>NC_134872.1:65826204-66136204 GCF_049852395.1 Peromyscus maniculatus bairdii | reverse complement strand
GTCAAGCCTGTTGACTTGTTTTTGAAAGGCTAATTGAGTAGATCATAGGGGTTATAGTATTGATGACAAAACCACCCAGTATAGAAAAGAGGGTTCAGAAATATGAATTGCCCAGGGGTAGGAGACTAATGATGGTGAGTTCCACTCATGTTTGGACTAGAGACATGTTCATTTATTTCTTCATTGCAGTTTGTTCCTATAAATACAGATGGATATTCACACCTAAAATAAAATTTAAAAAGAAAAAAATGAATACCACATTTTCATGTTTGTTCCTTGTATTTTTAATGCAATTATTACATTGAAATAACAAAATCAGAATATTTACATTATAGTTAGATTAATGTACTGCATGTAATTTAATTTATTTTAGCTCTAGTTTCCTGAAGTGATTTCAAGTATATTTACACAAGACAATCTACATTGAATAAATCTGATTTTTGGAGGTATTTTATTAAACTGCTAGTGTAATTGGGGAACTGAGACTTATCAGACTTTAGATTTTTGCATTGTATGATGATAAACAAGATTTTGCCATTATTTCTCTAATAAAAATTTGTTTTATAGTTATTACTGTTTACAAGAAGTGTTTTTTAGTGAAACATTCTTGAAAATATATATCTCTTATAGTCACCAAGACATGTGACAAACTGCTCTTTGGGTTAAGCATCTTTCTTTAGCTTTTGTGTGCATATTAGTTATAATATTTGAGATTATTTTGATCTATTAATATTTTTATGATAAAAACTTCATGAGAACATCAAGAATAAATACTTGGTTCCTGTCTTTATATCACATACTGGAGCTCAATATGCTACTCCACATCCAGTGCATGCTGTGGTCTTTAAGGAAAATTTCGGTAAATATCACGTTCCTTAAAGCAGGCTTATTCTCTTCCTAAGTGTAAGAAAATTCCATGTCATAGGGCTTGAAAACAAATTTTCCACACATGGGCTTATGGGAAAACTGAATATGACAGAATGTACAGATAGAGAGTATAAATGTATGTTTGTTCATCAGCTCCTTAAATGCAAGTCTATCACCAACTATAAGCTCAGGGAAAGGACAGCACTTGAATCTATTTCTTTGAGAAGCAGATTTCTACATCTAAGGGAACTGTGCCAATTGGCTAAGTAATAAGTCCTGACTAAAGTCATAGGAGATATCAGAACTACTATGACAAAGCATCATATAGTGACAAATAACACTTTAAGATAAAATTATATATTTTCATAGTATTGAAACCAATCCACTTGCTCCATGAAAATCAGTATTACCCTAACAGCATATGAGACATATTTAGGAAACAAATCCTGGACTTCAAGTACATATTAATGTCCTGAGAACAAGCATAGGGCCAGCTATCTTTGTACCATCTAGGGCTCCTCCTTTTATCCCAGTATAGAGAATTATGCTCTCTTAGAAACATGATACCCTTTGTGCTCAGGCTCTGGGAGGTGAGGTCATTCCTGGAGCACCAGGCATTCAGGAGAGATTGTAGTCCCTGCCACTAGACTCTAAACATCTGGGCTTTGTGCATAAGGTGGTGTGTCCCAGGGAGGCCCAGGTTTCTTCTTCATTGATAACTTTTCTTTGTTAGATCTAATACATCCAAATTATTCTATTGGACAAATAGGAAAATCACAGTATAATAAGCCTCATAGTCTCAGAGGGTTGTAAGGATAAAATGATGTCAGGTTTATAGGCTCTCAAGACATTCACTGTCAATAACACCTGGACACCTGCATTACTATGCGCTATTACTGAATTCTGAAAGGTAAATTGTTACTGTTTGCTTAAATAAAATATACATCTTAATGATGATAATTATTTAGTTCTTAATGAGATTTTTCTGTTTGTCAAGTAACATAATATTTTAAACTGTCAAATCTATTGATGCCTTTTAAAAAATACTTCAACATATATAGAAGATGTGTTTACTACCCACTTTACACGTGAGATGGCGGTAAGTGCAAAAGACAAAATTATTCATCCAGCATCAGTTATTTAGGAAACAAGGGGCATGAACACACACCTCTTTTGCTCATGTCCTTGTGGTTCATAATTTTATGTTTCAACTTTCAAATCTAACACCAAATTGTTTAGTATATTGTGAAAATATGTTATGTTTATTAGCATGTTCCCGTAAAATAGCTTCAGCACATGTACTTAATTTGAAACACCACCACTATAAATACACACATTTAGTCAAATCATAGAAATAAATGAATATAGTATTGAAATATTATGGGGGTAAAATGAAAGATACAATTCTTTCTTAAATTGCTAAGGGATGTAGTACAAATTGTTATATTTTACTCATGGTTATATTCTTCTCAGCACAGAATTTCAATATGAATAAAAATTTTCTGTGAATAACTAACAATAATCAAACATTTGGTAAATGTTCTAAAGGTTTGTTTTTTTCTTTCAGACAACAGGTGGACCAAAGTTTCATGTGATTTTGTCTTTAGGATGCAATACTCAGTAAAGCATTTCAATGGAACTGATAAAGCTAAAGCTGAGTCCTGTGGAGATAGATGTCCATGCTGTACTAAATATAGTTCTAAGGAACAAAGTAGCTACTAGTGAATAACAATCATGCCTGTGTATTCATGTATTTGGATGTGCTTTCTATAGGTCAAAGAAACGAGTTGCTGATCTCACATGAGCAGCAGCATGTCCTTAGGTTTTCGCCATGAAATAAGTGATGATTCATCGTGATCTGACCAGACTTTTCAACTCAATTCTAGAAACAGACTTTGGGTTAAAAGAAATAATAATAATAAAACACATAGTAATATTTCTATAGTTTACAGTTCTAGCACTGAACACTTTGAAATGAATTAGATATACATAAAATTAAATTGAAATATTCATATATTCTACCATAGCGAGGAAGACAAATTCATTGTGTAAAACCAACTGGAGTATATAGTAGGGACATTTTAGATGGTTAACTAGAGTATTAATACAAAGAATAAAAATTATGTATTATTGCTTAAAATGAAGTAAAATATATCCGTGAAGGAAATTCATTTTATTTATAAACCATTTTATGGCTCTTTTCATATAATAACCACTTTGTATGTTAACATATATTTATATGTTGATGATTATACATTTTTTGTGTTAAAGAATATAATCTTTCTTGTCTATCAGATGGCTAATAAATATAATAACATAAAAATAAAATAGTGTTTATGATAGCAATTAGTTCACTGTTCAAAAAGCAGACAATAGCACATTATTATTATCAGAGGCCCGAGAGGTAAGGGAGTTGGCAATGTTGGGCAATGGGTTAAAATTCGCAATTATGGGGAATTAGTTCCAGAGGTCAGTATTATATGCAATAACTACAGTGAATAACAAATTATGCATGCTTGAAAATTGCTAATAAGGTATTTTAGGTATTCTCATGTAAAGCAAAAATTAATTGTCTGAGGCAATGCCTATCTTAATTAGCTTTATTTAGTCAGTTCATAACCTCAATATATTACCAAAAACATACAAAAAGTTTAATTGTTATTGGAACAATTAGTTCAATTATTATGTCATACCAAATGGAAATTCCAAATAAGCTATGTAGGAAAAAAAGGAAATAAACTGTGAGTAATTAGGTAGTATTGTTTTCATTTTAATGTTTTAAAATTTGAGGACACAGAAAAAGTTATGGATTAGCACATTTAATAATTGAATCCCCGTTTTACTACTTGATCTATATATTGGCTCATCCATTTAGTCATTCCACCAAGAAAACAAACATTCCACCAAGAAAAACTAAATGAAAATTGAATTATATAGCTCACTATAATTTTAATCTCTGAATCCCTCTTGGAAAACAAGGTGGGAAACAACTGTATTTGCTGAATCTGCTGAAATCCTAATTGTTACTGTTCAGTAAATGTTCAGACAATACCAACTCTTGAGACCAGAAAAACCATGTTAAGATGTAAAGACACTTCAGAGTAATAATGTAGATGGAATTGAAAGTGATGGCATAAACCATCAGGCTACAGGCCACTAAGGGATTCTGAGAGTCGGAGAAATGGTCTTCTTGAGGGAAGAGCACACTAATTGGTTTTTCAATACCAGTTGTTCAGCCCAGAAGACATACATATGAATTAACATTATACAGACTGAGCAGGTTGTGTTTAGGAATATATATGTATAGACATATCAGCATGAAATAATGATTAATGAAAAACAAGGCCATGCCTAGACAAGAAAATGAGGGATCTATGGGAAGGTTTGAATAGAGAAAAGGGAAGGGAGAAGTGATATAATTATATATATTATAATCTCAAAAACAAAAGAAAAATTAAACAAGTTTGTTCATGCCAAGTAATGAGCAACAGCAACAAGAAAACAAACAAATAGTACCATCAAGACAAAGTTAAGAAGAATCATGGAAACAATTGCTACACTGAAAAGAACGAAATTAAGGAAATCCCCAGAGTTATCCCTGGATGTAATTTTAGCTAGAATTTTGTTTATCCAGTTAATCAAAAAGTAACACAATCGTATTTTTATGGAACAGAGGAAGGGATAAAATAAAGAATAATTTGAAACTTTTGATTGATTCCTGATATGAAATTATCAGCAACAAAACAAGCCAGCAAACCTCATGTTATTTGACATATCCTGCTCATGAAGATTTGAAATCGTTTGGATTATAGCTGGTATAGGCAGATGATGGAGAGTAATGTGGTACTAAGGTACTAAGATGATTGTAAGGAGAATATAAAAGTTAATAATATCATCAAATATGATAAGAAAGACAATGATATCAAGGAAAGAGAATTTACTACGTGATTTCTTAGTCAGTTGCGTGATTTCAGATTTTGTCCTATATATACAATAAGAAAGTTAAATATAGTATTTCTAGGAAAATCAGTGTCTGCAATAAAAATTCAAGAACCAATATTACCTGGAATGATTTGGTGGCTAATAATGATTTTCAACTTGATAAGAGCTAGAATAAACAAATATGCAAGCCTCCAGACATGCCCATGGGAGAATTTCTGTACCAGGCTTTTTCTTGTAGGCCACCAACAAGTTTCCAAATCATGACACAGAGACTTATTATTAATTTTGAATGCTTGATCTTACCTTATGCTCATTTCTGGTTAGCATTCTCTCTTTAACTGAAAGTAACCTGTTCCTCTTCATATGCATTTTGGCTCTGGGCTTTTTAACTCTCTTTCTGTATGTCCTATTCTGTGTCTGCTGGCTGGGGGCTACCTGTCTGGTCCCAGGCATCTCCCTCTTTTTCTTCCTCATTTTCTCCTTTCTCTCCTTTCTGCTCTCTTTTCTAGCCTAGATTCCTCCTCCTATTTATTCTCTCTCCCCCACATATTTCTCTCCTGCCTAGCCATCAGCCTCTCAGCTTTTTATTAGACTAACCAGGTGCCTTAGGCAGGCGAGTTGAAACAGTAACACAGCTTTACATAATTAAACAAATGCAGCACAAACAAATGTAACACATCTTAGCAAAAGTAGTAGAAAAAAAGATGTAACACACTTTCACATAGTTAAAGTAATATTTCACAGCTTAAACAAATGTAACACGTCTTTGCCTAGTTAAAACAATATTGCACAATAAATTTCTATGTTGTTAGGTTGAGGTGGGAAGACTCACTATAAATGTGAGTAGAACCCTCCATGTCTAAGGTCTGACATGGCCTACAAAGGAAAAATCAGCCACGCCCCAGCATTCATCACTTTCTGCTTCCTGACTACAGAGGTAAGGCAACTCAGTGCTTCACCTCTATGACTTCCCAATCTTGACTATACATTCAAACTATAAGCCAAAACAGGTCCTTCCTTCTTAAAGTTACTTTTCGTCAGGTAGAGTGTCATGTCAGCAAAAGATGTAAGACTGAGGATGTCAGGGGAACTTTCCCCAGAATTCTTGAGAGCCTCTGAAGCTGGACAAAAATGTGTCAGAGTTGCTGCAAGCATGTTCTGAGAAGGCCAGTTAATGACATGAAGCTGAAACCAAAGTTGCAAGCAAGTAGCTACCAGAATGGTAGAGAATCTGGGAACAGGAAGATCCCCGAGTAAAGCTGTAGGCACAGCACTTAGCCAGCTCCAGAGAAAAGTTGTCCAGAATGTGGCCGCAGAACTGATGGGGCAGGATTACTCAAGCCCTTTGCTGCTCAGATGATCCATCTAACCCCCCAGGCGTTACAAATGGTGCTTCAGGGTTTTATGCTTTCCATGCGGTGTTTCAGTCTTGCTTTGGCCCAAACTTCCCTTACTATATCCCCACACTTAATTTTTTTTTTTTCTTTCCTGAAGTCTTGCAATCAGGGTTTTTATTATTATTATTATTATTATTATTATTATTATTATTATTATTATTATTTTACAACACCATTCAGTTCAACATAATAGCCACAGAATCCCCTGTTCTCCCCCTCTCGCCCACCCCTCCCCCCAGCCCACCCCCCATTCCCACCTCCTCCAGATCAAGGTCTCCCCCGAGGACCGGGGTTGACCTGGTAGACTCAGTCCAGGCAGGTCCATTCCCCCCTCCCAGACCGAGCCAAGTGTCCCTGCATAAGTCCCAGGATTCAAACAGCCAACTCATGCAATGAGCCCAGGACCTGGCACCAATGCACAGCTGCCTCCCAAACAGATCAAGCCAACTGACTGTCTCACCCGTTCAGGTGGCCTGATCCAGTTGGGGGCCCCTCAGCCTTTGGTTCATAGATCCTGTGCTTCCATTCATTTGGTTATTTGTCCCGGTGCTTTATCCAACCTTGGCTTCAACAATTCTCGCTCATATAAATCCTCTTCTTACTCACTAATTAGACTCCCAGTGCTCCACCAGGGGCTCAGCCGTGGATGTCTGCCTTCAGATTCCTCAGTCCTTGGATGGGGTTTATGGCACCACTATTTGGGTGTCTGGCCATCCCATCACCAGAGTAGGTCAGTTCCTGCCGTCTCGCGACCATTGCCAGCAGACTTTTGAGGGGGTATCTTTGTGCTGGCTACCTTTAATCCACCTTGACACAAGCTACAGTCATCTATGAGTCAGGAGCCTCAACTGATTAAACACTTTAATAACATTGAATTTTAGGCAAGCTTGTAGAGCAGTTTCTTAATTACCAGTTGATGTGGGAGGACCCAGTCCATTTGGGTGGTATGTAGCCCCCCATTCTGGAAGAAAGGAGGCTGAGCAAGCCATAAGGAGCAAACAAGCAAGCTATATTCCTTCATAGCTTCTGCATCATCTCCTGACTCCAGTTTTCCATCCTATTTGAGCACTTGTCCTAACTTCCTTCAGTGATGAAAAGTGATGTAGAAGCATGAGCCAAATGCATCCTTTCTTTCCCCACTAGCTTTTAGTCATAATGTTTTATTGCACCAATAAACTAAGACAATGACCAGAAGCAACTTGGGGGAAGAAAGGGCCTTTTTCTTTTACAGCTTATAGTCTATCTTTATGGGAAGTCAGGGCATGGACTCGAGCAGGTATCTAGAAACAGTATCTGAAACAGAAAACATGGAGAGATGTTGCTTGCTGCCTTGCTTTCAGATTATTTTATTATAATACAAACCCAAGACTACCTCCATAGCAGTTGCACTGCCCACATTGATCTGGGCTGAACCTTATCAATCATTAGCAAATAAAATTCCCCTACAGAGGTGCTTAGGGGCCAATATAATAGAGGAAATTCCCCTACTTTTGTTCTCTCTTTTCAATTATCCCTAGTTCATAGCATGTTTATAAAAAATGACCAACGCGGTATGGTACTTGTCTTAGTTACTGTTCTATTTCTGTGAAGAGACATCGTGACGATGACAGCTCTTAGAAAGTACTTAGTTGTGGGCTTGCCTACAGTTTCATAGGTTTAGTTCATTATCATCATGGAAGGGAGTGTGGCAGTAGAGAACATGGTAATAAATAAATACAGTGCAGGAGAAGTAGCTGAGAGCTACATTCTGTTCCGTAGGCCCAGTTAGAGATATTGGGCCTAGTATGGGTTTTGAAATTTCAAAGTTTACCCTTAGTGACACACTTCTTTCAATGAGGTCCTGCATATTAATTCTTCTAATCCTTTCAAATATTTCCTCTCCTTAGTGACTAAGCATTCAAATATATGATCCTGTGGAAGTCATTCTTATTCAAGCCATCACAGTGCCAAACCATATAAGAAACACACTCTCCTAGTTCTCCTTATTACCAGCTTTACACAGTCTAGGGTCTTGTGAGAGGAAAGCCTCCACTGAGAAATTCCCTAGATCATATTGTCCTGTGGGCATGTCTGTTAGGGACTATCTTGATTTTTATTGATGCAGAAGGGCTCAGTTTTCTGTGGCTGGCACCATCGCTAGGCAGGTGATCTTACACTCTGTAAGAAAGCTACCTAATTAGGAGCCTGTGAGCAGTCTAGACACTGAACCAATAAACTGCATTCTTCCATCATTTCTGCCCCAATATTTTTTCCTACTCTGATGTCCCTCAATGATGGATTGTGATGTAACATGAATCTTACAAGGTCTCATTAGTAAAAAACCTGGAACCAGATATTGGGGTGAAAACTGAAAGATCAGAGAAACAGAACAAACCAGAGCCAACCTCACCTTACCAACTCCTCAGCCTCCAGAGCACTACTTCCTTTATACTCATGCCTTATACACCTTTCTGTGCCCTGTCATCTTACTTCCTCTCTCTACCCAGCTACATCACTTCCTCTTTCCACCCAGCTCTATCACTTCCTATCTGTCTGTACAGACCTCCAGACCTTTATGGTTAACTAGTGCTGGGATTAAAGGTGTGTGCCACCACTGCCTGACCTGCATGTCTAATTTAGTGACTGGCTCTGTCCTCTGATCTCCAGATAACTTTTATTGGGGTGCACAAATAAAATATCACCACATTGTGAACTGGAATTGTTGGCCAAATAAACTTTCCCACATTTGCTTTGGTCTAAGAGTATTATATGACAATGACAAATAGAAGACTAGAGTCATAGCTCAACAAAGAGTTTTGTAAATATCTTTAATGAGAATTAAAAACCAACAACTATGTATAAGTAGACTGAATCTAATAGTTCATTAAAAGACTGTCATCTTAGTACTATAAATGAGAGCATGGTGGCCGTGAAAGGTACTATATAATTTCATGACGACAGTTGTCAATTCTGTCTTGTATATTTAAAAACTACTAAGAAAATTATTTTGAATATATTTACATTAAATAAATGAAGGCAATGACTTATAACTTGATTTAAATCCTATGCAATTGATAAGTGTTTTGTAATACTACCAGTTCATTATTATTATATGTAGTCTATATACCAATTAAAATAGTTAACCAATAAAAAATAATATTCATAAAGTCTACATCTCTGATTTTAATATTATGCATTTTCTCTTGAAGATATATGTGTTTGCGTATGTATGTGTTTGTGTATGTATGTGTTTGTCTGCAAACACATAAAACTGAGAAGTTGTCAAGTAAACCTAGCTTGACACTACTTTCCCAAATTTTACTAAAAAAGAACTATTTATGAGAGCCACTATGAGTGTATCTTAAAAAATAATTTCCTTCATATTCTTACAAATGTACAATTGAACTAGTTTGCAACTTAACATTTATGTAATTATATGTATTCCTTGCAAAATACTCTCACAGAATGTATTAAAATTATACTTGAAAGCAGATATATAATCTTTCAAATACAATTTAAAATACAGAAAATTCCACATACTATTATTTTCTTTTAAGTTGCATTTGAGTAGGAGGCAGTATTTTACAATAAAAGTACCAAGATACAGAGTTTTGCTTAATGCATGTAAAGTACTGAAACTAAATTTCTGAACATTTTACAAAATAATTTGTAAATTTACATCATATCAGCTTGTTTATTAGAAGAACAATTTTAATCTTGAGCTTTAACATCACACTTTAAATCACAAAAGAAAATTTGGTATGCCCATAAAAACCCAATCAACTTTATACATTTAGAAATGTATTATAAGCAACTAGGAAATCATTATTTGTTGGGACTAACATACTAAATACCCTGCTTGCTGCAAACATCTTTGAAGTAATATGTATCAGAAATATGTACTCAAATTCCTCATAGACTCTTGGCTATCGATACAATTGCATACAATATGTATGCAATATAGGCAATCAAAAAATTTGCCTAATTTTGGTTGACTAACATATTATTGGAAAATAACTCACACAAGAAGAAGTCTAACACATATATTTTAATATATTCATTTTTGTTAGTTTTTTGAGAATTTCTTATAGCATATTCTTTTCACGCTCCTTTTTCCAAAGACACACCCCTTCCCAACCTACTGTACTTGGACCATACTTTATCCATCCCTTTTAAAAACTCATCTAGACCATGGGTTATACTTCCTAAAATAACTTAGATGTAGAAACTGGAGCATGAACAACTTATACACACTTACATAAAGCTGACTCTCCCTTTCCTAACACATTTCATTTACCAATAACTCCTTGCCTGTGGGTAGGATTTCATGTCTAATTTCCCTCTATGTGTTGTGGGAATTCCTTCCATTCAGCCAATGTCTTTGGGGTACAAACTCTAGGGCATGACTTTGTCTTTGTATGTGACCCCTAAGTAAGAGGAGTGGAGGACTCTCTTGGGTGACAAGGACCAGATTCAATGGCACGGATCAGCTTTAGGTGGGTCCCTAGCTCCCCTGGCCAGACAGCAGGACTCAGCAACTGGATCAGTGGCAGCTTCTTCCTTATTCTGTATCAGTTTATGTATTACTCCCATTTTATACCTTCATAAATTCTTGAGATTCTTTAACAGACTCTCGTGGATTCACATAGCATCTATGTGTTGGGATTTGTCTAGCTCGGGCTTGCACATGTCTTATGCATGTTGTCACAACTGTTGTGAGATCATATGTGTAGCTGTCCTGATGTACCCAGAAGATACTTCCTGGAAGTCATCCACTGCCTATTGTTCTTCTTATTCTTGTTTTCACTCTCTCTGCTGAAATTATCCTGAGCCTTGGGAAGAGAGGTGTTATCAGATATATCCTCTTTAGGGATGAGACTTCTACTTTGGCTTGTTCACTGTACCTTGAACAGGTGTGGGTCTCTATGTTAATCACCACCTACTGCAGATGGGAGTTTCTTCTATAAGGGTTGAGGGATTCATTAATCATCACACTGAACCTACTGCAAAAGGAATGTCACCTTAAAGATGACCACACCCATCTCAAGCTCTGGGAGGTAGTAGTCTGTTGTTGTGATTCACATGGAATGTTTAGTCAGTAGCCTCATATCATGGGGACAAAAAGTGGAGAAACTTTTTCTCACCTTTTTTTTTCTGACAAGGGGGTTAGAAGACTCTTTTGGGAGCATAGTATATAATTTCTTACCTCAAAAGAAATTGACTATATTTGTTACTTCAAAAACTGCATTCTGTCTCTAATTTTCTTCTGTAATATATTTTGAAGGTACCTAGATTGTCTGGTGAGTTGGATCATTGTTGTTTGCTCATTAATGGTGATGGTGTGCTAACCAAACTAGATCATATATGTACTCTGAATGCTTTGGTGTTGTTGGAAGTAAGCTCTGAAAGTAGTGAGGGGGAATGTCATGTAAATGAGGTTCATTGGAATGGGCTCAATATTCTAGAAAAGCTGCAATGCGCCCATTTAAATGAGAAAAATAAAACAAAACAGTACACCTTATATCTCAAACCACTAAAAAGCAGGAAGAAAATCATGTCTCTTGTGTTTAGAAACAGAAATATGACAGCATTGCAGTTAAGAATAAGCCCCAGAAGCAAAGTATTAATATCAGGTGCCAGTAGACTTGTGTTATCCATAAAAAGGACCAATAGGCTTTTAGCTGCTGCTAAAATTCCTTCCCTAGAAGAGACTTAAACAATTCTTTCTACTTCTCCTCCAAAGGTTCCAGGGACAAACCATGGCATGGAACCACTTAAGTCCATCTGGGAGAACTATTGAGTTTAATGGACTTACTAACTTAGCCATGGGTGGAAGATTATAGAAATGATAACGAACTGGCTTAATGTTTACAGCTGCAGGGACCATAGCTTCCCTGTGATTACAAAGCTAGTACCCTCGTGCCTTGTCATTTCCTATTTGCTCTAGCCCCTCTCATAAGATCATAAGCAACTGGGGCACAATTATTTATAAGTTGTTGGGAGAGATGGCTTGATACTCAGGTGAGGGACTCATGACAGTCTCCATGCCCTTCTATGAGTGAATGTAAATAGTCAGCAGGCCCTGTTGTAATGAGTCTCTTTAAGCAGGCCCTGCAGAGCTCCTGAAGATGTTAGCAGTTTGGTTTGGAAGACAGTTCTATACAATATATTCACTGTAATATGAAAAGACCTTATGTAGTTATCTGAACTCCAAAAGGAGACCATAGATCTGTGGAATTAGAGCAAGGATGTAGTTATGATGACTGCTGACTAATGTGATTTAAAATTACTAATAGGTGTGAAAATGTACTCTTTATCACTTTTGGCCTCTACCCCAGCTACAGAGTAAAATTACATGGCTCATTCTACTCATCTGTTACATACAATTTGTCCCACACCAAGCATCCCACAATAATCATAAAGTACTGTCACTTAGAACAATTAAGAAGCCAGTAAATCCAAAGTCCTAAGTAGGGCTTCTGGTGCTGGATATTCTGCTGAGAACTGAAGTTCTTGTTTCTCCAGAGTCTGGGAATTACAGTAGATGACAGCTCTAAGAACTGCCCTCAACTGGATGGAACTACTTCACTCAAGATTATTGACAATTTCGTGAAATAGTTGAGTTACTGGTAAGTGCAGACACATGAAGGGTGTGGTGGGTTTTAGTAAGAATGACCCCCATAACCTCATTTGAATGCTTAGAGAGTGGCATTAGGAGGTGTGGCTTTGTTGCGGTGTGTGTGGCCTTTTGGGGAAGGACTTTGTGGTCCAAAATGCCCAAGACAGGACCTGTGGCACTCTCTTTCCCTGCTTCCTGCTTATCAAAATGTTGAATCTCCAGCTATCTTTCTAGCACCATGTCTGCCTTCTGCTTCCCACCATGCTAATAATGGACTGATGGACTAATGGACTAAACCACTGAAATGTAAGCCAGTCCCACCCAATTAAATATTTTCCTTTATAGGAGTTGCCATGGTATCTCTTCTTAGCAACAGGACATTGATCATGACAAAGAGTAAACCCTCTGACTCTGTGTGAGACTTGTTGGCTCCTTATTGGCTTCGTGGCCTGGAATGGGACTGGTAGACCTACTTGTATTTATACCATAATTCAGCCTTGGCTTCTGTTTATCTCTGCACTTTTTATTCTTCCTCAGATGCATGTCTTTTTAAAAACAAGTTTTGAAATATAAATGATTAATCAAACACTACACATCAGAATCCTCTACAAAAAAAAATAACCTTACAGCATGGCAATCTCTATGTCAGACTTAATATTCTAGGGACTTCAGCCTGTAATTCATTCACTATGAGGAAATCCCAACTGCTATTATTTATTTTTAAGTAATGTACATATTAAATGGCTCAAAATGTGTGCTGTAGTGGTCTTTATAATTTGCAATAGTGAAAGGTGAAAAATAAACAATGTACATTAAGAAAGCACAGATTACCACTTAAGTGGCATATGTTTGTGAGTTAGAAATTTAATCATTTAAGTTATCATACAATATATAAGATATGAAAACACTAATATTTCAACTATGTGGGCATTCTTTCATGTATACATACAAATATTTCTAAGACCTGCAAAGACAGTAAGGAGTATTCTATGAAACATAGGGCCAGATATTCTGGATTCAAATTTTGTTTAATATGTATTACCTGAATAAATCTGAAGCCTTTTCTCCACAGTCCTTATAAATAAGAACACTAAAATACCTTTCCCAGATTAGCCAACACATATAAAATATCTGGGCTTGTTTAAAGGAATTATCTGTAGACAGATTTTTCTTTGGGCCACCAGCTCACAAATAATGGCATGGAGACTTATTAATTATGAAAGCTCGTTGTTAGTTTAGGCTTGTCTTACTAGCTCTTATAACTTAAACTGCTTTTATTTATCTATGCTTTACCATGTGGCTTTTTACCTTTTTTTGTTCTGTATGTCTGATTCCCTCCCTGTCTCATTGGCATCTCCTCTGTGCCTCCATTATCTCCTCCTCCTCTTCTCTCTCCTCAGAAATCCAGCCTATATACATCCTGCCTAGCTTTTGGCCGTTCAGCTCTTTATTACACCGACCAGAGCAATACGCTTTCATCCAGTGTACAAATATCCCACACCAATTATCTTTTGCTGTCTTAAAAATTGGGTTAATGGAAGATTGGGATTTTAATATTTTCTAAAATATGTCTATAAAAATAACTGAATTTTATGTGACAATTTTAGTATAGATTTAGGTTTCAAAAACAACTTGGCTAATGTTGAAGCCTCATTTTGATCTGTAGCACAGATTAGTAGCCCAAATTTCTAGACTGTTCCCTGCCTTCCTTTATCTGTAGATACCTGTCTAGCATTGTGCTTGACCATAAAGTAAGAAAATTGCCTCCTCTTCAGCTCCCTTTATTATCTACCTGGTGGCTGCTGTGTCCTTTTAGCATGATTCACTGGAAATGTGATGAGCATACATTTCATTTCTCAGGGCATCCCTGCATGGCTTCTCTAGGATAGGGCAAAAGCACTGGAAGTTATTATCCAGCAAATGACTTTCTGCTTAACTTGGCATCATTAACACACAGCTGATGGGCATGTGCTTCCTTTCTGGTGCTTGCCTTTGCATGGCAATAGTGGCACTGCCGCACTACAGGGAAGTACCTCTTCTCTGCCAACTGTCTCGGTAACGGTCTCGGCACAGATCTTGAGGTCTCCTATAAATGCTCCCACATTGGTCGCTTCTCAATACAGTTGGCCTACAATTGCACAGGAAATATTTTTGCTTCTCATTGTCATACTTCTAAATAAGAATTCTTATAAATCCTGTACCACTATATGGAAAAGACTTTGAAGAAGAGATTCTCTAGTTTTATTTTTATTTCAGTTAAATCATCTTACATATGTTGCATATATATTCCCAATAAATCTGTAAACTGACTGACTTCTTAATCACATCTACTTAAGAGGGAAGGTATCTTCTTTTTTCCTTTATCATATTTTTGCTCCTTAATGTAGAATTATAAAATAGATTAATGTAGGTAAGTGTGATGAATTTACGATCTTAAAATTATGAAAATACTTTATAATTAGTACTATTAAAATTATTTCTAATTATATAAACAATATGGAAATTTTTGCTTTTCCTAAAACACATGCTCAAAATTCATGTTTCTAAGTAAGGAATGAGACTGTTCTATAAAGATTTTGTAGAATGACAGTACATTTTTGTTATTGCTGTTTTGTTTTTTCCATTTTTGCTTTGCAATGTAATCAGCAGCAAGAAAATGCCAAGCGAAGGTCACTAGTCACAATGGAAACCTTCTAAGCTAGGAACAATAGGCCACATCTTGACACAAAGTATTGAAGCCTAGAAAATTGACCAAATCTAGTTGCCAAAAGATCATTTTGCTTCCTGAACTTGATTGTAAGTAAATAAAAACAAATGACTTTTTAGCGTTTTGTTTGGCATGCCAGACATGCCAAATCAATCAATGCCTACAATCAATACAAAGCAGTTCATATTGCTCCAGAACACAAAAGGACTCCAATTCGGAGTAACACATTCAAGGCTTAACTTTTCTCCTGTTAAAGAAAATGTTTGAAACTCAATAAAGCAAAATACAAATGATGGCTATATTTATATCCATATTATGTCTGGTTCTAAACCTGGAACACATTTAGGAGTTGTTTTGGATTGTTCCCAGGCAGTTAAATCTTGAGAGTGTAACACTGAGTTGCAAGCTTCCTTATCTAATTCTCTCATGCATCCTTCAGTTTCCCTGGCCGTTATACAGTTATGTGACAGATCAATCAGAATAAGATCTCATCCCCTGGAAATTTCATGTTATTTTCTTACCATCAAATCATACCTTACTACATCCTATTTCCTTAGTAACTCATTCAGTCTCTGACTGATAAGCTAATTTTAATAATGAGTAAAGTATAATGTTTATCTTCTGCCTATTTCTCATTTTAATAAAATCTGTCATAGGTCTCCATTCTGCCTCACTTGCCATTAAGACCAGACAATATGCTAATATCATTGGAATAATGGCAGTTCCAACACCAGGCATCATGTTAACTTTAATTGAAATAGACAAATTCTCTAGTTTTTATGATACCTGCAATTTACTCTTTTTCCAATTTATTTCCCCTATAAAGCTTTCATAGAGAGAGAAAACATAGGAAACTTTTACAGGAGTTTTTGTATGTTTGCTTGTTTTCCCTAGTTTATGCACAAATCAATACATTGTAGAACTTGATTTAATATTTATTATATTTATGTGTATCCTCTTAAACTCTGAAACACAAAACAACTTCATTTTTCCATAGAAGTTTTTTTTTCAAATTTCAGATTATAAATACATAACACACATGTGATAAAATAATGTTGTTGCTATTACACACTGTGGTAAACATTCTCCTGTCCATTTTGCCTATTAAATCTTATGCTGACTCCCATGCCCGAGGCAAATGTGATTCAATGTCAGATACATATTTTAATCTTGTACTAGATTTCAACTTTGGATATATATTTAAATGCTGTACCGTATTATGAAAGGCCTGAAGCTCAGACTATACTATAAAACACATAAAATCTGGATATTTTAGGATAGAAACAAAGTCTTGGCATTTTATTGTATAAGTGATTGTCAATGACAGCCAAGTGTTCTGATTTTCTTGCAGTGTCTTCTTGAGAAAAGCTGAACTCAGTAGAGTTGAGGTAGCTTCAGCATTTTTGCCTTGGGGTCAGAGTTATGATGTTTACTGAGACCTTGTGAGAAATATTCTTTCTCATTAGTGAGCCATACTTTATCTCATTTGATGTCATAGGCTGCTAGTGTAAAGTCCAGATCAATCATTTCAACTGTCACTGTGAATATTTTGGCACATTCAGTATATAGGACATGTTAAAGCCAATGTAATCTCAGGGATTCATTTCCTTTTCCAGATGGTCAACCTACCTCTGTGCTCTTATTGTGGTATGTGGTCATAACTTTGTGTTATAAATTAACTAGATTTTATTATAGTTTGTTGTAAGTAAAGTTCAAATTCATATTCATAACTTTTATGTTCACCTGTATAGTATATGAATAAACTTCTGAAAAATAGAAAATGTATTTAAAATTATGATATGATTTGTATTTACTTCATTATTACTTATTTCATTTATGTGTTGAATCATTGTATTAAAGAAAGCTTATCTGAATATTTCAACTAAAATAGCAAAGATATTTTAGCAAAGCAATTGGTTAAACTGTAGACATCATTAACCAAAATACAAGAGAAGTAGGGTTTTTTTTTTTTGAAGAATGATTTTGGCACTATAAGTCTGGACTCAATGTAATCTAAATAAATAAATTCTACAGATTCATGATGAAATGTAATTGTAAATTCGTACATATATAAAATATTTGAGATTATATTTATGACATTTCAAAATAATACTAAGAAATGATAATCAATGATTTTAATCTATCTGATGAGATAAACTTTCAATGAAAAATAAGTGTTGCTAAGGAAATAATCCAATGTAAATAATGAAAAATAAAAAAAAAAAAACAACTAAATAGCCCACTGTTCAAACTGGTTAGTGGATATAAATCTAAAAGGCCAAACCATGCAACTTCTAGGAGATAAGAAAAAATTATTCAAGAGAATACTTAAGTCACATTGAAAATCATTCAATTTAAAATCAGTTGAAACATGGAACTAATATTTGCACAAATGGACCACATAAGTGATAATCTTTGGAGGTTTGTATAGTATTGGGACTTTTAAGTAAGAAAAGATGCACACACAAAAAAAACTAATTTTAAATCATCAATGCAGCCAATGCTGTTGAGGAATAAGACAACTGGAACACTCGTTAGTTGTAGGGATGTGATGGCATATTCATGTGTAAAAACATCTATTTCTTATAGAGATAAACATATAATTTTGTCCATAAATTTATCTTGTGTAGGTAGTCCATAACTTGCAAGCCTATACTCATAGAAAATTGTGAAAATAGATGTTTATAGAGTTAGTTTAGACATGTTCATAATCTATAATCAACCAAATGTCTTGCAGTGAGTGGCAGAAGGGTTTTTAATTTTTTTTTTACATTTTTAAAAATATTTTATAAATTCTTTGAGAATTTTATAAATTACTTTTTGATAATACATGTTCTTCCCCTAACATTTTTCTCATAACCATACCTTTTTTTCTATCCTCCAAATATATCCTATCATAAACTTCTTGCCGTGTGTGTGTTTGTGTGTGTGTGTGTGTGTGTGTGTGTGTGTGTGTGTGTGTGTGCGCGCGCGCGCTGTCTTCATACCATGAGACCATCCATTGGAGGATGCTTAACTAATGAAGGGCCACATCCTTAAAGAAAAGTGATCTTTCCTCCCACAGAGGTGATCAAATGTCAATAGTTCCTTGGATAAGAGATAGAGGCTGTGATCCCCACCTTGCTTCCTATTAGAATGTCGATGATTTTACTTTATAAACATCTTGATAAACAATCACAGTTGCTATGAGGTCATGTGTATCAGAATATTACTTTTGTTTATGTTGCATTTGTTTAACTCTATGAAGCTGTGTTACTGTGCCTGTGTAAAATACCTGATGGTCTAATAAAGAACTGGCCAATAGCAAGGCAGGAGGAAGGATGGAGGGGCGGCACTGGCAAGCAGAAAGACTATATAGAGGGAGAAATCTGGGAAGAGAGATTTAGCAGCCAGAGAAGGAGGAGGACTTCAGGAGCCAGCCACCCAGCTACATAGAAAGCCATGGAGCAAGAGTAAGAATTACAGAGGTAAGAGAACGGGAAAAGCCCAAAAGCAATCGGTAGACAGGATAAGTTAAGTTAAGGAAAGCTGCATAGAAACTAGGCCAAGCTAAGGACAGGCATTCATAATTAAGAAGAAGCCTCGGTCGTGTATGATTTATTTGTGAGTGGGTGGCAGGTCCCCCAAAAGAGCCAAAAAACAACCAACAATAAATTGGTATACCAACTTGGGGCACTCCAATTTCCATAGTGCCTGAAGAAGCTTTGGAGGAAAAAAAAGGATATGGCTTCTTTAAGAGGTGTTGCTGTTCAGCCAGCCTAGCTAAAAGGCAAGCTAAGTGAAAAACCACTTGTGGCAGCACAGACACTAGCTTCCATAGTACCAGCTTCCATACCTAGGAAGGTTGAATACAGGTCTCGGTCATGAACCTCTTAGTGGACTTTGAGCTTTCGACTTGGCTCTCAGGACCCTCGAAGTGGGAGGAGTCAGCTGAGAGCCAAGTATGGAGAATCCAGGTGTAGGTTAGCAGTTGAAAAGTTTGCTCATGTGGTCAAAAAAGACCAGAGATTCACAGTAAAAGTGGTTCAGATGGAAAAACCTCAAAACAGGATCCAGTATATTTAACAATGTGTGTAGGTTTAAGAAAAGAAAAAAGGGGAGAGTCATAGAGGAAATGAATAGTTTAAATGAATAGTCTTTAAAGAGAGAAGTACAGTAATATAAAAAAAAAAGAATAAGCTATGCAAGACAGAAAATACACAGAGAATCTGGATCCTGTATATTTTTGTATTAATTTTGAGGTTTTTGGCAATTGAGAAGCAAAAGACAGCTGTTAGGACACATGGGATTATGAAGTGAACTGCTAAATTGAACCAATCATTGTGTGTGGGCTTGACCTACACCACGTTACACAGAGGTGTCTTCAAGCTGTGCACTATGCTGCATTGTGGAAATAGTTTTTTACTAGTTTAAAAGTTTTCTGGGCTACAAGCTGCTTTGATAGAGGCATAGACCCACTGCCTCCCAGAGACCTGCAGTGAGCATGGTTCCTCTGAAGCTGGTGGTAAACTTAGTTCTGCCATGTTGGAAAGTTGAGTTGGGCAGAGCCAGCAGCCAATGCTTCTGCTCCAGTACTACAGTTTAAATCAGTAGGTTCACAATAAAACAGATTCAGATGCAATAGTTTACAATGTGTGTAAAAATGTACATAGGCTTAAAAAGAGAGAATATATATATATATATATATATATATATATATATATACAGTTATATAAAAATAGTTTTAAAAAAAAGTCTTTTAAAAAAGTAAAAGTAATATAAAAAATAAGCCATATAAAGATGTTTATCACACAGAGAATCTGGATTGTGTTGTCTTTGGGATTTTTAACTACAGAAAGATATTTGATTGTAAAGGCTGCTCAGTTAAACCGATATGTATATTTTAAAGGTACCTTGACTTCAAAATTTGGATCTAAGGATATGTTGCTTTGGAAAGGAGGCTCTGCTTTTGTTTCCATAGGAAGCAAGAGGCTATGGGTTTGTTCCAGATTAATATATATCAGGTTTGACCAGCCAATACCCCCTGAAAGGTCTCCGATGACACCATGGCCCAGATGATCCAGCATCCAGAACAGTTTCAAGGCAACTGGTTCAGACAATGCTGCCTCACAGACTGTTCCAGTCAGGACTTGACTGTAATTCTTAGTTTTCTCAGGATCCCCATAAGAATACAGCAGCCTCATCCAGCAGGAAGTAGTATGAGAAGCTATGCCCAAATTCCCAAATGTAACAAGGTGGCTGTGGAGATGGAATTGGCTCACTTTTTCTCTAAACCCAAGCATATGGCTAAAAGAAAAGGTTGAGAGATTCTTCTGTTCTATATTAGAAGAGCCCTCTGGTGTAGGACAAAGTAAAACCAATATTTTTATTTAAAACATGTTGATTATAAATGCAGTCTCTTTCTAAAGAAGAAAAGGGGATAGTATAGGTATGATAAGATTAAAAGGTAGATTAATGAACCTACTTTTAAAGAGCAACAACTTGATTAAAATGTTTTACATTGCTATGGAATTTAGTTTATTGATACAAGTTTAAACTTAATTTTGTTATTATATATATATATATATTTCTAATCTTGTTTGAGGTATTATATTTATGTAACTCATTTAGATTGTAATGGATAATTAAAAAATACAGATTAATAATTAGTCTTCTATGATAGTCAAACTTATAGTCATGTTAAGTTTTCTAGGTATACATAGACTTTATTCAGTTAGGCAGGTAATCTTCAAACAATTCAAAGACCTTCAGAATATGGCATTTAAAATGTTTTAAAACTTTAGACTTTCTGGGCAGTGAGACATGTCTGCTCCTGGCAGGACTGATTTACTTCAGAGAGGAAGATGGATATCAAAGACACTCTATATGGAGTTTATCTTCTTCTTGACAAAAATAGTCATTTTGACAAGAAACTTGCCTGGACTGCTTAAAAAATGTATCAACTGGACATGCAGGACCCATAGAAAGGTGACCACTGAACTTTACAAGGCAAAATGGTCCTCCAGGTTTTTTCTTTGTAGAGGAAACTGCCAGACATTCTACAGGGCACAGAAAAAACTGACTGAGAATCTCTAGGCCTGTGGGCTGAAGACAGATGCCCCAACTTTACAGAGAAACTTTGAGTGACTGTCCAAGCAGCCAGCTGTCTCTGTCATTCCAGATTTTTGGAAGATTTTACAGTGTACTTCCTGTTTACTTAGGTAATATTATATCCTTCTGAGGTCTTTAATGTAGTTGAAGACTAGATATAATTTCCTTAGTTATGATAAAAGATAAGTTAGATATAAAATCTTAGACTCAAAAATATAAAATAGATAGGATATCTTCTTTAATTTTGCCAAATACAAATGGACTAGATATTATAACTATAATTCTTGACTGATAAATGTCTTGTTATATGTAATTTTACTCTGTTGAATTTAAAACCTTCCTTTTAAATAGAAAGAAAAGGGGAAATGATGGGTGACGTTGCTCTGTATGCTGTGAATGTGTTGCTCTGATTGGTTGATAAATAAAATGCTGATTGGGCAGTAGCCAGGCAGGAAGTGTAGTATAGGTGGGATAAGCAGAGAGGAGGATTCTGGGAACAGGAAGGCTGAGTCAGGAGACACTGCCAGCTGCTGCTGCCATGGGAAGCAAGATGTAAAGATACTGGTAAGCCGCGAGCCACATGGCAAGGTATAGATTTATAGAAATGGACTAATTTAAGATGTAAGATCTAGCTGCCAATAAGCCTGATCCATTAGGCTAACCAGTTCTAATTAATATAAGCATCTGTGTATTTACTGTCCAAGCAGCTGCAGAATTGGCATGTGAGATAAATTTGTCCTGACCACAGGCCAAGTGGGACACAGGAAACTTAAGTGATCTTCCTTCCTTCCTTCCTTCCTTCCTTCCTTCCTTCCTTCCTTCCTTCCTTCCTTCCTTCCTTCCTTCCTTCCTTCCTTCTGTCCATCTTTCCTTCCTCTTTCTTTCTCTCTGTCTTTTTTAGTTGTTGTTTGTTTGTTTAGTGTCTGCTGTTGTTTTTTCAAGACAGGTTCTCTATGTGTAGTCCTGGCTCTCCTGGAACTCATTCTGTAGTCCAGGCTGGCCTCATATTCACAGAGTTTCACCTACCTCTGCCTCCCAAATGCTGGGATTAAAGGCAGATATGCAGCGCCACATCTGGCTGTTGTTCAGTTTTCTTAATGGTATAGTAGCATAGAGATGCCAGTGTTAGAACTTCAAGCCTCTTTAGGGTATCCCAACTGTTCTACATATTAATGTGTTAGTAGATAGAAGGCACTATAGATTCAGCAAGTCCACATAGTAATATAGCACAGAGTAAATTCTGATGTTCATTTGGACATTAGTTGATAATAATGTATCATTGTTGACTCATCAATTATGCAAATGACTGTAACAACAAAAGCTATTCATAATAGGACTTTTCCTGAAGCTTTTTGACATGTGTACTCCTTCCGTTACTATAATTCTGAAACTGTTCTAAAAAGTTTATTCTAAAATATGTTTCTAAAAATGATGTTTAAACTATGGTTTAAGGTCAAATACACACATATTCACCAAAAAAAAGAAAAATATGAGATGAATGTGAACAAAGAAGACTGTTATCTCTTTTATTTAACTTCTTTGTACAATATATTTTGATCATGTTTCCCTTCTCCCAATTCCTCTCAGATCCTCCTCATCTCTCTAACCACCCTACTTTATGTCCCCTCTTTCTCTCTAAAAAAAAAACTCATAAAAACAAAAATAAAAAAATCAAGCAAAAGATCACCCTTCCTACCCTATTTTATGTCCTCTGTCTCTCCAAAAATACAACTCATAAAAACAAAAATCAAAACAATCAAGAAAAAATCAATAAGACAAATAAATGAAATATAAAATGGAAAAAGAGATAAAACATCCACAGAACAAAACTAAAAGGATGGTGTACATTTTGTGTCGGTAAACTACTTCTGTATGTGGGGTCTGCCCAGGGATATGGCTGATGTACCAGTAGTATTCCTCTGGAGAAAACTGGTTTTCCCTTTGTCAGCAAGTATCAGCTACAAATAACTTCTTGTTTAAGAGTAAGACCCTGTGTCAATTTCCCCTATTATTTCTGGGACCCTATCTGTCTTGAACCTGTGGAGATCTTATGCATGACACCACAGTCTCTGTGAGTTCATATATGCATCAGTCTTGTTGTGCCTAGAAGACATTGTTTCCTTAGAGTAATCCATTCTTCATGCTCTTACACTCTTTCTGCCTCATCTTCTACATTAATCCCTGAGCTCTGAGTGATGAACTTTGATGAAGACACCCCATGCAGGCCTGAGTATTCCAAAGTCTTTTACTATCTACATTGACCATTGGGTCTCTCTATGTCATTTCACATCTACAGCAAGAAGATTTTTCTGATGAGAGTATGTCAGCATATATTTAATTTATACTATATTTAATTTTATACTCCTTTATCAGAGCAATAATATTTGTTTTTCCTGAGGTCCATGACCTAGCTAGTCTGTTTCTTTGCCATTGTGGAAGTGTTAGGTATAGGTCCATCTCCTGGAGTGGGCCTTAAATCCATTCAAAAAGTCTTGGTTACTGCTATAATATTTCTGTCACTATTGCTCCAGTATATCTTACAGGCAGGCAGATTGCTATTGTAGGTCACATGATTTGTAGCTATGTGACAATGAAGATTGTATTTCTCCTCTGGTAGCATGTAGAGTACCTTCTTGCTCTATGAACACTGGTCAGCTAGAGTGAAGTTATCAGTTAGGCTCCAGCTCAAATTCTTAGTGCTCTATGTCATAATTAAAGTCTTCATCAATAAAGCCAGCCAGTAGGGAGCAACCAATAGTCTTAGCAATTTCATGTGATCTTGGGACCCCTTATGCCAACAACTAAACCAGATGTAATCCATTCCTGGAATTACTGATACTTTAATGCATTTATAGCAAGAAATGGAAGAATCCATGCAGGGGATTTGAAAAATGAATTTACATGGCATTTTCAAAACAAATGGAAAGAAATATATTTCTGATTAAAGCAATGTCAATTTGATTTCAGTAACTGAGAAGAGATATCCATTGAAAAATAGATCATTTCTTTTCATGGAATTGTTTCTCTAAGTGAAAGAAAATGACATCAGATTTATAATTTAAATTAAACTGATAATGTAAATTCTGTCCTTAAAATTTGTAGAGAAAATATTTATCAGTTGAAAGTTAACACAAAAGACCTAGCATGGTATTCTTGTTTATGGTAAAACAAGAATAATATTTAGAGTGTATCCCAGAATACTACAAGTCAATTTATAATGTAAATGGTTAAGGATCTGCTCTGCTCTTGTCTTCCACTCAACATCAACTGAATGGTTAGTCATTCATTTATTTATTCACAAGTCACCATTAGGTGTATTACAGCACTCAAGATGCCTTATGTAGATTATTATCATTGGGCAATAACAGTCAACCAAAAATTAAAGATAAGAAATATTCTCAACACACTTTACCCCAAATTTTTAATAAACATAGGACGAGAAGAAGTGATACTGTGGGCCATATGTTTACAAAGCCTTGGTATATAATTTCAACCTGAGTCCTAATATTTCAAGCCCTGGGTAGTAATGGTAAGTAATAACAAAAGATGTAGCATTTAAAACATGAACATAAAAAAATAAGGATAAAGACAGGTACATCGATGGGAAGGGGTAGGGGAGGGACAAGAAAAATTGAAAAAGACCTTGAAGTATTTGAGACAGGTGAAGGATACCAGTGTAAATTTTATTGTAGCAATTAGATATCTACTACAATTAATAAGTAATCCCCCCCAAGTCAGGTGAATTTTGCTTTAAAAAATTAAACTCCAAACATGTGTTTATTTATTGGGTCCCTGCTTAGTGAACTTATGGAGATCAGAGTACATCCTGTGAGAGTTAATCCTCTCCTCCTGCTATGTATGTCCTGGGATTAAACTCAGGCCATCACCCTTAACAGCAAGCTTCCTTATATGCTGATCCATCTCTTTGGCCCACTGTGCTTCTTAAATGAGGAGATCTGTTAAATATGTTATGATAGCCAGTTACATGTATTAAATATGTATATGCTAAAGCAATGGTAGAATTCTCAATTAATACATAAAACATGGCCTGATGAACTTACACAATAACAGAGTTGACCTCAGATGTACTATAAAGGGATACTAGCAACGTTTAGAACCTTGGTGTTTTAAATGAATCCATCCAATCCTTCTTCCCAAAGAGTGATAGCTTTTGTTACTTCTCAAAATATTTCAATTAACGTCAAATTCTAATCACAGTTTGACTTAGGCAAAAAACAAAAAATAAATAAATAAAAATAAAAAAAATACAGGGGTGAAAGCCATAGAGATCAGAGAAACAGTGAGAGCCACCAGGTAACCTTAGCTCACCATGCCTCTGTAGCTTCCCAGAGTGAGTGCTTCTTCCTGTCTAACTTGCACCTTTATTGCATTGCTATTCTGCCTTCTCATTGGCTCTTTGCCCAGCTACCTCACTTCCTTGTCACCGCCTGTCTGTACAGACCTCCAGGTCTCTATGGTTGTTACTGGGATTAAAGGTGTGTATCACCAAACTTGGTTGTTCCCTAGTGTATCCTTGAACACACAGAGACTCTGGTTGCCATGTGATCAAATTAAGGGTGTGTGCTATCATTGTCTGACTTTTGTTTATAGCTGGCTATGTCCTCTGATCTCCAGGCAAACTTTATTTATTAACATACAAATAAAATATCACCACATTTCAGCACAAATAAAATATCACCACAGAGAGGGAAAGGGAGAAAAGATGGAATGGGTTAATATGAAGGTTTAGAGGAAGGAAAGGGAAGGGAAAATGATATATAACTAAGTTATAATCTTTTTTTTTTTTAGTTTTTTGAGACAGGGTTTCTCTGTGTAGCTTTGAGCCTTTCCTGGATCTCGCTCTGTAGACCAGGCTGGCCTTGAACTCACAGAGAACCGCCTGGCTCTGCCTCGCAAGTGCTGGGATTAAAGGCGTGCTCCACCACTGCCCAGCTTAAGTTATAATCTTAAAAATAAAAAATAAGATAAAAATGAAGATTCAAAGAATCATGTAAACAGTATGATTTTGTGAAAACACATTAGCTTAAATAACAACCTCAAAACACAGGTACGTCCTAAGGACTGAGTCTAAGGCCACCTGTAAATTACTTCCACTTAGCCATAAATAAAGAGCTATACACACTATCTGATTTCCTTTTTGGGGTAAGCTTTTTCCTGCATATCATCTGGCTTATCATTTTGTAGCCTGATGGGGCTCATGACATTCATTTGAAATATATACAAATTTTATAGAAATTATGTGAAATTAGTTTGCTATATCAATACTCCTAAGAGAGGTTAGTTATTTCAATATTTCACAGACAACTTAGAATGTGAAGACTTATTTATATTATTCACTCAAATTATACATTTTAAATACCTCACCACCAGTCTAAATTACAATAATGTATACTGTGATAATTTATGTCCAATTATATATCCATAAATTTATATTTAACAAAACTTCCATGCATTTGGGTGACAAACAATACTCTTTTGACAGTTAAAATTTTCAAAATGTTCTATAAAAAATGACATAAGCAAAAACAAAAATGCAAACTCTTTGTTACCAAAAGATATGGTAGCAAATGTTACTGGCTTACTCACATGATCAATGTCACCATAGACTGAAAAAAACTTAGAATAGTAAAGGCAGATACAAAGGATTTCACAGTAAATTTGTCTTTGTCATCCCCAAAGCAGAGCATTTAGCTATTTCATCACTGAGTTGGTTAAAAAGTGGCAGGTAATAATGGAAAATTACGGCGAGTCTTAAAAATTCTAGAGGAAGACATCCTAAATTCTATATATTGTTAGCTAGAAAGCATCTCATTGCAAAACAGACTCATCTAAATATATTTTTGCATTTTCATATGTGAAATACAAATAAAAACAGTATATCAGCTGTGTACAAAGAGAAAAATGCAGTGCTTCTGTAAAACCTTTGGTTATGTAGTGTATGTGTGTGAGTGTATGTGTGTGTGTGTGAGTGTATGTATGTGTGTGTATGATTTGTATATATTCAAATACTTTTCCTTTTGAAAAATGAATATGTAAAAATTTTTTAATTGTTTACTTGAAATTTATTATAACAACCAAAACATTGTCGTGTAACACATGGAAGAAAGATGCCCATGAACTATAAAGGGCAGTAAGTACTTGAATGTGGACATTTAGGTTTTGGAGAAAGTTACCAAATTTTCTTTAATCATAAATACAAGATCTCTATGAAACAGATATAATGCAATTAAATCAATTGTATATGCACACAATATTAAAGCAATTAGTTGGTTTATGAGAGCCCCTTTCTCTTTTAACATTGCATTTTCCCTCTATGGAAAGAAACTAAAGTAGTTGAAGTGACACCTAGGAGAATGAGGTCGGGGAAGGCCTCATATTTGACACTAACTAGCTTTTTAAAGAATACATCATCCTTTTTTTTGTTAATCACCAGATAGCAAAAGAAAATCTAGACTTTGGGGGGCAGAATATTATCATTTTACACTTTCTCCTGCTCTATTTTCTTATAAATGATTTTTTTCTAGCAAATGCTTTCATTCCAAATTTGATGGGTTGTGGTTGTCAGGGTAATAGTTATTGTGCTCATACAGAACATCAAATCTGAAGCCAACAAAGATGGATGGTTTTCAATTCATTTCTAATGAACCATTTCTGAATGTGTCTGGGTCATTTTTGTTGTTTATATGATACATTTTTTCATTTTGCTTAAAGTCAACAATTTTAGAATCTTTCATAACCATATACCAACTTTTAAGCAAACATTAAAGAAGATTCAAACAAAACCTTTTCTTTTATGAGACACTAGTAATACTTAAATTTACTTTAATGCGGTTTATCTTTAATTTAAAAATCAGCCAATAGCACCTTCAACTTGCAGTCAATCTAGGCTCCTATATAAAATGAGATGGTCTAATATGCCTTTTCCTACATTTCTAAATAGTAAAAACAATATTTTAAACTGTTTCTGTATACTTCTGATTCTAGAATTGAAGGTATGTCTTGTATGTTTGTACTAAAAATAAAATTTGTGTTCCTGTGGTGTAAGAAATGTCTAATTTCTCCACTCAAATTGTATTACAGAATTCTCTTTTGCCCTTCCAAAATTTTTACTCCCCAATATCACAACATATAACCATGTTCATAAGAGAAAATATAACACATGTTGTAACATTGAGTCCTAAATTTTGCAGCCCAGAGGAATGCTCTACTTATAAACACCTACTGTTGTGTGAGTAACTAGAATAGAGGAGTGTAGAGAGTCCACACAGAAAAGTAGTGATGAAGCCTTGCTCTCTGCATGTTACAGGCAGGGCTGAGGACACCTTACAATGTTCCCACCAGCAACCCAGCAGGGTAGGCAGGGCATAAAACAGGCAGGAGAGCTGGCTTAGTCCCTTGCATAGCAGTGTGGGAGAACTGACCTTGGTGTCATGGGAGCAGGAGAGTAGGCAGAATGACCAACTCAGATATCACCCAAGCCCAGACCCAGGGCTTTGAGTTGGCTCAATCCAATATTTACCCCATCTAAGAACTGTTGGAGCTCATGATGGGGCTGGTCCTGTGAAACCAAATTTGCAAGAACTCCATGACACAGGGCAACAACAGGATATCCCAGAGGAGTCCTGGTGAGGATCCAGTATTGATAGTGCCTGAGGCCTTGAATCTGACCAAGGAATTGTTACAATGAACACTTGCAAATAAAGCTGTTTGGGTAGAAAAATATACTGTGGGCTGCTCTATGACACATTGCAGTTTCCATGGCAAGGTTTTTCAAAGAAAATATTTTGTGTTGTTTTGGCAGGGAGATTGCAAAGGTGGAAGGCAGATATAGAGGGATGGGAGATGAGTGGGACTGGAGTGCATTATGTGAAATTCACAGAAAATCAATAAAAAGTTAAAAGAAGGTATTGATGAAGAGATTGAGTCATTACCTTCCTGACTTAATCAATAAACATTGTATACACGTATTGCAATTTTACACTGCCTTCTGTCAATAAGTTTAATTGTTATGTGAATCAAATGTTTTGAATGTTACAGGAGATAGATGCTAAATATCCCGATTTGGTTATCACACGTGGATTACCTGTATAGATTATCACACAATGTTCCATAAAGTTAAATAATTAAAATAACAACTGATAAACTATTTTAACATAAAACCTTTTATTCATAAATACCAAGTTTAAAAAATATCTGTTTTATTCCCCTGTATAGTACTTCATTCAGATAAAATCAGCAGGCTACATGCCTCTCAAAGCCCAGACTCAGAAAGGATCTGGAAGGTACATCAGGTCAGAACTGCTTTTCTGTCTTCTGTATACGGTCTGCAGTGCCCCTTCCTAGACAGAGCCCAAACCCACTCCAGTGGTCTTGGCTTTGAAACAGTTGAGTAGAAACCAAAAAGGAAGACCAGTTCTCTTGGGAGTTTTACTAAAGGAGACAAAAAAGGGCATCCAGTTTAGCAATTGGTCCTGTAGCCTCTTAAGTGGCACTTTTCATGGTAAGTGGGGTCAAGGGGACCAGCAAAAGAAAAGCAAATCAAACCCAGGCAGATTTTTTTGAGAAGCAGCAGGTAAGAGAGGCAAGTTCAAGTATTTCTCCCAGCACAGCTGGAGTCCCCAGAGAAGGCAATCAGAGGAGTTGAAGAATGGGATTTAATATGGTGATATTCTTATCCCATCTCTCATTTGTTTTACCCTCCCCAGGATCATCTTGGAGACCTTCAGTCTCCATGGTGACAAAAGTTCCATGGCAGGGTTCTGAACCACCCAACTTCCCACCCCAGGATTCTGCTGAGGCCAACAACAATAGATACCTTGAGATCTTTTATGCAAAGAGTCCATCCCCTGACACTTGAGGTAGAGTCTCTTTCCCCTGTGGGAGGCTGTTCTAGGGACTTGGAGTCTGGAATAAGTTGTCACTACTGAATCAACCAGGGTTCTGCTGGAAGCTGTATTCAGAAGCTTTTCCTCCCTTGACCATCCCAAAGAAAGGCTACTATTCTGCTATTCCCTGACAAGCTGTGCTGATGAATCTAGGCAGTTGCCTGAGGGAGAAGAGCATCCTGCAACTATGAATGTTTCTGGATTTCTTGGATGGATGGCCAATCTCATAGTCTCACAGCCAGGCACCATCTAAGGACATTTTGAAGAGACTCTTTGCTTAAAGAACACTTGGAAATCAATGATCTCTTTTCATGCTCAAATGAACATCTCTGCAGACCATAACATAGAGTAGAATTTCCAAGGACCATACTGCTGTTGACCTGCCATGGTAGCAAGGTAGCAGATCCTCTCTGGAGGACTGTACACTTGAGTTGCATTAAAGTCTGTGTAGACCAGGTCCTTGAACACCATCCCCATTCAAAGTCAATGATTTTGATCTCTCAGTGGTTACAATTTTTAAAAGAAAGGAAAAGGGGATTATGAAAATGTTAATCAATTTAAAGTGAATTTAATTTGGTGGGTCTTAATACCTGATATATAAAGGAAAAATCTGAACTCAGAGATAGATCTATGAAGCTGTATGAAAGACTGAAATCATCATGATGAGAAAGAAGCCAGTGAAGACCAAAGGCTGTGCCTGAAGCAATGCAGAGCACCGTCACAGAGGGGGCAAGAACACAGCAAGTCTTCAGAAAGATGTCATAGTGCCTGATTAAATGTCTCTCTTTCCTTCTTCCTTTTAACCCAAGCTTCAGTGGATTCAGAAATTACATTTAATCATTCAAAACAGTTATTTTAAATGAACTTCCACTTACTACTTTCTAACACAAAACCAATCTGCATATATGTAGGAGACAGAGTATACAAGACAATATTGTGTATCTTCTTCCTCCTTTCTACAGTAAGTATTGAAATTAAATATGAACCAGTGCAAGATAAGGCTTGTTTACAAAGTTGCAATTGGCCTTGAATTATCTTCAGTCAAAGAAAGTATTTTTTTGTGTTTGATGTACTTTATTATGATACTGAAACTGTAAGAGGTTCTAACCTTTCCACCGAGGAAAGAATAATTATTTCATCATTTACATCATCACTATAAATACACCAGGGCTTTTACTTTGGGCCTTAAAATACAACTTCATGGTGTGCTGAGTTTCTGTTGAGAATGGTGCTCTTATTTTCATGAGTTTATTTTGATAAAACATGTGTCACTCCTCTCTTGCATCATCCCATGTTCTTCTCTTAGGATGTATGGTTACACAATTAACTGCAATCTAGCAAGATGAGTTCATTTATGGTCATGAATACTGAGGGTATAAATGTCTTCTGTTCCTTGATTTCTATGTCATCCTCAATATTTGTGTAAAGTTCTACTACTTAACAAAATATACTTTATGTTTTTGTGTTGTACCTGGTCTCCTTCCTCTGGACCTACTAACCTTCAGCTTTATCTTGCATACATCTTAATCTTGTGTGTTATTCTCACATTTTTTCTATACTATTGATTGGACATGATGCTTCAAGAGCCTTGTGTTTATTCTATGAAATTTTTCTTATATATGATCTAATTCATAGGTGAAACCATCTAGGACTTTTTAAAAATGGCCTTTGAGTTTCACATTTTCATAATATCTGTTTGATCATTTTTAATTTTTCTACCCTTTGATTTAATTTCTCATTAATACCCTATGAAGTCTTTTTCATTCAAATATTTTATTGAGTTATTTATATTTGACTTAGTTATTAGGTATTTCATCTGCATCAATAACTTTAAAGTTCACTAGTGGGGATTTATAAATATCTGAAACAGTCATGTTACCTTGTTTATTCATATTTTTGTATTTTTATAATGACATTTGTACATTTGCTCTCATATATCTCTCTTCCACGATTGTGACTGTATTAGGGATACTTTTTCATAGGTAGTGACCCTGGCATGTGAGCTTACATTATATTAATTCTGATGGTTGTACAGTATTTTTCCTGTAGTTTCTTGGGTTGTGGTCAGTCAGGGTTGACTCTGCATTCTGTGCTGGAAACTGGGGGAGAAGTTATATCTTTCTTTGAGATGTTCTTTCTATATAGGACACCCATTAGTAGCACCAATCTGATAGTTCTAGCAATTTTGTTGAAAACAGAGTACGTGACTCTGTGCTTGTTCCTCTGGACTTGTCAGCACTCTGCTCTGTGAAAGAGCATGCCCTGCTGAACAAAATCCAACAAAATTCAGCATCTATTCATAATACAAGCCCTGAAGAAACTGTTGATGATAAGATCATGGATCAAATAATAAATAAAGACTAAATACAATAGACCTACATACAGCATGATTCTGAATTGGAAAAATACCAGAAATTATCTTGTAAAATCAGGGGTGACCTAAAGCACCAGTATTATTTATTATAGGGTTGTCATCCTTAGGGTTTCTATTGCTTTGATAAAACATCATGACTAAAAATAGCTTGGGGAAGAAAGGATTATTCCTGCTTACACTTCTCTGGTCACACTCCATTGCTGAAGTTAGTCAATGCAGGAACCTGGAGGCATGAACAGAAGCAAAAGCCATGGAGAAATGCTGCTTATGCACTTGCATTCCCATGGCTTGCTCAGCCGATTTTGGATATATCTTTGGACCATCTGCTCAGGGTTAGCCCCATCTACAATAGACTGGACCATTCCACTACAACACTAATGAAGAAAATACACTGTAGACATTTCTGTGAGGGGTGGTGGAAATTTTATGGAGATAATTTCTTAGTGAGGTTTCCTTTCCCCAAGTAAACTCAGACTTTTGTCAAATTGACAATAAATTAGCCAGGACAAGAGCATGCTGTTATTGTCAGAGCAATTGGGCAAGGAAAATAAATAGGAAAGGAATTCCAAATATTCCTTGTATACATCACCGTTCTTTAGAGGAAGAAAAGAGATAGAACATGTTTATATGGGATTTATTACATTGAATTACATAATACAGTCTAGATTGTTCATTAAGTTCCCTTCTCCCATCTCCATTTTTTAAAATCTGGATTGGCACATGAAGTTTCCACACATACTGAGGTTTGGTCTTCTTACTTCAAATAACATGATCAAGAAAATTCCTGATAAACATTCCTAGCAGCTTGCCTTTTGATTGATGATGGATCTAGTCATAATATAATCAAGACTTATTATCACATCTAAATTAGTAAATTATATAGCCCAGTATTAAAAAGCCCTGAGGACTCTCCCTCAAAGTATTTAGATCATATAAACAACTTTGAACAAAGAAGCAGCATACAAAATCAACATGAAAAGCAAGTGGTCCTTCTCTAAATCAATAATGGTTTGAAAGATATCAGGAAAGCAATCTCATTTATAATAGTTCCAGAAATTCTCTAACAATATACATAGTGAGAGGTAAAAATATCTCCTCAGTAAAATCCAAAAATAGATTCTGCAGATGGAAACTGAAGAAGGTTCTAGATAATAGTAAGAAATCATGGATTCATAGATTAGCAATATTGTTAAGATGGAAATATCATGAAAAGTGATCCATAGGCTCAAGGAAGTTTGTAAAAAAATTACCAAACAATGTTATTCACAGGACCATGGGGAAAAGCAACTAAATATTTGTGTGAAAGAATAAAAGTTTATAAAAAACATTAATAAACATAACCAACAATATCAAGACTTGGGGGGTATTACAATACTCAATTTCAAAATATGCTATTGAGCAAAAGTTAAAAAAAAAAACCATAACAGTATACTAGCACAAAATAAACCAGACAGAACAATGGAATATAGTAAAAGAATCAGAAATCAAACCACTTAGTTACAACTACCTCATTCTTGACAAATATGCCACAAACATATGCTGGACATGTAACAGCCTCTTTAACACAAGAAGTGCCCGACTCTTACATGTAGAAGAATGAAACTAAATTGCCTTGTCTCATCCTGTCCAAAAATAAATTCTCAATCAACCAAAGACCTTTGAAACTCGCTAGAAACCATAAAGTCTTCAAGATATAGACACAGATAAGGAAGTTCAGAAAAGGACTCCAGCAGCATAGGAATTAACAGCACAACTGACAAACTGCACCCATGGAAGGAAAAAGTTTCTGCAGGAACAGAGCTCGTCCAAACAATAGGTGGAAATCTCAGCTTCCAACTCCTCTGACATATGCGTAATATAAGGAGAACCAAAACTATCGAATAACAGTTTGGAGAATAACTCACAATGTGCTTGCCACACAAGTTAGAGGACTTGATCCCTAAAGTGAAAATCAACTATATGTATCAGTTATCACAGCACTGGAAGGATGGGAGAGAAGAATCCTTGGGGCTTGCTAGGTGGACAGTATAGCTGGATTGTCAAGTTTCGGATTTAGTGTGCGAACCCTTTTAAATAAAATGATAGATGAAAATGTCCCATACATGAACATGTGAACACATAAACACATAAGCTAAACACACAAGAATTAAACACAAAACTAACCAATGAAAATGTTTATAAAAAGTATGCATTTATAACAATGATGTGAAAAGTACCTAATTTTCTATCCATCAGAAAAATATAAATCAATAGTACACTGATGTTTTTTTCTAGTTCCATTCAGCATGGCTATCACCAAGAGCATAAAAAAAAATGACAAATGCTGTCAAGGATGTGGGTAGAGAAAAGAATCTGTTTATGGCATTATTAAGTAGGTGAATTGGTATAGATGTGATAGATATAATAATGCAACTTCTTCAGAAAATTACCAATAGAACTATTCTAAGATACAACTCTATCATTCCTAAGTATTTCCCAAAAAGGAATGACAGTCACTGTACAAAAAGCAGTGCCAGAATACACATGTTAGCAATGCATTATCCACAATGACCAAGTTATCAGATAAGCTTCGGTGTCTGTTTACTGCTAAATGATTGAATAAAATGGGTTATGTGTGTATAATGGAGTTAGAGTTAGACATAAAGTAGAATAAGCATATATCATTTGTCAGAAAATTGGCAGAAATAGAAATCATCATGTTAATGGAAATAAGCTAGAATCAGACAGAGAAGTACCACATTTACTCTCTTATGTGAAATCCAGAGGAAAAAATTAGTGGTGTAGAATTCGAAATGAAACAATTGGAAAAGAGGAAGTGGACCAACCAAGTAGCCCAGGCAGGGAAGGAGTAGGAGTGATATGAAGACAGGGACAGGATCAAGGTACAGGACATGCAGCTAAGAAACATTGTGGTAGAATCCATTTATGTAAAATTAATATGCAATAATGAATAAAGCCAAAGGAAAGGGAGCATGCTGGTGTCTGTCATCCTTGAAAACTGAGTGGTGGTCACCAGCAAAATATTCAAATTTTATTAAAAGACCAGATCTTGCTTCATGGCTATCTGAATCCATAGATTTGGAATCCTGTTGGCCTCCTCAGATTCAGTACTTTCTAGTCTGTGATTTCTGCACATGTTACTGAATATATCTAAGCCTTAATCCCTTATGGATCAAATATGCATAATTAAAATGTCTCTGGAGATTCACTCTAGTATAAACACACATTTGTTACATAGTCCCATTATTTCCTTGTGTGGGAACAATGAAAGATTTCCAAAGGATGATTTGCTAAATGCTGTCCAAATCTTGAATGTAAAGATAATTTGATACTGTAATTTGTAGATATAATTTGATCTAGTGATTTCACTTCCGGGAAATAATTCTAAAAATACTTACATATATGTATGCAGAAAATCAGATGGTTAATTCCCAAAATACATGCTTTCAAAAACTAGGTTTTGTGCCATGAATGATTGCTGACTGAGGTAATATTTTATTATGAATTGTTTTCTATCTTTTCTCTTAGTGTTTGTATACATGATCTAAACACAAATTGTTGAAATAAAAACAGAAATAAATGAGAAACACACACGAGTTTTTATAATTTTCACTCAGTAATCAAAGTGTATATAAATCAGCATGTATTTTTTAAAATTTAATCAGCTAGTGTTTTGTGCCTGTATATCTGTGAACCACTCATGTGATTGGTGCTTGAAAAAGTTGCAAGAGGGCATTGGGTGACCTGGAACTGAAGTCAAAGAAGATTGTGAGCCATCATGTAGCTGCTGAGGATCAAATCATGGTGCTCTGCAAGAGCAGCCAGAATGCTTACCCATGGAGCCATCTCTCCAGCTCCCACCATACAGTTTTGTGCTCATGAGTTTTATACCTTTTCCGAGATCCATTAAAAATTTAAGGCCAGGTAGTGATGGCACATGCTTTTAATCGCAGCACTCGGGAGGCAGAGCCAGGATCTTTGTGAGTTTGAGGCCAGCCTGGTCTACCTAGTGAGATCCAGGATAGACACCAACACTGCACAGAGAAACCCTGTCTCAAAAAAAAACGAATCAAAACAACAAAACAAAAAAATTAAACCATATTCTTAAAAGAATGTGTGGCATTCCACTGCACGTATTTCATAATTCTGGGCATGTAGTACAAATTCTTATAAAACATATATTGAGAAAAAGCAAATCAAAGTTAATGCCATCAGGGAGTTAACCTTCAAGTTATCTGAATGTCTACTTCTTAGAGTCCATAAGAAATTCAGGCCAAACGTCAACATGAATGTCAATTTCACCGGCAGAGAAGGCGCCAGATGCTGTTGGCTAAACGTGCTCCAGAGTGCGGCATCTGGGGCCAATAACTGCCATACCGAGCCCCATCTGCAGCTAAAGCTGTTGACTCTGCTTTGGGGGAAGAAAAATCAGAAATAAAGAAGGCAGTTAAATTCTGAATCGTGCCAGGAATAGCAGAAGGCAGGTTGCAGGCAGCATTCAAATTATGTCCCGAGCCCAATTTGCGTTTTAATGTCTTGAAACTGGGTAAACACTAAACTGTGTTAACTCCAGTTGTTTCGAAAGATGAACACATGTAGGTACTTCAGTATCTTAGGACACGCAGATCAACGGAAGAGTTTGGATATTCCAACAAAAACTCATTGCCTTCACTTGTGCTTCTCAATTTAAAAACATGCACAATGAATGAAATTGAATTGTCATTGACCTAATGTTTCGTATGATAAACAATTTGATTTTTTCAACTAAAACAAAATTCAAGAATCTATTTTGAATTTGCAATAGTTTTTCTTTACACTAACTCTTCACAAAATTAGATGTAATACTTAGTTTATCCTCAGTTATACTTTTAAATATTTGCTCAGCAGAAATTTGTGCAAAAGTTATATAGAATCTGGAAAGTTAATTGAATATATATTTACCTTAGTTGGAAAGAGATATGTAATGTTCTTAAGGAGTTTTTCATTTTCTATACGTATATTTGTATAAAATGTAGAGTTGACAGCTTTATTAAAAAGATTCATTTATCCCATTTTAGTCTGTCGATACATATGTAATATTAAGAAATATTTAAATATCATGAATAATGAAAGGAAATGATTGTAGAATGCAATATGTACCAAAAACTGAATTCAACACTCATGTATGGAATGTATTTCTATTATAACCCCATTTACTGTAACTACTATCTTAGAGACTTTTTCATTTATTTTCATTTTATCTGTATGGATGTATTGCCTCCACATATTTCTGTGGATCACCTGCATGTCTGGTGTCTGTCGAGGCCAGGAGAGGATGTTGGATCTCCTGCAACTGGATGACAAAGGTTTGTAATTGTTGTGGATTCTGTGACTGGAACATGGATCTTCTGGAAGAATCATCAGTACTCCTAACTGCTGAGCACTCTTTTATTTTTAATCACTAAGGCTATTGTGATAAATTAAATTTCTTATATGAGAATATTGGAATCCTGTAAGTATAAGGTATGCTTTCCCACCTCAGTTCATACCAACCATAGTGACTACCCAGACACTAACTGTACAGCCCACTTCCTATTCTTAACACTCTCTCTCTTTCCTTCTCTCTCTCATACACTATAACATTCCACTTTGTCATGATTTCTATTAAAGAATTGAAAGGGTATCTATGAACTGTGCTTTTCCATAAAGAAACAACAACACTTTTGAGCTCTCCTTAAGCTTATATGTTGTACACAAGTAAGTGCTTTCTGTGAATGATTAAAAACATCAAGAGTGGTCCCTTTGACAAGCCTCATGTCCCATGCCTATACTGTGAATAGGGAACTGTCAGCCAGACTTCCACTTTACTGGCAATTGGCCAGTAACTATCAGCAATATAGATGAGCTTAACACATTGCTGCTCTTCTTGACCCTTTGTAATTACTCCCAGTAAGCCCAGAAGCTTCAGAAAATCCTCGTAGCTATGGCAGAAGACATATTCATGGTACAACTTCTCCAGACATCACTAGGGAGCTGTACAGCACGCTAAGCAAATAAAAATGATTATGTTCATTGTGCAACTATCCCCCCACAAGACAAAGTGGGACAATGTTCACCCTGGTAATCCAGCAGAAGACCTGTGATTCTACAAACACACTTCATGCAAACGAAGGTGTGTGATCGTATATAAACAGATACTTTAGCTCACTCTCCCTCCTATGCTGCCCTCTATAATTCAGTATTGGGCTCGTAAAAAGGCTTCTAGAGTCTCTTCATTATCTTTCCTGTTAGTAGAGGTGGCTGAACTTATGCAAAAGCAGCAGCAGCAGCAGCAGCAGCAGCAGCAGCGTAGTGGCAGCGGAAAGGGTGATGCCATCAGTAGAAATGGTGACAGAAACAGTGGTCAGAAGGAAGCTGAAGAATTCCAGGAGAACAACAATGAAGGAATAATGGTGATGAGAGACTGAGGGCCCTGCTTGCTAGAGTGTAATAGAGTGGTGCAAAGCCTTAGAAGACACGCTGGGTTTGCAGCACAGGAACCGTTGGAGGCTCTGTCCATTGCCACTGCTGGCTGATGCACGCTGCTGAGCCAAGCCTGATGATAGTTAAAGTCCAGAACAAGAGGTCTCCAACACGAAAACCCAGAGTCACAGGTCTCTGGCTTCTAAAGCCAGGAACAATGACATGCAGTTCTAAGGGTGGAGAGCTATAATTGTATGGTACTGTCAGTTTAAATAACCTGCCTTGAGTATTCAAGAGCTTGGGAGCTTGCCTGCTGGAACAGTCTTTCCTTGCCTATTCAAAGTTTATATCTTGGTAGAAAAAAGGGGCTTCAGTCATCAAATAATATAAAACATTATTTTAAAATAGCTGGTGGTAATAGTTAAAATTATACACAGCAACTTGAGAAAATAATTCTAGATGAAAATAACTAAGGGCTGACCAATATACTTATAGATGAAAATTAGGGAACTATTTGTGCTTAGAGATATTTGAAAGCTCATATATTTACTGGACATCAGAAGGTATCAGAACATGTATGACTATGCACATGACTGTATCAAAACATGTATGACTATGTATATGACTAGCAAAGATGAGAGAGTGGTGCAGTTTTGATCTCTGTCAAAATTTGAGTTTCTGCTCAGGGAAGAAATTAGAATAAGAACTGTAAATGAACTGATAAAGGAATGTAGGTATGCTCTGTATATACACATTAATGTGCACACATACAAACACAGAGAGAGAGAGAGAGAGAGAGAGAGAGAGAGAGAGAGAAAGAGAGAGAGAGAGAGAGAGAAAGAGAGAGAGAGAGAGAGAAGCACACAGGGATGTTGTCTAAATAAACGCTACAAGACTTAGTTCACTTAGTTTAATAAAATATTTGTCAAATCATTTCTCTTTGGTTGTAAATAAATGAACCCATGAGAAACTTCATCAGTTTCACCTGACAATTATTCTAGAAGAAACAATAAACAAATAATAGGGTTCACAACACAGAAACAACAACAGTTAGGATGGATAATGCTCTGGCTTACATATTTTCTATATTATAATATATACTATTTCAAGTCACAATAAAGCCATAAAGTCCACAACAGTGCAGACTGGGCACAAGAATACAAACAAACAATAACAGCTTCTTATGAGGAATGAACAATATTTGAGTGATTTGGAAAGATAAATTCATTTAACTTAGGAATAAATGTGTTCAAAGGCATATACTAACTATATGTAAGCAATTAAAGAATGATATTGACCTTTTGCCCAATTAGCAATATTCAAAGATAAGAAATTGGTAAGGCAGAAATTCAATATTAAGGAACTATAAAAATTGATAGAAAATACTGACAGGGGACATGAAGGGAGATTTTTTTTCTGGCCATACAGTAAATTTGTAGCATCAAAAGACTGGGTAAAGGCAGGACCTGTGAATGTGTCCAGGTCTCTTGTGGAATGTTACAATATTCTAAAATTACAGGGTATTGATAGGTAACGTCTATGATTATCCTAAAAATTAATGAACTAGATACTTTCAAAGCATGAATTAGATTGTTTCTTGTTTCTGGCTATTATGAATAAAGATGCAATGAATATAGCTGAACAAATGTCTTTGTGAAATAATTGAGCATTCTTTGAGTATGTATCCAGGAGTATTATAGCTAGGTCTTAAGGTAGAGTGATTCCCACTTTTCTAAGAAACTGCCATATTGATTTCCAAAGTGGCTGTATGTGTTTGCATTTCCATCAGCAATGGAGGAGTGTTCCCCTTGCTCCACATTATCACCAGCTTGAGCTGTCACTAGTGTTTTTGGTCTCAGCCATTCTGACAGGTGGTAAGATAGACTCTCAGAGTTGTTTTGATTTGCATTTTGCTAATGGCTAAGGATGTTGAACATTTGTTCAAGTGGTTCTCGGTTGTTTGAGATTCCTTTGTTGAGAATTCTCTTTTTATATCTGTACCCAATTTTTTAATTAGGTTATTTGGTTTGTTGATATAGTTTCTTGAGTTCTTTATATATTTTGGAAATCAGTCCCCTGTCAAATGTAGAGTTGGTGAAAATATTTTTCTATTCTATAGGCTGCTGTTTTGTCCTATTGATGGTTTCTTTTGCCTTACTGAACCTTGTCAGTTTCATGAGGTCCCATTTATCAATTGATCTTAGTGCCTGTGCTATTGGTATTCTGTTCAGAAAGTTGTCACCTGTGCTAATGTTGAGGTCTTTGATCCATTTGGACTTGAGTTTTGTGGAGTGATAAGGATCTTTTTGCATTCTTCTGCAGGCAGATATATAGGAAAACTAGGACCCTTTGTTGAAGATGCTTTCTTTTTTCCAATGTGTAATTATTTTATCAATATATAAGGTGGCCATAAGTGTGTGGATTTATGTCTGGTTCTTCAATTTGCTTCCATTGATCAACCTGTCTGCTTTTATGCCAGATGTTATATCTGAAAGAATAAATAATAGAAATAAGATTAAAAAAAAAACGAACAAAGAAATGAACAAATAAGCATGAATTAGATGGTTAGTGTGAACTGTGTAAAGTTTGTATGAGATATTATAATTTAGGAAATTCATAAGTAATGAGTCAGCATACTTATGTATGATACGTGTAACATGAAACCTGATAAGGCATTTAGAGACTACTCATGATTCAGTACAGTTATTTTTATTAAAAAAAAAATGCACTTTAAATACCAACCACAGATCTCCCTCTCTTCCCTCCTCTTGCCCCCAGCCTTCCCCAAAAACCGACCCCTCATTCCCTCCTCTGACAAGGTAGGATCTCCCATGGGGAGTCAGCAGAGCCTGGTACATTCAGTTGAAGCAGGTCCAAGTCCCTCCCCCTGAATCAAGACTGTGCGAGATGTCCTACCAGAGGTAGTGGGCTCAAAAAAGCCAGTTCACGCACTAGGAATGGATCTTGATCCTACTGCCAGGGGGCCCCTTAAACAGACCAAGCTATACAACTGTCTCACTTATACAGAGGGCCTGATCCAGTCCCATGGAGGCTCCATAGCTGTTGGTCTAAAGTTCATGAGTTCCCACAATATTGGTTTGGTTGTCTCTCCATCATGATCTTGATGCCCCTTCCTCATAGAATCCCTCTTCTCTCTCTTTGACTGGACTCCTGGAGCTCTCCCTGGTGCTTGGCTGTGGACGTCTGCATCTGCTTCCATCAGTCACTAGATGAAGGTTCTACGATGACAATTAGGGTATTCACCAATCTGATTACTGGAGTAGGTCAGCTCAGGCACCCTCTCCACTATTGCTAGTAGTCTAAGCTGGGGTCATTCTTGACCGTAGTGTTAATATTAACATGATCATTAAGACAACAAAAGGGAAAACAACCATAAATTCTACAATGCATGGCCATTTCCATTTTCTTAGGTTTTACTTTTATTCGTGTGTGTGTGTGTGTGTGTGTGTGTGTGTGTGTGTGTGTGTGCATGAATGCCATATTTACAGAATCAAGAAAATATTAGATCCCCTGGAGCAGGAATTACAGGGATTTCTGATCTGTTTGATGTCCTGTGTGAACAATAGTTACCAAACCAGGGTCCTTTGCAATGACCCTATGTGCTCTCCAGAGATGCAGGAATGATGAAATGCCTAAACAAATTATGATAACTCAAAGATAGCCCTTTGACAAATTTATGAATTTAATTCATTAAGATATCACAAGTAGTGCATTCACAGTTACCTTGAAGCAAAGATTATGCCTCATGAGTATTAAAGAATACGTTTTAATTAAGCATTATTTATTTAGTTGTTTTTTCTCACTTAAAGACTTCTGTATTAAAAACAAGGCTTTATTTTTTAAGTATTGTACATTTTCATTTTATGTTACTAAAATATTTTATTTTGAATATATGTATATACATTTATATATATACACATATATATGTATATATATGAAGAGAGATCAGTGTATGCCAAAAAACACACACATTCATTCACAAACATATATAAACACCCAGTTGCTTCTCAGGTACATGTAAAATATATCAAATAGAAAACTGTAAGCTCACTCTGTGTTACTGAGTTAATGTCTGGCGAGCCTCAGATTATTAACCATTGAACTTAGATATAATAAGCTTTTTTGTCTCTATCTTCTGTTCATTTCAAGGTTCAACCATACCAATATATTTCACACATGTTTATGTTAAGTTGAGTTTTGGAAAAAGGAGGAATAATATTTGATTTGTAGCATGTTCTGGTGTGGCCATATGATACACACTTGGTTTATAGTTTGATGTTAATGTTCCCCTATTGAACATTAAAACTACTGATTTCATGAAATATCAGTGTTAGAAGAAGCAACTGTATCTCTCTGGCACATAGTAGCAAATTTAGGTTACATCATAGTCTTATATAAACACAGGCAAACCATGAACATCATCTAAGCCAAAAGAAAGAATCTGAACTTGGTAAGGCAGAGTTAGAGTGAGTGATTCTCCCTCCCTTAAGTAACTTGGACCTACCCACCTGAAAACTCTCCCGTGTTTCTGGATAAAATTCTTCAGAATGAGTCACAGCATTGCACTCACATTTGGGAAGACATGCCCAGAATTAAGCATGCTTTCTTAAGAATTCTATAAAAGCACATTACAGGTTCAAATACTTCCATTTTAGTATCGTTGCTGAGTTTCTTGAGAATTTCGAGAATGTATGCCAGCTCTCTCATTTCAGTGAATGAGAAACCAAACTTGATCAAACTCAAGACTATTGCTGACAGCAATAACATTAGTGCCTATAGGCACAATGTTGTTGAGAATTAAAACCTAAGTGTTAAACAGTATACATCAGCGACATTAACCGAGGGAATTCAGGAATTTAATCTATTAAAATTATGATGATTAATCATGATTGTCAACTTGATTAGACTGAGAAGCAGGAAGTTGCTAAAACATACCTCTGGGGATTATTAAATTATTAAAATATAAAAGCTTGGCCTAATGAATGAATTAACCCATGATGGAGTTATAATACGATTACATTATTGGGAAGTGGTGAAAGGTGGAATTGGGGTATAGTTGGAGAAGTCTCTCTGTGATGGTAAGTGTTTACTGACTATTATGTCCCCTGGCCTCTCTTTTTGTTACCTCACTGTTTTATACCTGCCTTAACTTGAACTATCATTATGTCTTTTCTAGGAGAATGGACTGAAACTTCTGGAACCACAAACTGTAGCAGGAATCTTAGAAGGTCTCGCCAGTTCCTCAGCTGGTCTTGTTTCCTCAGACTGGAAGCTTCTGAGTCCTCATATCCAAATGGCTCTCAGCTGAACTGCTGCTAGAAGCCTGAAAGCTTAACCAGCCAAATGCTTAACTAGCCAAATGCTTCTAGTTTCTGGTCTTCACGCCTTATATATCTTTCCTTTCTACCATCACTCCCTGGGATTAAAGGCGTGATGAGTCACCATGCTTGACTATATCTTTGAACAGATAGATTTCTGCCTCTGGAATTGTAGGATTAAAGGCATGAGTACCACCATTTTCTAGCCTCTGTATCTAGTGACTGTCTGTTCTCTGACCCCAGATAAATTTATTAGGGTGCACAATATTTTGGGGAACACAATACTACCACAACAAACGACAGAAAAACTTGTTCCATTCTATTAGTTTTCTATTAGGTATTTGGCGACATATATGTAAAGCTAATACAAAAATTATAATTTATAAAATCACTTCAGAAAAATAAAATATAGACAACCCTGACTATTTTGCTGAAAGCCTATAAAAAGCTTTCAATAGATAGAGAAGCTATGCAAAATCAATGTTAATCTTAATCCTTGATGTCAGAAAACTAGCTGGAGTGTTTTATACTTGTTAACTTTCTATGATCTAATTGTATTGGAAGTTTGTATTACTAAAATTATGCATTACTTAGTCACATCACCAAAGTTCCATTTTCATTGGTGGTGCCGTCTGTGTTCAAGTTCCCCTTTTACATGAATTGGATAGGAAGTAGGGGGAGGACATAGGAAGAGTTGGTTAGGGATGAGGTGGAGTGGAAATCATGTTAATAAAGTATGAAATTCTCAAAAAAAATAAATTTGAAAAAGGTAAATACTAATAATGTCTATCTCCATTTTCAAATCTTGAAACTATAAAAAAATTAATTCCTTGGAAAGTGCAAAATAATAAATCATTCAAAGAGAAACAGGATATCAATAGATTTTTTACATATAATGATTCCTTTTACTCTTTTAGAAATATTTTTTATAATTTTAGATTATGATATCATTACATCAATTTCCCCTTCTCTTTCCTCTCTCTAATTTCTCCCATATCCCCATCTTTGCTTTCTTTTAAATATATTTTTTTATTAAATTGCATACACCAAAACAAAACAAAAACAAACAAAAAAAACTTTCTCAGTCCATACAATGTTACCCACCATTGATAACCTGGGTCTTTTTTCCCTTCAATCTTCACTATTGAAAACATTTATCAAAATTTTCACATATTTTTCAGTTATAAATACAAGGGAAATGAAATACCTTAGTTGTTTTACAGGATACTAATTCAGTTGTCCTGCTTGTATAACAAGGGAAATTGCAGTTTTGACATATATGAATTTGCATCCTCCTGAAAGATGTGCTGTATACTACTTCAAGAGATGATGGTAAATGACAGTGCCATGTGCTTGTGTGTAAGTTTCAGAATAACATTTCTCATGATGGAGAATTTCTACTTAAAGTTTCTACAGACTTTGATTCTAAATGTAGCTATTACAATGTCTATATATTGTCATTATTTTGTATGTTGTAAAGTTGATCAATTTTACACTAAATAATTGCACTAAAATAATTGAATCTCATTCCCTCCCTGTAAGGGATGGAAAATCTTAATTTGGTGAATTTACATCATTCTTGCCTAGAGATAACACATCTCATTTCATACAGAATGGTCCCAAACAGCACTGGGATGGCACAAACAAATCTCAAAGCATGTTATGTCAAAATAAATGTACTTGGGACATGTCAAATTGTTTTCATATAAATTTGTTCATTTCTTGTTTATTTGATGTCTGAATATGGTGCTTTAAAATTTCAAGAGAATGTGGAACTATCATCACATAATATAACTCTTAATATCTTCATGGCCATTGAACTATAGATGTAACATGAAAATAATGAGTATTTTCCAAGGACATTTATCATTTCAAGTAATTTCCTGAGAAAAATAAATATAGAATATGCAGAGATAGGTTTTTTTAAGTTCATAACTGGGGGAACTGTTCATACGCAGTTTCTTTTTTGTGAATTGATTTTTGTTCACAGAAAGTTCCTTCATGGCAGGACAAGAACACAAATTGGTAATTTATTGGTAATAACAATATTTCATACTCATCCCCATAACTTTGATTTTACTTCTAACTAGCTTGCCTTCATTGTCAATTTATGACTTTCTTCCAATTTCTGTAAAAAAGTCAATTCTTTCCCAAAGTGACTCATTAAATTTTAGAAATTGTTTGAACTGTATTATTTGATATCTAACATAAAACAGTATTTTAGTAACAATAAAATTTATATAATATCACATATTTATGCACTGAACGAACAATGTAAGGCTAGTATATATGTTAAATTCTTTAAAATACAAGTAACACATTAGTAAGCTAATTATTGGTGAAGAAGGTCAAACATAAATTCAATACTTAAACCAGCAATTAACTCACACTTAAAAAAATAACCGTTCTACTATACTAAGATCAGAATAACTTTTTATGTTTTTAATAAGATAGAAAAGCTACTAATTTTGACCATTAAAATTATATTTTGCATAATATTTTCTAATGTAATTGATCTGTAATAATGATCTATAATAATATTTTTTGAAATATTTAAATAATCTTTTTGCTTTTTCCAGTTTTAGATGATCAAACAAAAAGTCACAAATAACAGAGAAGCAATAGTTACTTTATAAAAACTATTTTTAAGAATGAGACTTCAGTCCAAATCTATAATATATAGAATGAAGATACAGTGTCATGAAAATAATGCTAAATTATTATTTACCATTATTTGAAAAGCTTCTCTTTTTGGCGTATTTATCTGTTACCTGTGTGATGTGATGTATGTTTACAGAACATGTGCCGACTAAAAGAAAATCCACCAGATACACACATTACTTTCACTGTACTTAAATATCGAGCACTCAAATGTATGAGATTTTCACACACAGTCCTGCTTTGGTCTAACAGGGGCAGTTGATTTTCAATAGTCCATAAGCAACTGAAATGTTGAGGCATGAAGGACCGTCATTGTCCACTTGGGGCTTCATTTTCATGTTCCACATGGAGGCCAAAACTGAAGCAGAAAGCGTAGATCTCTGGCTTACTCAACTTCTTTTCCTTCAGAGCATGTGCCCCACTCCCCATGGGTGTTACCACCTAGGAGGAAATGACCTACAGACATCCTCACAGAATTCTGATGAAGCCAGTGCTTTCAGTGAGTTTACCTCTTTCTAGGTGTGTCAAATTCACAACCAGGATTAGCCACATTGCGTTTCATAGATTGCTAAGTACATCTATTAATGTGCCATTATTTGCATTTTTTCATGAATACTGTATGCTTATTTTCCCATTTTGGTAAACATTTATTTGGGACATACAAAATTAAGCATAAAGGTATTTGTTTAAATATAAAGGTATTTATTTTTATGTTTCCCATTTTGGTAAACATTTATTTGGGACATACAAAATTAAGTATAAAGGTGTTTATTTTTATGAAATAAATTTTGTAGTTAAATGTAAATATTTTGCAACAAACAAGAAGATGTTGGTCTTGAATGTGAATGAAACTTCAGCTGGGTGAAGCATCGGATAACAGAAACTGATGGGTTTAGAGGACTGAAATCTGTGGGCAAGTCATGGATCCCCTTTTGGCACTGTCCTGAAATTTTAGTTCTTATGAAGAATTTCTGTAAAGATAAAAGCATAACACTCTATTTTTGTTAAATTTTGATGCACCTGCAGTACGTTGAAGGGAGTAAAAAAGCCATTTACATTTATCAACTACTGGACTGAACAACTATTGAATTCTTCAACTTTCCATTGTGAATAGCCATTGCAGGACTAACTGGCACATAGCCTGTAAGCCATATATATATATATATATATATATATATATATATATATATATATATATATATATATATGTGTGTGTGTGTGTGTGTGTGTGTGTGTGTGTGTATGTATTCTTAACAAATATGTGTTCTACTCTTGATTTAATAATTAGTTAAACATAGCATCGATTTGAAGGAATAATTACTATTAAAGTATGAATAACCATGGCAATGATCTCTGGATGGAATAGGGTTTGTACAAAATGAAGCATGAAATGATGATGAAATCCGAGCCTTTGAAATCTTGTAGACATTACAATGTAATTGTTGAAGTAAATTGAAATGGGTTCTAACTATAAATAACATAAACTTCAATTCATCTGTATTGTATTAAGGTTTTTTAGAGGAATGATAAAATAATAAAAGCACTATCTATCTATCTATCTATCTATCTATCTATCTATCATCTATCTACCTATCATATATCTATCTCAATCTCTCCTTATATATAGAATTTATTATAGTGTCTTACAGGCTACTCTAATAATGGCTATCCACAATGGGATGTCCAAGAATCCAAGAGAGTTGATATATTATCTGAGTTTGAGTATACATCAGATTCCACAAGAAATAATTGTAATGCCAGTGAAGGAATGCCTCACCAGCAGCATATGAACTTGTCAGTGAGAATGAGGGCAAGCAGGCAAAAAGCAAAAGCTTCCTTCTTTTATGTCCTTTATATAGGCGGCCATGAAAAGGTATGGCCCAGACTAAGGATGTGTCTTCCTACTTCAAGTGATCCAATGAACTAAAAGTCCCTCACAGATGTGTACAGATGCTTGAAATTTTAGTTAAGTCTAGATGTCGTCAAATTGACATCCAAGAATTGCCAACGCATTTCTCAATTTACAAATTATTTCTATAAAGCATTCCTCTGTTCAACATTGAAAAGTTAATTCTAGTAATTTGTTTTTGAAAGTGAAGTGATCTTTAAACCAATTGTGGAACTTTATGAAATAATAACAACTTGTACTTCTTTTGGTAAAGAGAAATATATCTTTAAATTTTATCAACCAAATTTACACGTATTTTAAATTGGATCCTTGTCATTTTTACTTCTTAGCACAAATTAACATTTTTTTTGCTGAAAAACGCTGATAAAATACTTTGGGCATCTTAAAAATATGCCGATTAGGGGGAGACAAGGAAGATAAAGGTGATAAAAAATGAGTCATGTCTAATATCATGTATTTCACTGCAAAAAGACAGCACACAATTTTAATGGTAATAAATCAATGAACTTCAGAACATTTCAGTTTCACATGAACGGATGCTTTAAAGCTTAATCCTAAATTAAGAAATAAACTCAGTTGTACATTTACATTTTTTTAAAATATTTTTTTTAAGATTTATTTATTTATTATGCATACAGAAGAGGGTGCCAGATCTCATTACAGATGGTTATGAGCCACCATGTGGGTGCTGGGAATTGAACTCAGGACCTCTGGAAGAACAGTCGGTGCTCTTAACCTCTGAGCCATCTCTCCAGCCCCGTACATTTACATTTTGAAGTACCTCACTGAAGCTTAAACAGCATCTCGGTGTCTCACATTATATTGTAATTGTTTCTGTTGCTACAAAATAAATTGCCACACATTCCGTAGTTTGAAACCCTGTAAACTTTCAAGTTTTTTGTGTTAAAGTGTGAGTTGTTTGAGGCCTTTGCTTAAGGTCTAAACAGACTGACATCACATTTTGATTGACTGTAAGTTCATCTTCGTTCCAAACACAGTAGCAGGGCAACACTCTCCATTCTTCTGTGCCACTTAAGTGGGCCAGAGCAGGGTGACATTCAGCACATAGAAACTGTGCTCAGGCTCTTTCCTCATAGTAATGTAGAGGGCAATTTGAGTCTTCTAGGCTAACAGGAGACCATTAACAGCAGAGGACATTAGATGCAATTCATCTACAATAATCTCCTAATTGATTAAATTAAAGTGAATTCATGGGGGATGAATTATACCTGTAATAGTCCCTTTCCATATGATATAACACACACTTGACATAAAATCCTGAGACATGCTTGAATTTCACATATAGTCCATAGGAGATTTTCATCAGATGCATGTGCCAGCAAATAGGAATCCTGGTGGTCATCTCTTCCTCTCTACTGTATTTACTAATTTTTAAGTAACCTAAGGTTGTTTGCTTTTCCATTTTTTTTTTTTTTTTTTTTTTGCTTCTCTACAAACCCTATCTGCGGCACTGAATATGGTGATTGCTACAGTATGTTAAGTGGAGGAGAAGTGCCACAGATTGGCAGCAACCCTTAACCCTGGCATAGTTGTCTCATGTTGGCAGTATCTGTGACACACAGAAATTGATGGCAGACAGAAAGCAATACAAATGATATACAATTAAACATTTATGCATTATTTAGTTTTATAATCAAACTAAGCCCCCTAAAAGAATAAAGATAATACAGCTAAAGAAATAGGAGGAGGGAAAAGCAAGAGAATCTACTAACTTAACACACGAGCCCAATACTGATGCGATGGATAAATGTGCAAAAGTGTTATTTGGAAAATATTTTTCAGACAAAAATGAGGGAATCATGTTAAACTATGTGATGTTCAATAATGAACTCCAGTACAGTTATGGGTGGCTCACATATCCAAGGTAACTTAGTTCCAAATCTATGATTCTTGTCGTGATTTATATATATATACACACACATATATATACATATATACACACACATATATATAGTATATATATAAATTATATATATGTATATATAATTTTGTATCTATGCATGCTTGTGTTTTGGGAGAGTAGAGTATATGCACTTCAGTGCAATTACTTAAAAATGACAGAGGGGGAATTGGATATTCTGGTGCTGTAGTTCTACATGTTATAGGTAGGGAGAAGAGGGGAACAACAGGGAGATAGGCGAGTATGGGACTAAAAGAAAGGGGGAGCTGCAAATCGCCCAAACTAAGAAGAATTAAAGGGTGTATGTAGCTGTGCGGTTGATACACGTGTGTGTGGGTTCACACGGGTCCGTGGAATGAAGACACAGAGGCATCTTAAGAATGAATCTAGCCTATCATGGCTGCAGGGGGGTCCAGCCTGCAAGTACTGAAGCACTCTTCCATTCACCTAGGGCATATTTATTTACCTTTTTTTAAACAGTTTATATAGTTAATTTCCATACCTTCAAAGCAACCCAAAAGGAGCTCCCAGAGACCAAATGCCAGGTGCAAATTACTTGAATTATCAGGTACCTTGTTTTTCAGTGTTTCCTGGATCAAGTTTTGCATAGGCCTTTGATCGTTGGGGAACCATCTGATCTTTGACTCTCAAATAATATTCACATAGGGAGATAAGAGAAACAAAAGGTGTGATTAAACAAAGGAAGGATTAGGGCTAGGTGCTGCTCCCTGGAGCCAAGCCAGGAGCTCAGCAGGAATGCCACTACAGGTGTACTAGCTAAAGGAAGAGAACCTGTAGGCTCTAGTGTTCAGAAACTACAAAGAACTGTCAAGGCTTCCAGGTTAAGACCTTGAGCTGAGAGCTGGTAACAGCTGTTTACAAAGCCCCTCTACCCACAGGCCTTCGGGTGTGTGTGTGGGGGGCGGGGGGGCTGTTAACACAAGAGTGTGCTACTTACCACTGCTTCTCCCTGATCTTGCCTCTACTCAAGACTACCAAGCTGGGAGCAAAGAAAACTGTCACGGTGCTACGGAAATTGTATGCTCTGCTGAGTTTCAGCCTCATTTTGATTCAGTCCTTTGATTCTGTCCTGTTGTATTGGGAATATTTACCCTGTGCACCATTGCATATTCACAGCATGTAACTTGATTTTAGTTTTTACAGATCCATGTAGCTTCGATTTATCTCAATTCCAGAGAAAACTGAGCTTGGACTTTTGATCAAAATTGAAACTACAATGATAGGAACTCATGGAAAGTATCTGAACGTATTGTGCATTGTGGGAAAGTCATGAGCCTTAAAGAGTCATGGTTGATGCACTATTGTTTGGATCTAGAATATTCCCCAGAGCCTGTATCAATCGTTTCCCAATTGATAGCACTGGGATGTGGTTGGAGCTATAGGAAGTGCATCCAATTTAGATGATGTACATCACCGAGAGCACACCCTTGTAGTGTGTTCTGGATCCCTGAACTATTCTTTCTCCCCCTCTTTTCTCCCCATCATCTTTCTTTCTGCTCTTCCTTTTCTTCTTGGCTACCATGAGGTGGATTGCCTCTTCCAGTAGATGTTCCTATCATCATGATACTGAGCTTCTCCCTGGCCCAAAATGAATGAAGCTAGCACACCATGAGCTCTAATACCTGGCATCATTATTGAAATTAAATATTCTTCCTTTAATTTGTTGTTGCTCTTCTGTTGCCCAAAAGACCTCCCTCTGGCACGGCCAAGTGCAGACCCTAACTAATCACCTGGTAAACACACACACACACAGAGAGAGAGAGAGAGAGAGAGAGAGAGAGAGAGAGAGAGAGAGAGAGAGAGAGAGAGAGAGAGAGAGAGAGAGAGAGAGAGAAGCAATCCTCCTCTAAGGCAGCCCTGCTGTGTAAAGCAAGCTCATATCTGACTAGGAAACCTTTGTGTACCTCCACAATTAATAATGCCAGAAAATTTACTTTAGTTATCCCATTGTGGCAGTCTATACATACGGGTACAAGAATTATTTGTTCTATAATATTAAACATACTACTTAAACTAAACTTCATAAATAATGATGCATTTCCAGTGAAAGTGTAAGAACTGTTATACTTAGTGTGGAAATCAATATAATATATGACTTAAAATGTAGTAACAGTACCTTTTCATTTAAGTATTTTGATGTGCTGTGACATTTCATTTCATGCCAAGCTTTTTATTCTTATTTTTCCCTTGTTGCCTCACCAGGATCACCTTGTCAATTTCCAACCCACCACTCCCATGATTAGCTATGATTAAAGGTCTGACACCTTATTCCTTTCCCTGGGCATACTTTCTTGCAAATACCATGTTATCTTTTATTATATATTTATAAGTCATTGCTTATAATAACTTCTTTAACATATTAGCTTCTTTTCTGCTTAGTAATCACTGACTTCAAAATAATACTTACTAATTTTACTATGTATTTTTTGACTAATGTGCAAAGTAGAAATTGTATGATTGTCATTTACTATCTGAAAATGTCTACTGTTAGTTTCAATAGTTTTGGTATTAGAATTATCACATTATTGTAAGATTGAAGTCATTGACAATATTATTATTAATAATTTTAGCCATTTAGTTAATTTTTCTCAATAAAAATACATATTTCAGAATTTCTTTAAAACTCCTTATAACAATTAATAATTCAACAATTGAAGATTAATACCTTGAGAAAGAGTAGGTCTAGCTGGCTTTCTAAAAGTTAATTGTAAGTTCCTAAAACATTATGTGCATGTTTAAATACTTAAAAATGAATTTGTGAAGTGTGATTCTTCTGATTCATTATTGATGTAAATCTAGGAAGAACATATTTGCTTTTTATCTAATGAAATAAATTTTAAATTAAAGTCCATAATGAATACAACTATTGTAGGAACAAGAGACCCTGTGTACTGAGCAATTTTTTTCTTTAACGGTTACTCCAGAATTTATTTTTAATCTAGTCAAGCCCCAGTGACCTGGGTATAAGCACAATGATTTCAACATATGAAAAAAATGATGCTCAGTTTAAACATAAATGCAGTTATTTTTATTCTTACAAACAAACAAAACCCTGTAAGTATGATTTCATTCAACCAAAGAAAATTATTTCCTTGATACTCTATATCCAAAGTGAAATAATGTGTATTATTTTGACAGAAAGCAAATGGCACAGTGAAAACCAATTCTGCAAAAGTTATACATGTTGAATTTGTACACAGTTTGAATAAGGCAACTGTAAGAATGAATGACACTTTCAAGGGAAAAACCTTGAAGATTAGAGTTTAACATTGGAAAATATAAAGATGTGAATATTGAAAACAAACATAGGCATAGATAATATATAGTATGACTCAAACTATATTGATCTTTAGAAAAACACTTGCTAAAGGAAATATACATATATAATTAACATAGCTATTATGATTATATTTTAGTAATACAAAAAGCAACCTAGTATTATAGTGCATTATATCCTAAGCAAGAAAAGTAGAAATAAATGCAAATTTTAACTGGCTTTTTGTAATAAATTCTGTTTAATTTCCCAACAAATTCACATTAAATTGTTAAAAATGACTTCAGGTATTTGTTCCTGTGCTGTCTGAACTTATTATTTCTGTTAAAAATAATTCCTATTATTTCAGTTCTTTTACGGGAATATCTATCTTCATGAATCATTGGTGTATATAATCCTTTTAAAGCAATCCCCTTAGATTTTGCAGAGTTTTGTATTCAAAACAGAAAAAAACAAATAAAGTGCTTTAAAAGACCAATATATGCTAGCATGCTCAAACACATCTATTATGTGTCCTGAGTATTTTTTCCTATAATGATGTAACTTTTCAATTGAGTATTTAGTGTATCATCAGAAGCCTTATCCCAAGAACACATAAAATATTTAAGCATATAAAAAACATATACTTTTAGAGATATCTGCAATCATAAAATGTCTAGATAGTAGTGAGATTTTGTAATTGACATCTTAGATAATGGGGATCATTATCTTTTTTAGTCAGAAAGCCAAAGAACACAATGGACACAAATCAAGGAGAAAAAAGTCACTTATTTCCCCATCAGGTGTTTTTCAAACTTCTTTATAGATAGGTGACACATAGACTCTTTTCCAAATTTTATTTCTTAGCATGATATTATACTCACATTTATTTTGTTTCCTTCATTGCTTGAAAGTGCCTTGACATTATAGCATTTGGTTGAACAACTTTATATCTTTATTTCAAGTAGATAGACCTTAAAAAAGACATGCACTACATTCTATGAATACATGTAGCATTATAAAGAAGAATTGCTATGGTGGAATCAAAATAAGCAAACATCCTTGCCCTTTTTGTAGTCACTGTCCCTCCTCACAAGTCTCTAGAGTACTCAGTTCCAACTTCTCTGTGCATCCCAGAGCACACGTTGAAAATTGAATAGTTAGCACTGACATTTCTAGCTAGGTGCTGGGGATGTCCTTTTATATGCTGTGAATGTGTGTTGCTCTGATTTGGTTGATAAATAAAATGCCGTTTGATCAGTAGCCAGGCAGGAAGTATAGCATAGGCAGGATAAACAGAGGAGAATGCTTGGAGAAGGGAGGCTGAGTCAGGAGTCACCAGCCAGACACAAAGGAAGCAAGATGTGAAGGCAGAACTGGGAAAAGGTACCAAGCCACGTCGTGGCTAAACATAAATAAGAATTACTGGTTAGTTTAAGATGTAAGATCTAGCTAGCAAAAAGCTTGAGCCATTAGGCCATACAGTTTTAATTAATAAAAGCCTCTGTGTGTTTATTTGGGCCTGAGCGGCTACGGGTCAAGGCAGGACTGGAGAAATCTGTAGCTACAGATGGGCAAGCTCATTTGGTCATGGAGGCATCCATTTTTCAACTGAAATTAGCTAATAACAAGAGCTGAATTAAAACCCAAGCCACTTACTTTTTTATGCAATATTCTCCAATGCAGCTTTAAATATTAAAACATTTGTTAGGTTCATAAATTGAAAACACATTTTTAATACCACATGGAAAATCTGAAAATATTGTTAAGGCATATTTTTGAGCAATTCACAATTGTCCTTTGTTATCAGTGAGAAATTAACTCTTGGGCAATGTTTGAGTACTAAAATTTTTGATGGTCAGGTCTATATAAAATAACATGAGATTAGCATAATATTCTATGTTTATTCTCCATCAATTATTAAATTATTAAAATAATTTATCATTTATCCATTACACCCATTATATCATAAATGCTATGCAAATGGCTGTGACATGTTGCCTAGTAACTGATCATTGAAGAAACCTTTGTATATGTCTAATTTAAATCTACACATTGGTCTATTTATATACTACTAGAGGAGACAGAATCTGGTTGAATGTGTTTTAAATCACTCATGGGCAGTATCTAAGGGTTTGTTGAGTGGTATAAGAATACAGAAGAATTATTCTACTTAGTACTTCAATTGTAAATATTTATTGTGGTACTTGAGCAATGCAAAACTCATGAGTCTTTTTATTTATTTTATTCTTGATATTATAACAGAATTTCATCAATTCTACATTCCTTTATTGCTCCAAGATTCTCCCATATACTAGTTTTTGCTCTTTTGAAATATATGCACACACAAATGTGTGTATATACAGAAAATATACATACATTAATATACACCCATCATATATATGCATGCATGCATATATGTACACATATAAATCATATATACATATATGTACATAGATACATGTATATGTACATATATACACACATATATACGTGTGATTGTATTTTGAAATATATGTGTATGTATGTTTACATACACAATTGTAATATACATATCATGTGTGTGTGTGTTTAGAAACACATGGTACGTGTTTTCAGAGCTTAACATTTGATATTGAATAATGAGTTTGTTTTCTAGTCCCTGTAAAAACCATTTATCTAGCTCTCAGCATTCTGGAGTTGCCTGTAGTTCTTTTTATAGGTTTGAGAATTCATAGGCTTTCCTTCATTCACTTTGGAATTTCTGTTGATATCATCCTTACTCAATTTATGTTTATACAGCCATGTTGGTGAGATATTAATGGGTATAGCTTTTGATATTACAAGGAGACACAATCATCCAGCAAACTAGTTCACCCTCTGGACCTTAACATGCTTCTATGCCTTTTTCTGCAATATTCTCTAAGCCTTAGGTGCAGGAATGTTTTATTGATGTATTCATATAGACTGGGCTCCATAGCTCACCATTTTAATCCTAAATTTCTATAATGGTCTCCACCTGTTGCAAAGAGAAATTTCCTAGAATAGGAATAAAGACTAACATGTGGGTAGGGGGATAGATGTTTAGATTGTTGTTAGGGCGTATGCTAGATTAGTAAAGTGGTGGTTATAAGATGTTGCTAGATCCTAATGGCTCTCTCAGGAGAAGGGGTGAGAAGGTGCATTATCAATGGCACAGACACTGGGAGTCAATTGAAAACAAACAACAAACTTGTTTATTTAAAATAGGTAAGGCCTTATATACCCTCCTCCCAGCACCCAGTCTGTGTCTCAATTTGGTGGCATTGTTTGGTCATCCCACATTGGCTGGGCATGATAAAGGACTCTGATAGTGCCTGTTATTAGGCCCTCAGGCAGACTCCATGTTGGCTCATGAGGAAGTACATTATGTGCATGCCTTGGCAACTGGTCTCACTCAATTTCCTCAACCCTATAGGCCTGTCCTGCTACAATACCTGAAGTCACCATACACTTCAGAAAGAAAGGTCCATGAACTGGAACTAACCTGAACGCTTCCTACTTAAGGACTAGTTTTTCTGGTATCAGAAGGGATCATATCATGTTTTTAGTAATTTCCAGAATTTTTCATTTCTATTAATGTATATTCCATGGATAAAGACAGGCAACTACATGATAGATGGTCCTCTAAGTGTAAAACCACATATTATACTTCTAAGTCACAAAGTTTTTAAATTATCATCATCATGTTATGACAATAGTAGTGTCTAATAGAGTTTTTCTCATCCTTATATTGGAAACGAAAATGAAGACAGCAGGTTTTTAAAAGTGAATTTATGTAAACTCTCAATTTTAGTTATACAAAAATAGAATAAAGAGAATGATACTGATAATACATTATTTTGGGGGATAAGAAATTTACTAATTCCTTTTGTGCTTGATAGGGACAGAACAATCAAATGCTTTGATTAACAAGTACAGTTATAGGATATTTTCAGCCTAAGGATAAATGTAGGTTATTGAGATTATTGAGTCTGTAATTATATATATATATATATATATATAAATATAATATATATCTTGAGATAGGGTTTCTCTGTGTAGCACTGGCTGTCCTGGAAATCACTCTGTAGACTGGGCTGTCTTCGAACTCACTAGTATCTGCCTGCCACTGCCTCCTGATTGCTGGATAAAGTCATGTGCCATCATGCCTGTTGAGTTTGTTAATTCTAAAACACAAGTCCACAACTATTTTCCTACATAATGACCTCAATAAAGACAAGCATATATAAGAGGAGGACAAATATGCAAGGATTTTTCATAGCAAAAATAGAGGCTAATAGGAAACACCTAATACAATGCTGTTTATTGATGCTGTTTTCACAGGATTTATTCCCCTGTTTACAACAGCACATTGCATCAGCTGAGAGTCTGTATGTGGGTATACAAATGTGAGTGTGGATGTTCATGGAGACCTGAAGAGAGCGTTGGATTCCTTGTTGTTTGTGTTGTTGGCACTTTTGAGCCACATCACATAGTTGGGTGAAGTAAATCAATCTCTCTTCTTTGGGGAAAGCAGCAAATACTTTCAACCAGTTACCCATCTCTCCAGTCTAGGAGTAGTCAACTTTAATTTTAAAAATCACCCAGTTTAAATTGGGTGTTAAAGCACACATCTGTAATCGAAACACTCTAGAGTATAAGATAAGGAGTTCATGAGTTTGAGTCCAGCTTGGACTACACAGTGAGAACCTATATTAAATTAAACAAGCAGGCAAGCAGACACACAAAAGAAGGACTTTGCAGTCTTCAGCACCACACTATTTACTAATACTTCTACTTCAGAATGATTGAATTTATTGATGGGTTTTGATTTCTACATGAACCAGCTATTTTCAATAGCCACCTGACAATTGTGGTATATATTCCTTCTGTAGTCAGAAGCATTTCCACTGACATTTTAGTCCTTGGTAAAGAAAAACTGTTTAAAAAGAAAACTGTTCTGAGTTGTCAACAAATACTTGGTTGAAACTTGCAGTTTTTTTTTTTCTTTTTTTAATGAGTCACTCCTAAAGTTTGGCTCACTTTCTAATCACAATAGGCTATGAAAGGCATGCTGAGATAAATTAATCTTATAACATCATACCAATTAACTGTAATTCACTGAGCACTAAGACATTCATCTTAATGTCTTCCCATTGAATAAAATCAGCGTTCATTGTCATTATAGATGAGAAAGCAGAGTCAGTATTGCTTAAATTTTTTTCTTTGATTTTGAATTTGCAAATGGTTTATAAAAAGTGTCCTGGTGTATTTTCATTTCCTATTGTACTGTTTTATGTAAGGACATTATTATATGAGGTTGTAATTTAAGTTGAACATATTCCCAAAGTCCTGTATCATTTTATTTCTCCTCATTCTCTTCATCATTAATCTACCTTGTTCCCATATACAGCTTTGCTTTTATTTTCATGTCATATATATGTACATGTGTGTATAAGTATTATCTAGGAACCATGAAGGAGAAAACATACATTATTTGTCTTTCTAAGTCTGCCTTACTTCACTTAATATGATAATCTCCTGCTGCTTAAATTTTTCCAAAAATAGCAAAACTTGATTTTATTTATGGTTGGAAAATATATATGGTTCACATTCTTCATTCATCCATGTTATTAAATGCATAAGTTGGTTTTACAACTTAAAACTTTTATAAATAATGCTTCCATGTAAATTGTTGTGGAAATATATCTGTGATATGTTGATCTGAATTTATGTAAATACCCATGGGTTTTATAGCTGGATTGTAATGAAAATTACAATGGATGAAATAAGTTTTCTGTTTTGTTTTGTTTATTGTTTGATTGTTTGTTTATTTCTGAGAAATCTCCTGATATCAAATTTGACTTGAACTTATTGCATTAGAAATATTTTTCCATTAAATCAATAAACAAAGAGTTGATAATCAAGTATATACTATCAATAGAAGTGAATGAGAGTTTTATTGTTCACCTCATTCTTACCTATATTTGTTACTTTTTTTGCTTACTTGTTTAATTACTGGTAGATAATATAATATCAATGTAGGTTTGATTTGCATTTCTCTGATGGATAGAGAGGTTGAACATTTTATCATATGCTTGCTATTTCTATTCAACCATTTGAGAAATGTTCACTTTTTTATCACAATTATTTATTAGGTTGTTTGGTTTCTTTTTGTTTTTAGCTTTTTGAGTTATTTGCATATTCTAAATTTTAATCTTCTGTTAGATATGCAGGTAGAAGTTTGCCTCCTATTCTGTAAGCTGTGACTTCATTTAATTTACTCTTTACCTTGCTGTTCAAAAGGTTTTTAATCCTATGAGGTACCATTGCTGATATTATTTACTGAGAAACAAGTTCTACTCAGAAAGTCCTTGCCTATGCCTAGATCTTGAAATGTTTATATACTTCAACATTATCTAACATTTTCCAAGTTTCAGTTCATACATTAAGATCTTTGATACACTTGGAGTTGATTTTTATACAGAGTGAAAGATAGGGAACTTGGAATCAACTTTACCAATGAAGTGAAAAACCTCTACAACAAAAATGTTACAGCATCAAGGAAAGAAACTAAAGAAGACGGTAGAAGAAAGACCTTTTCTTTTGTAGTACTCTCTATGTACTTATAAATTTCATTAATCTTTTTTCCTTTCTTTTTTATTTTATTTTATAATTTAATTTAATTTTTCATATCAGCCACAGATTCCCTTTTTCTCTCCCCTCCCCACCTCCGCCTTCCCCCCATTCCCATCTCCTCCAGCTGGATCAAGAACAGAGAGGGAGAACAAAAAATGAGACCATTAATCTGTTTTTATCATAGAATTTTTTCTTTGCTTTTACAAATTTAATGGATAGCTTTTGTGGGTATACTAATTTTAAAGTCATGGAAATTAATTAATGAAACAATTAATTAATATGTTTGGACTATTTAGATACTTTTCTTTTTTTACTCTTTTGTGATTTGGGTATGGTGAGTTCTATTTTTATAGGTATTTGGTCTATATTTACATTTTCTCTATTTCTTCCATGTTTCAAATATTGATTTTAAACAGTGACTCTGGATGATTCCTTGCTGGATAAAATGGCTACAGGAATGTCTCCGTCACTCAATGTAAAACTTTAATCAAGTGATATCCTAGATCACAGAAGGCAAAGTGGAGCAAAATCATTGACGCAATAAACGTTTGCATCATATCTTTAGTTTTCTGTATTTGCTCTGGTACAGAAATAGTACAGGAAAGTAGTGGGGCAGTGTGGAAGGAAGTAAATTATACTTGTTTCTACTTATATGCATAGAAAATTATTGACTCCAAGATCACTATTTTTATATCTAAATAGATTTTGATTTCACATCCCAAATCCTTAACTTCTATTCCTATTTTGTCAGATAATTGCAACATCTTTCTTTTTCTTTCTTTATTTCATGATTTAATAAATTTTAATAAATTATAGAATGAACATAAAATACCATTAACAAGGTACAAAATATTCCCATTGAAAAATATGTCTTAAAATCATTTACTTTACCTCTTTGCATGTACTTTTTACCATGATATATTAAGACATTCCTAAGTTGGACACAGGGGTTACATTTTCTGTCAAAAGAAGAGGAATTTATCTTATTGCCTGTATTTTACAAGACCTTACTTGTAAAACAATCAAAATAAATCATGTCATTTATAATTACTACTATGCATACTTATTAATTAAATACTTTTCAGGTATTTGAAAATAGAATAAATATCATTTGGTGTTTAAAATGTAAACATGTTTTTAGTGAATTTAGACATTAGTTACTCTAAAATAATATGCAGCCATAAGTATTAAAAATACATTCTTATTTCTATAATTTAATTGGGAAATAATTAATATTTTATCATTGATTTTTTAAATATTTTATGACTTATTCTTTAATATTTAAAAAAATTATTTTCATTTTTCTTTTCTGAAGGAAAAATGTTAAAGACTTCAAAAGAATAGGTTCCAAGGGGACAAACAAATCTTATTTTTATTAAGTAAAAAAAGATTAATCCCAGCACTCAGGAGATAGAAACAGGCAGATCTCTGTCAATTTGAGGTCTAACAAAGCAAGCTCCAGTACAGCCATGGCCACACAGAAAAACTGTCTTAAAACATACCAAAACCGCCGCATGGGCACTCGCCTTTAATCCCAGCACTTGGGAGGCAGAGGCAGGAGGATCACTGTGAGTTCGAGGCCAGCCTGGCCTACAGCGTGAGTTCCAGGATAGGCGCCAACACTACACAGAGAAACCCTGTAAAAAACACCAAAAATAATTTAGAAACCATGATAGATATTTCATAGATATTTCTTGATTTAGAAGACAGAATGACAATCTGCTTGAATGTGTCCTGGGAGGACAGGAGACAGATATATAGAGGCAGGGGCATGCAGCAGGACTGTTGGAATAAGGAATTAATAAGAATAAAGTATATTGACATATATGTAGGAAAATTACATAGTGAAACTCATCACCTTGAATGGTACCTTAAAATAATAAAATAAAACTTGAATTTATAATACTAATTATCTCACCGTAAATTTTTATTATTTATAATTTTTAGGTATTAGTGTACCAAATACTGAGTTTCATGATGACATTTTTCACTATGTATCATGCGATTTGCACATCTTCACCTCATTATTCTCTCTTGTTACCCCCTCACCCTCTGCACAGCCCTCCTTCCTTTTGACTAATAGGACCCTTCTAATACCATGCTGCTACAAACTATGAAACATAGTGCTTTCTCGTGGGTGGATTCAAATGAATATAAGTTTTTTTCCTTTCTGCTAAAAGCCAATTGCATGGAAAATTAATAATAATAACATTAGTAACAGCTGAATTCACAGAAATGGATTTTACATGAAAGCATTTATCCTTAGGCTCAAATGTAACAATACTGGTGCTAAGTCACACTATCGTAATCTTAACAAAACTTGAGAGAAGCAAACCCTTTATATAGTCTTTAGTTTATTTGTTTTTGTGTTTTCTGTTTATTCTTAAGATTATATTTAATTATGACATTTCTTCCTTACCTTCCCCTACCCCAAACCCTTCCATATACCTCTTCTTGCCTTTGCAAATTCATTCATGTCCTCTTTCTTATCAATTGCTTTGCATGAATTTATATACATATTATGTTACTATATATATATATATATATATATATATACCTAAATATAACCTTTTTTTTTTAATTATTATTATTATTATTATTTTATAACACCATTCAGTTCAACATAATAGCCACAGAATCCCCTGTTCTCCCCCTCTCTCCCACCCCTCCCCCCAGCCCACCCCCCATTCCCACCTCCTCCAGATCAAGGTCTCCCCCGAGGACCGGGGTTGACCTGGTAGACTCAGTCCAGGCAGGTCCATTCCCCCCTCCCAGACCGAGCCAAGTGTCCCTGCATAAGTCCCAGGATTCAAACAGCCAACTCATGCAACGAGCCCAGGACCTGGCACCAATGCACAGCTGCCTCCCAAACAGATCAAGCCAACTGACTGTCTCACCCGTTCAGGTGGCCTGATCCAGTTGGGGGCCCCTCAGCCTTTGGTTCATAGATCCTGTGCTTCCATTCATTTGGTTATTTATCCCGGTGCTTTATCCAACCTTGGCTTCAACAATTCTCGCTCATATACATCCTCTTCTTACTCACTAATTAGACTCCCAGTGCTCCACCAGGGGCCCAGCCGTGGATGTCTGCCTTCAGATTCCTCAGTCCTTGGATGGGGTTTATGGCACCACTATTTGGGTGTCTGGCCATTCCATCACCAGAGTAGGTCAGTTCCTGCCGTCCATTTATTATAACATGTATGCATATTTTCAGGGTGAACACTTCTTATTGGGCAACACATTGATGTGTTCTTTCTGGTGTGGACCACTTCTGCTCTCAAATTTTATTTAGTGGCATGTAGTTCTTTACATATGTTTTAGATCTCATGGGCTTTTCCCCACTTTGTTTGATCATATAGTCTTTTCCAGTCATACATTAATTCATGATGCATTATTTACTTGTATCCCATGTGTTGAAAATCCTTTAGGGAAGGGACACAATATTTTTGATAGAACATTTGACTGAAATTATTGTAATTTTCATGTGGACGATCATAGCAGAGATGATAAAAAGAAAAACTTTTTATTATTTATTATCTTGAATCAAGTGCTTTTGGTTTTTACATATGTATTTATTTTGGAATCAGTCCATCCCAAATATCTATCTATTTTCTCTACTGGTGATTGAATTTAGTGGCAAAAAATTCAATTATTTCTTGCACATGATGAATTTCCCTATGCCTTTCACTTGGAGAAAAATAGTGAAATATCTCATTAACTATAGTTAATTTATATAGTTTTATTTATATTAGCAATATTATTAATTTAAATAATTGTATAATATCATAGGTATTTGCATAACAAGTAATCCAAAAGTTGTATGATTTTTTTCATATGTCTAATATAGAAATACATAAAATTAATTTCATTTATGATCTCAATTGGTTTTTCAATAGCCTCTCTGATAATCTAGAGAGAAAGAAACAGAGTTTACTCTTTGAGGATTGTAGGATTGCACAATCTAAGGGTCTCTAATGAGAATCTGGAAGAAAGTTTATTAATATGTCAGTTTACCTGAGCAACATATTGGGCTTTAACACTAGGGCACATGACCTAGCCAGGTAAGGGGTTTTGGCCCAGTTAACTGTACTAAGCATGAGTTCCATTTGTGGAGAACAGTTTAATTGCAATCAGAAAGTATCTGGTTACTCTCATAGTGTTAATGTTTCTATTTCTCTGGTTTGCTTATCTTCCAAACAGGTCATTACTGCACCTCATATGGTTCACAACTTGGTACGAGTGCTGATTACTTTTCTTGCCCTATAGCAACCACAGAGGTTCTAAACACTACGACAGATAGCCAGTAAAGATGAAGCATGCAGTCTGGTACCAGCTTGATTTTTCCATGTCCTATGACTCAAGTATGTAGTGTTTTTCAGATACAGAGGCTTTCTAAGAAGTTCTGTTGGATAAACAAAAGTAAGAATATTAGCTGATTGATATTGAGAAATAAGGTAAACCATTCCCAACACTGATATTGCTGTTTGATAGCTTTTGGTGTCTGGGAATAGAATTGTCCCCACCGTTGCATATTAACCACCTTTTATATGTTTGTATTTTAGGAATAATCTACAGTTTTATGTTTCCATGACTGTTCACTCCTTTCTAGTATTAAGTCAAAACACATATTTCACTTCTGACATCTGTACACTTTAGTACACAGTATGCATTTACATTAAGATTCTGCATTACATTGCAAATTTGTTTTGTAGAATTAGTTCCTGTTTGCTGTTTGGGTAGCCTCAAGAACTCGGAGTAAATTTCATCATCAACCTTCTTTCCTGCAATAAGGAAGACATGGTAACTCAATATTTTGCAGTCCTACAATTTCATCATATTTCATTTATAGTGCATCCCCTTAATTTAAAAATAAATGCCATATCTCCTCCACATGAATATGAGCATGTGGGAAGTGCTCTGTGCAGTTCATTTTTCCTTCCCCTGTGCCTGAGACTTGGCAAGAACTAGACACATCACAAATGTGATTACATCATTTATATGAATAAGACTATCAGAAGAAAGTAGTACAAATGATAACTGTTATAATTGTGTAACTAATAAACTCTGCTTTCCCTTCCAAGATTTTTAATTTACCTTATGCTACATTACTATCTCAAAATAGTCCTTGACCTCACAAGAAATTTGCTTCTATTTCTGCTTTAAAATATGGTGCTTCATTCCTTCATCTTTCCATAGACAGTTAAAAATACATACAAAACATCTGTTAAAATGTGTGCTCGATCCCAAAATTGCTTGACTGGAATTTTGAAACTATCCAGGGAACATCTGTGGTATCACTTTTCTCCTGTGTCGCAGACAGTCTTAGACACTGAAAATTAAAACTGTATGATTCCCTGTCACTTCAGAAACTCAGTGATTAAACACTAATAGTTTAAAAGAATTACACTGATAATGCATGCTATTGTATCAGAATATATTTAGATACATTATGTTACTCATGTATTAAGCAAAGAAATATGCTCAGTCCTCAGTGAGAGGATTTCAAATGTATCTATTGTATCAATGTTGTTATAGAGAATCAGGTTGCTGTTTTTTTTTTCAGAGACTAAAAACAATAGTTTATTTCATAAAATAAACTAAACACAGTAACAAAGCTATGTATTTTCACTTCCTAAATGGTACAGGACTAAATTTGAGTCACTTGGTCACCGTTTTGTTTCTGACATTGGTCAGCACTCCAGGCTGTTGTAGATACTGTACTTTATCATCTAGAACCTATTCATTGCTGCGGTTGCTTAACATTTAATGTAAAGTATATTATCAATGAATTATAGTCCTTCCAAATGATCTGAAGGAAACTATCCAGTGACAAGATGCCCATTCCAATATCCAGTTCATATTTATTTTCTGCAAAAGCCTGAAGTTCTTTGCCAAACTCCAAGAAGTCTGTGATAGGTCAAGCATTATCTCCAAGTCACCGAGACATTCATACTGAAGCTCAAGGCTCTTCAGTGCACATTTCTTCTTCCTTTAATCCCTCATAAACTACGTGCTTGGAGTATTTTTCAGTTTATTCTTTATGAACAATCCAATTTATTGCAAACTTCATAGGGGGCTTCCTTAAACATGTTAAAGCCAGTAGTGATTTGGAACATGGACTATAAAGTCACCATATATCGTTCTTTTTCTTGCTGTTCTTTCAGGAAGGACAACTTTGTCACCAGTTATTGGTGATTTGTGGATAATCCTAGACTTGGAGCAGTCCCAAAATGATTAAGAGAGAGAGAGAGAGAGAGAGAGAGGAGAGAGAGAGAGAGAGAGAGAGAGAGAGAGAGAGAGAGAGAGAGAGAGAGAGAGAAATGGGCCTTGTGTAGGCTTATGAAACCTCAGGGCTTGCCCCCAGTGAGACACCTCTAGCAAAAATGCTACACCTCCTCCCACAAGGCCACACATCCTAATTCTTCACAAACTGTTCCATTAACTAGGGACCAAGCATTCAAACATATGAATCTATGGGTGTCATTTTCATTTAAACCACAATATTCTACTCCCTGGAAGCCATGGGCTTCTAATCATATTATGATTCAAAATGCATTCCATTCAACTTCAAAAGTCCCCATAATCTTTGATAGTCTCAAGACTGCTTCAAAGTCAATATATCTTTGAGACTCAAGGAAACTTCTTAGTTGCAATCTCCTTTAAAAATAAAAACAAAAAGTAAATCACAACATAAATGACATAAAATATATATTACCATTCTAAAAATGAGAAATGAGGAAAGGAGCATTGATAAGATAAAAAGGTAGATTATTGAATCTACTTTTAAAAATGGAACTACTTGTTTTGAATATTTTACATTAGATTGGATTTTTCTCTGTTGTATACAAATTTTGTATTATATTCACCAACATAGGATAAATAATGAATTTTTTGTCTGAATCTGTCCAATGTTAATGGACTAGACATTGTTAATGTAATTCTTGACTGTATTTATTGTATATACTATTTCTTATATTAGTTATAACTTTTTTTAACTTTAAAAAAAGGGGGAAATGTAGTTGATATATTATGTACCCCAATAAATTTACCCGTGGATCAGAGAACAGAACAGACACTATATTAAACATAGAGGTTAGGCAGTAGTTGTGGTAGCACATGCCTTTAATTCTAGCATTCTGGAGGCAGAGATCCACCAAGGCCACAGTGGAAACAGAGCCAGGCCTGGTGGCACACCCCTTTAATCCCAATGCTTAAGATCTCACGTCTTTGCTTGGGAAAGACACATGCCTTTAGTCAGGAAGAAGAAAGGTGTATAAAGTGTGTGGACCAGGAACTAGAGGCGTTTTAGGCTGGTTAAGCTTTTAGGCTTTAAAAGCAGTTCGGCGGGGCAGTGGTGGCACACGCCTTTAATCCCAGTACTCCGAAGGCAGAGCCAGGCAGATCTCTGTGAATTCAAGGCCAGTCTAGATTACCAAGTGTGTTCCAGGAAAGGCACAAAGCTACACAGAGAAACCCTGTCTCATAAAACAAAAAAAAAACAACAACAACAACAGAAAACAGCAGTTCAGCTGAGATTCATTCAGGTGAGGACTCTGAAGCTTTCCAGTCTGAGCATTCGTGGAAACAGAATCAGTTGAGGACTTTTTGAGGTGAGGTTGGCTGTAGCTTGTTCTGCTTCTCTGATCTTTCAGAATTCACCCAAATATACCTGGCTCCTGAGTTTTTTTTTATTAATAAGACCATTTAAAATTCGTCTACAGGGCATAGTGAGGAAATACCAGAGCAAAGCAAGGTAGAAACCCATCAGGACAAATTCCAATTACTACATCTCCAAGTCTGATGTGTGCTTACCTTTCCCTCAGGGAATGGTTCCTTCACAACTTCCATCCAGAGAATTACAGAATGCCTTATCCACAGTCATGGTATTGTTTCTAACAAGGACAATTCAATTCACAGTCAGAGAAATACAACAGTTGTCCCCTGGTCATGGAATCCACAGGTCTTACCATGTTACTCACTACCCTGGTGCAGCTGGCCTGATAGAATGATGCAAAGTCCTTTTATGGCACAGTTACAGTGCCAGTTAAGTGCCAATAGTCTAGAGCTGAGATAGGGATTTCCAGAAGGTGGTATATCCTTTGAATAAGTGTCTAATACATAGTATGGTTTCTCCCATAACAAGCACCCATAGGTCCCAGAATCAAGTGGTGGGAAAAGGGTATAGTTTTACTCACTATCATCCCCAGTTACCCACTAGGAAAAATTGTTATCAGCTCCCATGACCATAAGTTCTACTGGCCTAAAAGTTTTGGTTCTAGAGAGGTGAATGTTCCTGCCAGGGAACACAACAAACATTCAATTGGACTGGAAGCTCAGACTTTCCCCTGGCCACTTTGGATTTTTTATACCATTAAGCCAACTCTCTAAGAAAGAGATAACAGTGTTAGGAGAGGTGACTGATCTAGATTACTAATGCAAAAATGGATTACATCTCCACAATGGGGGTAGGAAAAATTATGTCTGAAGTGGAGGAGATCTTTTAGGGTGTCTGTTGGTACCACCAAGTCCTGTGGTTAAAATCAACTGGAAATTACCCAGCCTAATTCTGGCAAAGATAGCAAGGACACAGACCTGACAGGAATCAAGATATGGCTCACACCTTCAGGAAAAGAGAAAAAGACCTGCTGAAATACTTGCTGAGGGTGAAGAAAGTACAGAATGGCTAGTTGAGGATGGTAGTTATAAAGACCAATTAAGCCCACATAAATGGTAGCACAAATGAGGATTATAAGCAACATGAGTTTTTCCATCATATATATATATATATATATATATATATATATATATATATATATATATATATATATATATTTAAGAATGTCAAGAATGTCAATCCAAGGCCAGCCTGGTCTGCAAAGTGAGTTCCAGGACAGCCAGTACTACACAGATAGACCCTGTCTTTACCCCCCCCCCCCGAAATATGTAGATATTTGTGGTTTTATTCCTCAATTTCTTTATCATATAATGTAACATGAATTGAGAAAGTATCAATGGTTATCATATCTAAGTTTTGAGATACTAAAAGAATGTCTCTCAAATGATATACCTACCATATATATTCTAAAATATATAATGCATTTGTGGTTAACCATAGGATTGGTATAATATCACATTAGGCATAATTATAACCTGCAGTAGGACAGGACCATAGGTTCGAGGAGATTGGCTCAAACCAGTTGCCAAGGCATGCGCATAATGTAATTCCTTATGAGTTAGCCTGGAGTCTGCCTGAGGTCCTAGAAACAGGTGCTCTCAGAGGTCCTGATTGTGCCTAGCTAATGAGGGGCAACCATGCAATGTCATGAGATCACTGTCAGAGTACCTGGTCATGCATAACCAATGAGGGATGACAGTGCTATGTCACCAGATTGTGACACAGCCTGGGTGCTGGGAGGAGGGCATATAAGGCCTTCCCCATTATTGAAAAAGCAAGTCTGCTGTTTGCCTTCACCTGACTCCCAGTGTCTGTGTCATTGACACTGTGTCTTCTCACTCCCTCCCCTGAGGGAGCCGTTAGGACCCAGCAACAATGACCTATTTTTTTTTTTTTTTTTTTTTTTTTGCATTTGGAAATTAAACATGTTCTAAGGAGATATGATCCTGTGTCAAGTTGAAAAGAGGCAGATTGTTACGGCTACTTTTGCTTGTCCACTAGACTATATCCAGAATTAACAAAAGGCCTATGTGATGGATGGGTATACTAATGAGGAATTTTTCTTAATTGAATTATTTGAAGTGGGAAGATCCACGCTAAATCCAGATATTTTGAAATGCAAAGTTCTGCCTTAAATCTGAGCCACACCTTCTATTGGCAGTTAATATAAATGGAATAAAGAAGTGCTTGTTCTTGTCTGTTTGCCCTCACTCTCACTGGCAAACTCATTCCTTCACTGGTATTAGACCTGGCTTCTTCAGAATTCAGGCATATGATGAAGACAACCTGAGATATCCAGTCTTGTGAACTAAACAACTATTGAATTCTTGGACTTTGCATCAAAAGACAGACAATATTAAGACTATAACCTGTAAGATATGCTAAAACAATCCCATGAATACATACAAATATTTACAAATTCTGTACTGAAAATGTATTTCAATATATAAGTCCTTAAAAATTGAGTTGACTTAAATGTATTATTGTATAATACACTGATGGATGATGGGCAAGAATTATCTATTAGAGGGACTGTGTGTATGTTTAGCATCAAAATCATTAAAATTAAACCTGATAGATTTTAGTACATCTTATATAGAAGAAAGAATAAAACTTGCTCAGAGTCAATCTTACTAGAAATGACAATTTCTCTAATAATAAAAGTCAAAATCAATGGTATTTCTTCCAATATATTTTAATAAAATTTACCAAGTTCAAAATCCTTTTTATTTCTCTGAAATTGCATTAGAGTTTGACTAGGTCAGGAGCTGTACATACAGTAATATCATTTAGATGCTCATCCCTTTATCTGAGAGTTTCTAAGGCTGATCAAAAGTGTACTACTTATCAAATAACATACAGCAAGGATGATTTTGTTTCTGAAAATGCTTATATTATTTGGTTGAACAATAACAACACAATTAGTTTACATTTAAGGAGAATAACAATAAATACAAAAATAAAATAATTGTAGGCTGAAAGTAAAAAATGTATCTTCTCTCTGCCTTAATTGAAGAAATATTTCTCTGGAGGAAAATTCCCCTGGTTATTATGGTAGTATGTTTACTTCTAAGGATTCATGGAGACAACTGTTTACACATCTTTCTTTTTCCCCTTTAAAAATGTTTTGTGGTCCTTTGGGCTAGTGAGATTGAACACTCAGTAAACACACTGCCTTCAGGTGATGACCTGAGTTCAGTCCCCCTTTTGGAAGAAGAGATTCAACTTCTTCACATCAATCCCCATGGCAAATCCTCCAAATCCCCATGGCAGATGCTCATGCATCTATGCATGTACACAGACACCCACACAGGCACACATAGAAATTTAAATATATTTCTCTTTCTCAATGGCAATTCTGATCTCTTCCATGTGTATCATATTAACAAAGCAGTTATCCCAATGATGGACAACTAAAACAAAAAAAAATATTACTAGGCTGTCATTTCCTGATGCCTGGGTTAGGTAAATAGAAATTACACAGAAATAAAAAGATGGTAGAATGGGCAGGTCTCTTTTTACAGATTGAATCTCCTAAATTCCTTCTTTTTTTACTTTTTTATTATCAAGATATTTTATTTAACCTGTACAAATAGAAAACATACTGATTTTGTGTGAAATTTTTATGTAAGCACCTAACATACTGCAATCATTAATTTTCTCCCCTTTCCATCATTTCTTTAATTTTGCCTATATACCTGGGACCCTTCTTGTTAAAGGGTGCCCTATCCAGCCATCTGTTTCTTAATATTTTATCTGAAACTAAATTATTTTCACTTTTTGAGTCTGGCTTATTTCACTTAATATGATGATTTCAGGTTACATCCATGTTCTTGCAAACAACACATGCCTGTTCATTTAATGGGCATGTAATACTCTACTGTTTATATAATGTGCTGAGACAATGTCTTTATCCAACCAGCAACAAAAGAGCATATGGGTGCGTTCTATAATCTTTAAGCATTTCACTATGTTAAAGATTGGTGTGAGCAAATCTATGGCATGCTGATGCTGATTCATTTGGTCATATAGTTGGATCATATAGTAGTTTTAATTTTAATTTTCTATGGCAACTTTATATTAATTTCCATAGTGGCTATATTAACTTGTATTCTCACAAAAATATTCATCTTTAAGAGATTCTTTAGAGTAAATTCTCACTAGCATTCATGATTTTTTTCCTTCACTCAAAAACATTTTTAAAAATTTGAAAACAAAACAATATCATTTAGTAATTATTAAGTGCAAAATATTTAAGTAAGTATACAGTTAATTATGATTGAGTTTCATACTAACATTAGAGGAATATATTTATGTAGTTAAAATTTCCTTTCAACAGATTAGATAAAAAATACTTTAAGCTACTCTTCAAATAATATTTAAAAAGTTCACTGATACCAAAAATTTTTAAAATTATGTTATAAAAATAGAAGATAATGATTGCAATCTACATATTTATTGAGTAAATTTATCATTAACTCTTATGCTTTATATATCTAAGAGACATGAAATAATAACATAAATCTTATTGAAAACAGATATTGTTGAAAGAACTTCACATTTAACCTGTTTTGTAGGTTGGGCATTTATTGTTTCTTACCTTATCAGTAGGTAAGAAATTTAAAAACAAAGCATATCCAGATGCTACAACCTTGAATTTATAGTAATTATCCCTTTGTGATGAATATCTTCATTTTAAAACATGGTTTCAGTCTCTTTGGTGTCCTATGGAAATGTCACAGATAGATTCATTAAAATAGAAAGATATCTTCTCTGGATTTGACTGTTGAGGAGTAAAGGACAAAGGTGTCCAAACATTTGGATATTCTGTGTCTGTGAGAGGGTCTCTCACCTTTCATAGACGGCCAGGCATTTCCTGCAATGTTGTACAGCAGGACGGATGAACATTCTCTCTCTCTCTCTCTCTCTCTCTCTCTCTCTCTCTCTCTCTCTCTCTCTCTTCTGTCCATAAGGACACTGAGCTCATTCAGGAAGGCTGCAGTGGCCACATGCCCTTCTTACTTCCCCATACCCTTTCTCATAAGAGAAATCACCTTAGAGGTTGAAACTTAACATAGGAACTTTATAAGAACATATTGGGACCACATCAAAGATCTTCTTTGACTATTAATATTTATTGTATGTTACAAAGTCTACCTACAGCTACCTAGAGAGCTGAGTTTCTGTCATGAATGTGTTTCAATAATGATATGATAGACAGGTGTCATTGGGCAATGCTTATACTGCCAGCACCTGGGGGCAATTATTTAACAAGTTTGGGGATATATACAAAAAAATTGATCTATCAATACAATCACAAAATACATGAAACCATTTGTCTTTAGTATGGGAATAAAATTTTAACTTGATAGTTTGTAAATTATACTAGTGTATTTTTGCACGTTTCAAGATCATAATAAATATGGCAAAACAGATGTAGATTGAACTGTCTCTCTCTTGTGTCAAGAAGAGGAATCATAATGATATTCCTCATGATATGCTTTATAGTGATTCTGACTGAGAGCTACATCATTTTACACTATTTTTGAATACTTTGGGGGCTAAAAATGTAAGAAAGGGGTTAAATAAATAAAAGTTGTCTCTGTATTGGTGAAGACTAAGAGAAAGTACTTATTTTTTTCAATAGAGGTCGTTGGGCATCCTAGGGAAGACTATACTCACAGATAATCTTGCTTGCTGTAACACAATAGTGCTGAGTTGGCTGCTTAGGTCCTGCTGACAGCATACACTCCAAGATCCCTGTCCCCTGATACACTGGGGAGTAAGGATGAGACCACAGCTTGGGGGTATGGAGAAGGGAAGGCAGAGCCATTTCTGGTATATGTTGAAGAGGAAACTCAAACTCCTAGATAACACAAAGACCTCCCAGTTCTGCATGTGAAATATATAGAAATGCTCTGTTTCAACTTTCATTGTCAAAATTTCATAAAAAGTAAAAAGGAACAATAAGGACACTTGCCACTCTGAAATGGGAAATGGCAGAAAATGTGCTGGAAGCCTTTCTTTCCCTTCATATAAAAGACAAAAATGCTAAATTTTATTATTTCAACATGCCACAATAATGTGCAGTGATTATGCAGCAACGATCTTAGTGTAAATCCCACCACACTCCCTTAAGGCATTAAGAAAGAAGAGAAAAATTTCAGAGGAGACAAGTTAAAGCTAGGTCATGAATAGAATATAAAGCTGCTTTCATGAAATAGGCCAGAATATGTGATAAGAAATATCATATTTTAAATTAGCCTGTAGCCTCAAGATAAGTCTCTGGAGTGCCACAATAAATATATCACATATTACTTTATATGCTGTTTTTATGGTGCATTATTAATGAAACATGAATTATTAAATGCATATTTCAATAATTAGTGGTGGAATTCTTATACAGCAAGTATGAAACCCACAAACAAAATAGCTATAATGTTGCTGCATTAACACACACGTTTTAATGTGTCCCTGTGTTTTTCATGTTGGAGAGTGATGCACGTTTATATGTTATGTATGCTTTGTTTAGTTTTATGAATTGAACAATATAAGGCTATATAGAAAAATAGATCCGAGATCATTAGTTATGTCAGCCTGAAAGGGAAGAAGCAGAGGAAGCATTTTACAGTTTTATAAAAGTAATGAATTCTTCACAGGCTTAAGGCTTTAATAGTTTGGAGGTAGTTTATCCCCCTCACTTTCATTAGAAAATGCTCAGGAAATGGTCTATTGGACCAAGTTAAGAAAAAAATTCCTTGAGGCTTACAATATCCTTTATTTAGAACTATATGTCTGGAAATAGAGTAAGAGTTTACAGGCAGGTATAGTTAGTTAACCTAGCACACACGTAAGAATCTGAGTCACAAAGGCTTCAGGACTTGCTATATTTTGATCACTCAAAAATAATATGAGGAACAAATAAATATTTACAGAACTGACCTAAGGGTCAAAGCCAATGAAGCCAAAGAGAAAATTCCCATCTCCTGAAGTTCTTTTCTCTGCTCTCAACTGATCTTTAGGGAATTACCTTGCTAATTCATTTCCTCAGTTCATGGTTAGGTGAGGCTTTCCTAAGCTTTGCAAATTCAGAGGTAAAGAATAGACGGCTCTGGTCCTCGAGAAATGTACACAGTGAGGCAAGGACATGTTAACACACTGAGTAGAAATTGAGTATGACAGGGCAGAGCAGAAATTGAATCCAAGGAAATAGTAATGTGAGTCATATGTTGTCCCTTTATGCAACACTGATTATTTCCTTTTGAGTCAAAAAACAATTTTTCCCCTCATACTTGCACAACAAGCATTTTATTCATGGGCACTTTCCTTGTCCCTAGATTGCCACTTCTGTACGTAGTTCTTTACTCTTGAAGAATTCAGATTCATTCAAACTGTTAATTCAGAAATACACACAACATCTAATGTCCTAACTCCAGCACTAGGAGTTCAGTTGAATAAATGAACTGCAGCCACAAAAGAGCTGGAGGTCACAGTTACAAGCAGTTGGATTGGTGATGTATTTTTTTCACATAATTTATTTTATTTTATTCTTCTGTTTATTTTTTCTTTTTTATTATTAAGAAAATTTCTATTCACAAATATGGTATGTATTCACTCATAAGTGGATACTATATGTAAAGCAAAGGATAACCAGACCACAACCCACAGCTCTAGAGAAGCTAGTAACAAGGAGGACCCTAAGAGAGACGCATAAAACGCCCAGCGAAGGCGAAATAGGTGAGATCTCCATGAGCAAACTGGGGGTGAGGGAGGTGGCATAATGAAGGGCGAGGAATTGGCGATGAGAACATAAGGAAATGGGAGGTTTGAGCTGGAAGAGTAGCAGTGTGGAAGAGCAAGGAAAGAGATACCATGATAAAAGAAGACATCATGGGAATAGGGAGAAACAGCATGCTAGGGAGGTTCCCAGGAATCCACAAGGGTGACCCCACCTTAGACTACTAGCAATAGTCCAGAGGGTGCTTAAACTGGTCTACTCTGGTAACCAGATTAGTGAATACCCTAACTGTCATTATAGAGCCTTCATCCAGTTTCTGATGGAAACAGAGGCAGAAATCCACAGCCAGGCACCAGTCCAATCGATGAGAGAGAGGAGGGATTCTACAAGCAAGGGGACATCAAGATCATGATGGGACAACATACAGAGGTGGCCAGCCAAAGGAGTGGAAAACCATGAACTATGGACCAATAGCTATGGAATCCCCATGGGATTGGACTAGCCTTCTGGATATGTGAGATAGTTGTTTAGCTTGAACTGTTTGGGGGGCCCCCAGGCAGGGGGATTGGGATCTGTCCCTGGTGCATGAGCAGACTTTTTGGAGCATATTGCCTAAGGTGTGACACCTTGTGCAGCCTTGATGCAGGGGTAGGGGCTTGGACCTGCCTCATCTGAATATACCAGACTCTGCTGACTCCCTATGGAAGACCTTTACTTGGAGGAGGTGGGAATAGGAGGAGGGTTGGAGGGGGAAGCCTGGGGGACTGGAAGAGGGATGAAGGGGGTTCTGTGGTTGGTATGTAAAAACCAATATTTTTGTTACTTTATGTCTATCAATTTCTGTTCACCCTGTCTTTTTAGAAAATTTACTCTTATCCATGTTCTTCAACAAATCACTTGTGTTTCTGTTTCATGCTAGGCCAAACATGCTCCTAAATAACCTTGTTTATGATGTGGCTGCACCTTCCCTTTGATTACCCCATAGGCATCAGCACACTATATCCCTCACCAGTCATTTTCTTCAGATATTTACTTAAACATCACCTCATTTTCTAAAGAGTCATTCTATTGCTGTACCAGAAGATTTCATTGTATTGATCAGTTACAGTTTGCTTACGAGTAGCCTTGCTTCATATTTTAACCACTTGGTTTTATTATCTCTCCTCATTTGCTTTTCTGTTGCTGTAATAAGCAGAATGAACAAGCAGGTTGGGGAGGAACAGATATATTTATTTTACTGCCCATCATTGTGGGAAGCCAAAGCAAGAACTCAATGCATGGACTTGGAGTAGGAAACTAAAGCTGAGGCTGTGGTAATATCGTTGTTTTAGAGTTAAGAAAAATGTTTCACATCGAATATATTTTGATAATTTATTCTGTCCTCCATATTTCCTCAAAGATATTTTCTACTTCTCTCTCCCTCGAGAAATCAAAGATAAAAGCAAAACATAAAAGAAATCCAGGAAACAGAAAGTAATATTAGACCCAACAAGTAGAAGACCAATGAGATAAAATCTCAAATAAGACAAAAGTTTACAAATAAACAAACAAAACCACATTGATATTGTTTTGTGTTGGCCAAGTATTCCTGGGCATGAGGCCTGCCCAGAAGTGTGCTTGGTATACCCAATGATGCTCCACTGAAGAAAGCTAATTTTATCTTTGCCAGTGGGTATCAACTGCAATTAGCTTCTTGTTCAAGGATGGGACCCGATGTCTATTTCCCTATCTAGCTTGAACCTGTGAAGTTCTTGTGTATACCATCACAGTCTCTATAAGTACATATATGTATCAGTACTGTTGTGTCTGTCAGTATGAGACTGCTTTCTTGAAGTCATCCATCCCCTGTGGCTTTTATAATCTGTCTGCCTCCTCTTCAGCATAGATCCTTGATCCTGAGGGTAGTAATGGTGGGGTATGAACATATCCCATTTAGGACTAAATGCTCCAAAATCTCTCATTATCTGCATAATGTCCAGTCCTAGGTCTCTGTGTTAATTACCATCTACTGCAAGAAGAAGCTTCTATGATGTGGGCTGAGCAAGACACTAAATTATGGCTATGCCAATATGTCATTATTTGTCACTTTATTGCTATATGCCTTATGCAGAATAATAGCATTAGGCTTTCCTCTCAGCCCATGACCTATCTAGTCTGAAATTCTTTGCCTAAATGTGGTAATTTCTTTTTCTGAAAATACTTCTTTCCTTAAAAAGACTTAAATTTTGCCAGACTTTGCGATCAACTTAATACTGTTCCTTGACATCATTTAAAACTAGGTATCTTTTTTATTTTATTTTTGCACCACTGTATAAATTTAAGCTGGAAGCCCATGACATTTTGTCTCCTAGTAACATTAGCAACTGTATCTATAATTTATTACCAACTTGACCCTCTAAGGTGAGCTGTACAAGAATGATATCAAGGAAACTGCCAAATTGACAGAAAATCCCACAAAGCTTCAACTCTACACAAAGAAATACAGGCAGCCCAGCAAAGCTAGGAGCAGTTGGTTGGCCAACCTCAGACCCTCTACCCTGAACACACACCTATAAGTTATATAATATGGACTTAACATGTTACAATTAGGAATATGTGTGTGTGTGTGTGTGTGTGTGTGTGTGTGTGTGTGTGTGTGTGTGTATGTATGTGTAATACATGAAAAAAGAATCTTTGAATTTGAAGGAGAGCTGGAGGTGTATATAAGAGAGTTTGGAAGGAGGAAAGGGACGAGAGAAATGTAATTAAATTATAATTATACAAATTAATAACAACAAAAAAGTAAGCAAACTTACTACACCTTTTGCTTGTACATCTCTATTATCAGTAAAATTTTCAGTCTCATCAGACTCTCTCCTAGGCTCAAGTTGGCTCCATTTCATACTTCCTATTGTCTTTAGTGATCATATCATAGTCCTGATATCTCTGTTGCCTACACTGGGATTAACGCTATGACCAAACAGTGGATTACAGTAATGTGAAACCATTACTTGTCTGATGCCTTCTATATGATGCCATTTTCCTTTGCATTTCTGTAACAACGATGAAGCCAAAGGGACTTTACCAATATTCTAGGACCATGTTGGACGTGAAGAACTATCCAATAGAAACATCTGTTGTTTTTTTTTTTTTTATAAAGTATGCAGCCATAGGCACTTTATAATAGCATCACAAACTGACTCTTGCGCTATATTGCCAGTTTTCTATAAGATGTCTGAAAGGAATTCACTGCTAAAAAGTAGATAAGTACTTCAAGGTAAAAATTGATACATTTTTAAATCTAGAGAACACTACAATTCTATAACATCACGGAGCAGTAAGCACCTATGACACAAGAAAAGACACTACAGAAGAGAACAAGGCCTGAAGTATTGCCTGCCTTTCTCTATACAAAAATTTCATCATTATGGTAGAGCCTTGCTATGTTATAATAGAACTTAATAATAAGTCAAATGTAAGCAATCCCATCATAATAGATTTTTCAGATTGATCAGCCCTGTCAGTCAAGTCCATAAACAAATTGAAGTCTAAACTAAACTTTTAAATTTATAATGATGAACTTATGTAGTCATACTGCATTCACCAATCAGTTATAATAAAAATTTAAAAAGCCAAAATTTTAATTAAGTAGTCACAAGTATAATTTACAGAAATACATATTTTTGAAACATGTAGGAATAATGTTTTATGGATAGGGCATAAAGAACAATGAAGTTTTTTTTATCTGTTAGTAAAATACTTAAGTAATAGGAGCATAAGATAGATTGGATTCAAGTCCTAATGGATATTTGTAGAAATGAGATTCAACATGTAGGGATGTATATCTCTTTCAATTGATTCTGATGGTTCTTTATTAGCACACATAAATTATACATGGTGATAAACTTCATCATGATAATTTAACATGTACATGCAAACACATGTAACACATGTGCACACCATAGTAATAAGAAGCAGAAGGAATGAGAGAAGGAAGAAGAGATGGAGGGGGAAGAGGAGAAGAAAATTAACATTTTATATGAATTAATTAAACAATCTCTTCAAATAACAGGGAAGAATAGGAAGAAATGATGGTTCCTGAGAATGGAGAAGGTGATGAGTTTGGACATGATCAAAATTTTGTATTTAGTCCACAGTGAATGTGGATATCAGGGGAAAACTTTGTGTGGTCAATTCCCTTCTTCCAAATTTCCATGAGTTCTGGGGTTAGAATTCAGATCATCATGGTATCATATCAACTGCTTTTACCTACTCAGTCTTCTTGCTGTCCATGGGAGAAATGTTAAAGTCAATTTTATTAAGTATTAATAAAGTGATTGCCTACTTCATAAAGTGATGGTAGATATTTTAGAAAATCATGTTCATTTTTCACATACAAATTTTAATCTGAATATTCATTCTAACATACAAATTTTCATATGAATATTCATTTTAACATATAAATTTTAATATGAATATTCATTTTAACATACTATTATAATACGGTACTCATTTTTAATAAAAAAATTAAACTTATTTTTCTTTTTGTGTTTTTATATTAAATTGATTTATTTATTTTACATCCAGACTGCAGTCCCCAATTCCTTGCAATCCACTCCTCTGTTTCTGTTCAAAAAGGGCCAAGCTTCCCATGGGTGTCAACAAAGCATGGCATATCAAGTTGAGGTATTACTAAGCTCCTCCCCTTGTATTAAAGCTTAGTAAAGGAACCAGTATGAAGAATATTTTCTCAAAAGCTTACCAAAATGTCAGGATCAGTCCCCATTCCCACTGCTAGGAGTCCCACAAGTAGACCAAGCTATACAACTGCCACACATATGTAGGAGGCTTAGGTGAGTCTGATGCGGACTCCTCAACTGTCAATCCATAGTCTATGAGCCCCTATGAGTTCAGGTTAGTTGTTTGAGTGGGTTCCCTTGTGATGACCTTAACCCTCCTGGCTTATACAATCCTTCCTTCCTCTCTTTAACAGGATTCCTGGAGCTTGGCCCAATGTTTGGATGGTGAATCTCTGCATCTGCTTCCATTAGTTACTAGACAAAGGCTCTCTGATGACATTTAGGGTAGTCATCAATCTGTATACAGTAGATGGCCAGTTCAGGCACCCTCTCCACTATTTCTAGGTTCTTAGCTGTGGCCATCCTTGTAGATTCATAGAGTTTCCCTTCCACTAGGTTTCTACCTGACCCCAAAATGCCCCCAAATCACCATATCTCTTTTATTCCTTTCCCCCTCTATCCCTAACCCAATCCCTCTTGTTTCTAACCCCACTCATGCCCAGTTTACCCAGGAAACCTCCATGTATCTTTGGGCCCTCCTTGTTACCTAGCCTCTCTGGGGCTGTGGATTGTAGCCTGATTATCCTTTACTTTACAGCCAATATCCAATTATGAATGAGTACATACCATGTTTGTCTTTCTGGGTCCATGTTACCTCACTCAGTATTATTTTTTTCTATATCCATTCATATTTCTATATCCTTCATATTTCCTGATGTCATTGTTTTTAACAGCTAAGTAATAATCCATTGTGTACAACATTTTTTTTAATCCTTTCTTTGGTTGAGGGACATCTAGGTTATTTCCAAATTATGGCTAATATAAATAAAACTGCTATGAACATAGTTGAGCAAGTGTCCTTGTGGTATGACTAAGCATCCTTTGAGTATATGCCCAAGATTGATATCCCTGGGTCTTGAGGTAGATTGATTCTAAATTGTCTGAGAAACTGCCATACTGATTTCCAAAGTGGCTGTACAAGTTTGCATTCCTACCAGCAGTGGAAGAGTGTTCGCCTTGTGCCTTATCTTCTCTAGCAAAAGCTGTCATTAGCATTGTTGATCTTAGCCATTCTGACAGGTGTAAGATGGAATCTCAGAGTCGTTCTGATTTGCATTTATCTGATGGCTAATGTTGTTGAACATTTATTTAATGTTTCTCTGCCATTTCAGATTCTTTGGTTGAAAATTCTCTGTTTAGATCTGTACCCTATTTTCAAATTGGGTTATTTTGTTTTTTGATGTCTAGCTTCTTGAGTGCTTTATATATTTTGGAGATCAGCCCTTTGTCAGCTGTGGGGTTCATGAAGATATTTTCTTATTCTGTAGGCTACCATTTTGTTCTGTTGACGGTGTCCTTTGCCTTAGAGATATTTTTCAGTTTCATGAAATGAAAAAGTCCCATTTATTAATTGTTAATTTTAGTGTCTGTGCTATTGTTGTCCTGTTCAGGAAGTTGTCCCTGTGCCAATGCTATTTTCCACCTCCTTATCTATCAGGTTAAATGTATTTGAATTCATTTTGAGATATTTGATCCACTTGCACTTGAGTTTTGTGGAGGGTGATAGGCATGGCACTATTTGCATTCTTTTACATGTCGACATCCAATTATGTCAGCAGCATTTACTGAAGATGTTTCTTTCTCCATTGTGTAATTTTGGCTTATTTGTCAAAAATCAGGTGTTTATAGGTGTATGGACTTATATTAGGGTCTTTGATTTGATTCCATTGATCCATCTTTCTGTTTTCATGCCAATAACATTCAGGTTTTTTTTTTATTACTATATCTCTGTAGTACAGCTTGAAATCAGGGATGGTGATACTTCTGGCTGTCTTATTTTAGAGGATTGTTTTAGCTATTCTGGGTTTTTTATTTTTTCATTTGAAGTTGGGTATTGTTCTTTAAAGATCTGATGGATATTTATTTTAACATACAAATTTTCTGATTATTTTATTGTTTTATATAACTTTATTAAATTAGTATCTTTATATTAAACAAAGTAATATTTACTAGAAATAGCAATCATGTACTTCTGATTTGATCATAATATTTACTCTTTATGACTCTAGTAACAACATCTAGATAGTTTTTAAAAGTCTTTATATAACTTGTGAGTGTCAGAATAATGGATTTGAACAGTTAATCTACTAAATATACAGACATTGTGGATTATATAGTTGTATTTGATAACACTGAATTTATATGAATTTTAATTTTCTTCTGAATATTTTCCTTTACACACAACAACAACAAAACAAAAACAAAACCCCAAAGGGATCAGTTGTTAACATTCCATTTGTCTTATGATTTACTTACAATGAGTATGTGACTAGGAATAAGCTTTGAAAGAGGTCATCTGTGAGCAAAATGTCAACATAATTTTTATGCTGCCTAAACAGAATAATGTATAGTATGAAATAAGAATGATTTAATTAACTGTAACTGTCTCAGTAGAGTGCACGTTTTATCTAGTGAAAACATAAAAATGATAGATACATGCATTATGTCAATTAATCTACTCATATTTCAGTGTGATTATAGGAAACAAGGATGTGTATGAGATATCATTGCCAGGGTAAAGACATAATGAATACATAAAGACTGGCTCATTTGGATCTTTATCATCACAAGAAAAACCACAAAAAGAATTGCATCTAGATGTTTCTACTCAGAAGGAGACAAACTTTTAACACAAAAAGATGGCAGTATTAGGGCTAAATGTTTAAACTTTAGTTGAAAATTTCAGGTTATATCTTGTAGTTCATTTAAGGATTCCATTTTTCCTTCCCCTTGTACTGTTATTTAATAACGAAATTAACATGAAGTCATCATGCTGGGTCTCCAGAAGATAAAGATGATTTTCACATTAAAACATTTTCTCTTCAATTTTAGGCCTGTTTCTTTTTATTTAATGATTATTTAATAATCATATATTTATATAACATGTTTGGAAGAAATGCACCTCCTATTCCTTCCTCTCTAACCCCTGCTCCACATCACTATGACTACTTTCCTGACAATTTCATGTGTACCCTTTCTCTCTATTTTTAATCATCATTGAATCCACTTAGTGCTGCATGAGTGTGGACCCATCTACCAGAGCATGGGTCACCTCTCAGGGTCTACATCCCTGAAGAAAATTGATGCTTCCCCATCCAACAGCTATTAACTACTGAGAATTCTTCAAGTAGAGGTGGGAGTTCATGATTCCTCTTCTTTCTATGCTGGGATGGCTGACTCCATCCTCTTCAGCTCTTCTTATGTGGCCAAAGTTGCTGTGAGTTCATGTGTCTGTCAGTGCTGTCAGCTCATACAAACCCTGTTTGACTGCAGGCTTCCACTAACACTGCTTCTAACAATCTTTCCAATAATCACTAAGCCTTGGGGGATAGAGGTGTGCCATGGATGTCCCATTCAGACCTGAGGCACTCCATTATCTCTTGTTTTCTGCATCATGACTGTTTGTAGGTAACGGAACTGATTTCCATCTACTACAAAAAGAAACTTTTCTGATGTGGTTTGAATGGGGTGAGGGATGTGAGGAAAAGGATGTGGGAGGAGTATAGAGAGGAATAACTTACACTAAAGACCACTGAAAATGGCAAATGGGAATTTAGCACTGTATAAGTTTCCTTAGGGTGTACATATACACATATAAAACAAATTCCATGTATAATATAATGGCTAATACCTGCAAGATTTCAAAATGTATCAAATAACAGGCCAATGCCAGATAAGGTAACCATGTCTCAGGTTGTTTGTGGAGTATTGTTATTGTTCACACTTACCCTCCAGAACTTGACGATAAGACCCCACCTATTCTTGAAGTTACCACATACTTGAGTAACAGGGAATGGAGAAATGAAGCTGTGCAGTAACTTGAAGCCTGTGCACCAGGCTTTAAATGGAGAGATTGTCAACCCATAGGACTGGGAACTATCTTGACATCCATCTTCATTGCCTGAAGGTGTGTAATCATCAGGACTTTAGACATTGTTCATAGGGTCTTAATATGTACTGAACTGTGGAAGAAGCGAGGGAGCAAGTTTGGCTAAACAGGTAAAAATTGCTCAACTGGAGAACTTTTGTCTCTAGAGAATATTGCCTAGAAGTTTCAGAGCTACTCGAAAAATGAAACTCTTGAATATCATTTGAAGTCTGTCACATGATAAACTTTGGAAAAGAACTGAACTATAAACCATTGTAGACATATAATATCAACCAAGCTAAATTCTTGAGGCTAGTTCAATCATGATATTTCTAAATGATCAACCTGTAATCAATGTTTTAGCCAAAGAGGAGAGATGATCTGTATAGATCGGCTATCCTCTTGGGCACATGTCTTCTAAGAGAATGACAACAATCAAGCTATGAGTTTAAAATGCATGTGTATGGTGCCATTTTCCATAATATTTTTTATTCAATAACCCTACTCATGGGTGTCTCACAATAAAATTAGAAATATTTTTGCCTTTCAGTTTTAACTGCTTGTTTCTGTTTTCTTATGCTGTCTAAAAAGGAACAGGAATTCATCTTGCAAGGAGATCATAAATTTTATTTGGAAAAACTTACACAGCTAAAAATGGAGCCTACAGAATAACCTGTTCCAGCATACAAGGAAACAAGCTAATAGAAACAATTGAACACCAAAATACATGACTAAATAGATTAAACATTCCTATAGTCGTGGATTATTGGGGTGGTGAAATATTTAAGCTGGTGGAGGTACGTGCCACTAAAATTTGACAACCAGAATTTGGTTCCTGGAATCTGCATGCAAGAAGGAAGGAACTGGCTCTCACATATTGTCTTCTGACTCCCGCACCTATCCTATGGCATGCCTGCTCTCCCACATCATCAAGCATATACACACATAATAAAAATATATAAAGGCATAAGAAGATATGTAATCAAATTTGTAGAAACTAAGATGTGATTATTTGTGAGGCGTTGTACACAAAACAGAAGTCTGGACTTCATCCATCTTCAGAGCACAACCTGCTATACTTTCCTAGTGAGCTTCTATACCTGTAACCAAGTGGTATTCTCATCTACGCTTCCAACAGTCCTATGTTTGCTACAGAAATCTCTTGCTGTGCAACTTAATTTCTTCCCAGTTTTTCGATATTTCAGAAACTCAAGATCTTTTAAAATATTCTCTCCCGTGATAAATAAAAAATTAAATACTTTGAAACAATGCATATTGGGCAGTTCCTTAGCATATGTTTATTTTCTGGTATGCTTTTTAAAATGCATGTAAAAATCATCTATTGACTGATAAGTCTGCAGTGAAGGATGACCTTATATAAGTAGATACAGTCAGTGGTGCCTAAGCAGGTGTAATTGTAGGTCCTCAATGAGAACAATAAAAAGTCTCAGAAGAAAACTTTTGTCAAGATATTGCCAGGAACATTTGAAGGCTTTCATATACAGAAGTGCTATGACTTTGCCCAGGGTTATGATTCCTTATTTCAATTGTATAATTGAATAAGCAATATGAAACAACAAAATATTTTGGAATGTGATTAAGTAAACCTATCACTAACTAACTCAGGACTTGGTACCATTTGCCTACGTCTTGTGTGCATCTGGATATGTGAGTGGTTGCTTATTTCATTCCTTGTCCATCAATTTTTACATCTTCCCCACATTCTAATATGTTGAAACAATTTATCTGCAATTAACTCAGATTTTGTCAAAGTGATATGAAAGAATAAATTAAAATATTTTGGAAGACAGTACTAATGCATTAGGCTTATATAAATGTTTATATATAAATTTCTCTAAAACAAGGACTGATGGAATTTAAGGCAGATAAATTATTAGATACTCAGGTAATTTGGTTTTAGATTTCAGATAAAATTGACTCTTTTAGCATAAGTGTAAGTATGCATTTTGGAACATTTTAGCTTTGGTATTTTTGTGTCTGAACACAGTAATCTTTGTCTGATTCCATATTAATCATGAAATGTGAGAGTGGATAATTTCAAAGGTGGGCACAACCTGAAGAGCATTATGTTAAGTGATATAAGCTAGGGTACCATGGAGGATATCATATGAAATCATACATATCTAAAATTTGGACTTATAGAAAGAGAAAGAAAATAATGGCTACTAGAGGCTGGTGACTGTATGTGTGTGTTCATGTTTGTGCATGTGTGTTTATACCCACTTGTGTGTGTGTGTGTGTGTGTGTGTGTGTGTGAGAGAGAGAGAGAGAGAGAGAGAGAGAGAGAGAGAGAGAGAGAGAGAGAGAGAGAGAGAGAGAGAGAGAGAGACCTATCCCTGGACTGAGATCCTGGACTATATAAAAAAGAGAAATGTAACATCAAGCTTTTTTGCTATTTGCTTTTTGACAGTGGATGCAATGTGATCAGCTGCCTCAAGGGCCTGCTGCTGACAGAGTATAACACTAAGCTTTAAGCCAAAATAAACTTTTTTTTTCCCATAAATTGCTTTTGTAGAACATTTTATCACAGCAAAAGAAAACTAAAACACAGAAGACAGGTATTAAATCATAGATCAATTGATTTCCAAGATGAGAACATAATAGCCTGATAAAAAGAGAATATAGAAAAAGTAGAAAAGCTTCCTTTAATTTTAGGAACTATATACATATGCACCTAGCATGCATAGTTTTCTGTGTTATGGAAAGTTATTATGTAAACCCCCAATCATTAACTTAAAGAAAAATGGTAACAGAATTAAAAATTAAATTAAAAATCTAAACCTGACTTTGCCTTCAACTGTGAAAAGTACTATTTTATATTCTTTGTGACTCATGGGATTCCTTGCTATGTTTCATAAATTTCTGTAGATAAAATGGAATGACACTCTTCATAATTGATATAGAATTTTTGCATAAGGACCTGTGAGAATTGTTGCTTTTAGTTAAATTTATAAGGGCAAATCTACCTGGATGGGGCATCATTGCATGAAAGCATACTCAAGATTTCAGTGCCCTGCTGACTGCCTCAGATTCAGTGCAACTGCACTGGTAAATGTGTGGCTGCTATCCCACCTATTACCCATTAATGCTGCCTTTGCAGTTACAGCTCTTCCACACCCCAGGGAGATCCCTTGAGTAAGGATGTGCTGTTAGCATCAAGAGTCTAGGTTATGGGTATTTTACTCCCGAATTTCCACCCAAAATCGCATGAGGAATTGTTAGCTGAATATCAAGAAGGAGTCCTCATGCTCTCAAATTCCCTATGATGCAACTAATCTTTGTGGTTCTTTACTTTCTCTGTGTGCATTTGTGTGTGTGTGTGTGTCTTGGGAAAAGTTTTCTTTTTGGTGTTATTTGTTGAATCCATGTCCCCTCCTACATGCTAGGCAAGTGCTCTACAACCTAAGGAAATTCCCATACTTTAAATTCTCATTTAATTCACATTACATATTTGAAAAATATTCCCCTAAAGCATGCTTTTCCAATAGACTTTCAAGTCTACACACACACACACACACACACACACACACACACACACACACTACCACCACCAACAACAACAACACCGCCACCATCATCACCACCACCACCACATGTACATCTTTTAAATGGTCTGACAATGTTCCCCATATCCATATTCTGTAACAGTCACATGTAATGACTGCAGCAGCTGGCATTGCTTAGCAAACTCTGCTGAGGGAAGTAATTATGTTCTTTAAAGTTTGTATTTGAGAAGGAATAAATGTTTAACTCCCTCTAAGTCCCAGTTGTTGAGGAAGTGAGAAGCCCCCAACGAATATATCCATTTCTGTCTATCAACTGCAGATAAACCATTCCCCAAATTGTTCTTTTCACACCTCCCTGTAAATCTTCCCCACAGATTAGTTTCAGCTAATGATAAGAATGGCACACCCTCCAATTACGTGTTCCTTCCCCATAGAATCTGGAGAATGCAGTTACTCTAATGTTTCTGCATTTTGACTCTGCATCTAGATGTTCTACACAAGACTTTAAAGAAAAGATAGCTTAACCTTTTCCTATTAGTCAGAGTCCCCAAGGTGCATGAAAATTGATATTTGGAAAAGATGTGGCTGATTTGTCTTGTTAGGAATCTATGAAACACTGCTCTGAATTAGGGCTTCTTCTTAGCCTCCTTGTGTAAGCATCCTGGACTCTTGCTTTGATGCTTGCAGAGGTACAGCAGGGCGCTAAGCAGAAAGGAAGGATGGGGAAGCATGCCATTTGACATGAATCTGCTCATATTTCTGTCTGGCCTTGAAAAGGCTCCTTCCTTCCTTTGAGCCTCTTTATTTTCTTTTGTTAAATATATCTTCTGTGATATACTAGGGAGCTTTAAAAGCTCTTCTGGACACCGGAGAGACAAGTGCTATCTACAGTTTCGGACAATTATGCATTTTCAAAAACACAGAACCAGGGCTAGCTGTATATCTATATTTTATATTTGTATTTAATTAAGTCTATATACTAAACGGCACTTATATACATGCTGACCACTTTGCTCTCTTTGAGGTTTTTTTTTTTTTTTTTTTTTTAAGTTTATACAAGTATGGAAGGCAGAATTTTATTCTTAGTCTTAAACGCAGAAGTTAGACCCAGGGAGATTTTCTTGTTCTAAGAGGGCAGACAAGGCCAGCAACTTAAATCAGGGGAACTGACCTGCAAGACTTGGGCTTGATAAGGCTTTCGCCAGTTAACCAGATTAAAGGCTTGATACCTGAAGAGAGAAGATCAGGCTGAGGGATTTTGCTTTGTGCCTATGAGAAGCAGAACATTTCAGCAGAAATGTAGCTATCTTAGAGCAAGTTGTAAAAAATGGCCCATGATCCCTATGAGCCCAAGATCCTGTCACACAGAAGATAGCAATATCCACCAAATGTCTGGACTTTAAGTCCGACTAGAAATACTAGATTTTTATTCTCTGAAAATAGCTAAGAGTAGAGAAATAACCAAGCTCCTTTCTTCCCTTTCCTTCCTTTCTCCTTCTTCTCTTTGTTTTCTTGTTCCTTTTACTTGTTAATGAAAATCAATCTGTGCTCACTGGACTGCTTCCCCACTCAGCTCTGAGGGTAAACTACTTGAAATAAGAAAATGAAACCTGCTTATCATTCTCAAAACCCCCTATTCACATCAAGTACATAAGCCACGGCAATGCGCTGTGTGGGTGAATAGTTTTTCTATATATTTTGTCTTTAATTTTCTTCAATGGTCTAGTGAATAACACACATTCACACCACACACACACACTGTTTAGTATAAAGATGAACATATTAATAATAAAGCCCAGTGGTCAGAGATTATTTTTAACAAAAATGTCAAGAAAATATTGTTTCTATTTAGTTCAATTCACGCGACTAACAGACCCGGGCTGGGAAATTCAAATAGATACACCTGTCCACAGAAAAACCTTTTAATGTTTCAACAACAGCTAAATTCCGATGGTGAGCCCCTTTATCATCCAACGTAATGAGTTTTTAGTAATTGTTTCTAATGACCTAGGCACTATTTTACATGAAATAAAGTGCATGAAATCCATTTTATGTTTACCTTTTTAACAATTCTGTGGAGTTGCTGGTATGTATAGATTTGTTGTTAACTTGAAATTACAGAGTGGTTAAGTATTTTATTAGAGGTACAACAGCTCCTGATGGCAAAGCTTTCTTTATAAAAAAAATTCTTCTATCATTTGTACACACAGCCATTTTTACAAAAGTGAATATTATACATTTAACATATCTATATTGAAAATAATGGCACAGGCCACTTTTTAATCAAACCCAGGGCATTCATTATTTTTTCTAAGAAAACATCATTTTTAGCTACACACACACACACACACACACACACACACACACACACAAACACTTGCAGTCTACCACAACTGACAGCGTTCCAGAGCTTGCTTGGCAAAGGACTCAATTATTGTTGCAAACAGCCACAGAACAGAAGCATATATTGCTTTTCTAGTGTGCACACATATGGATATATGCAATCCCTCACAAATGTGTTTGAATACATATCAGCTGCATAATCGAAATGTTCTTAGATTTCTCTGTTTATATAGCATCTTCACAAGAAAATGGAACTTAGGATAAAATGCATCATTAGAACACATGGGTTGTGTTGCTGAACAAGCTATAAAGATCACCTGCATTTTGAATGATGTCATAAGTAAATAAAAATTCTCAAAATAAATCAGAGTGTGAGTATGTATGATTATTAACTTATGATCTTTTTAAAATTATTATTGAACATAGTCTTCTATAAAAAATATGAAAACTTAACAAATTAAAATTGCATGTATAAAATGGAAGAATATTTTCTGGAGAAAATACAGTGTATGTTTGGACTGTAGCTACTCACTTATCTCTCTGGAATAAACTGTGATGCATGGATATGAGTTTGCATTACAGTTATGCAAATAGCAAATGATATGAAAGTCCTATATTTATTCTAAAATAAGCTTAACTATATTTTTCTCACACTTCTTTGAAAATAGTCAAACTCATTTCTTTATGTACTTTGGCTAGATTAACAATGGGAACAATATTCAAGTTGTTCCAAGTCTTTTTTTTCTGGGAACTCTCCATTTTTCTAAAAGAGTTTAAATATGGAAATTCTACCATAGACTCTTTTGTGCTCTCACATGGCATTTATAACATGCAATACTGCTTCACAGATTTCTTAAACTTCAAAATTCAGCCATCTCTACACATCTCTGTTTTCTGAAATGACTCTTGTAATAAGAAAGATAGAAAAATATGGCCACGCTCCCAAAACACATTTCAGAAACCGAAAATGCACTAAAGTACATGCATTTGTTTATTGGGGTGAATCGACGATCTTTACTCAAGTTGTATTTATTTGTATTTTGTATGTAATCCTAATGATTTTACTGTCTCCTTCCAAACTATCATAGATTAAAAACAATAAATGTAAGGAAAGAAATAGGTTGCCTGATTCGTAATATCTATGATTCAAATGAACAATTGGCTGGAACATGTTGAGTCAATTTCATAAGCCAAGAAAAATGAATTAAAATCTTGTTTCAGTGTCATTTTATTCAGCAACATGATTGTGTTATAGAAAAGGAAATGTGACACCGTAATGAGTCATAGACACAAATATTTCATCAAATTTTCATAAGTTCTTTAGCAAGAATCTATACAAATATAAGTAGTAAATTGTAGGTATAGGTTTTTCAGTAAAACAATGTAGACTATTCAGAAAGAACATAACTAATGGATCTTATTATCTATTGCCAGTCTCTGCACTGCATCTTTTAATGAGATTGGCTGATGTCAAGCTAATACGTCAAGTTTTAAGTGGCAGTTGCATACTCAGAGCTGAAGATGTTGCCACAAATCAATTTAATCAACAGACTTAGCTGAACCTTTGGGATATAATTAAATTCAATCACTCATTGATTATCTTTAATACTTCTAAATTTATTTGAAATATTATACTCAGGCTCTAAGTGAAGCCCCAATTTCATGCACTGATTTTCTGATTAACAACTATCAATACAGGGAGCGTGACACTTCACTGAGTTATTAAAGGCAGTCAGTACAAAAAACAAACAAAAAACAAAAAACAAACACGTCATTATCTCCTTCACAAAAGGACTGGAAGGCAAAAATTATAATTCATTCTTTCTGTCTTAAACACAAAAGCTTGAAACAGATGGAAGAACCCAGATGAGAATAGGATTCACAAAAGGAAAAAAAGCGAAGCTCTGGTGCTGAAAATGCTGAGGATTAAAACTTCTAGTTTGTCAGGCCATCTTTCCTCCTTCTTCAGGGACTAAATCCATCATGATTTTCAGAACACGGGAGATAGAAATGTCTGCTCTCTACCCTCAGCATCACAGAACTTTTACACTACTAAGTGCTCCCCAGATAAATGGTCCATCAATTCTCAAAAACATGGAGGTTGCTAAGGCTCATACCGAGCTAGTATTCTAACAGTGTATGTATTCTTGTATATTGTTGTTCTTCCCATGGATTCTTCAGTCTTGATTCACCTTCCTTATTTCCTTCCACCCTCCTTCCCTTCCTCATTTCCTACCTTGCTTCTTTCTTCCTTTCCTTCCATCCCTCTCCCTTCCTTCTTCCTCTTCCTTTTTTCCTCCCGAGATGGGAATTGAACTCAGGGCACTGCATGTGAATTTTTTCATTTAGCTTCATTCCCAAACGTTAAGTATGCACATTTTAAAAGATTTATTTAATTTCTAATTTTGTGTGTGTGTGTGTGTGTGTGTGTGTGTGTGTGTGTGTGTGTGTGTTTTGTATGTGTACGAGTGTATGTAGTAACAGAGGTAAGACATGTTGCATGCCCTGAAACTAAATAGTACAGGTTGTTCTGAACTGCCCATCGTGGATGCTGAGTTATAAACTCTGGTTCTCCATAAGAACAATACATTTTGGGGCCATTTCTTAAACCCTATACTTCTGAGTTTTCACTCAGACAATTCTGCTGAAGAAAAGATTGGTTCAACTCTTACTAATTATTACATCATCTGATAAATTAATCAAAATGTGTAGTAATAGCTACTTTACATATAAAATATAGAAACATATTAAAATAAGCTATATTGCTATATAGTACTTGAAGTAATGGAGCAAATCTCTCTATTATGAAATTGAATGGATATTTTCACAGTTTCTCATTTTAGGATTCAAATAAGTCATGTGAGTGTCAGGAAATTAGACAGATCCATGTCCACCTTGGAAAGTATGGAAGTGCTGTCTCTCCTTTGTCACCCTAAACTTCAAAGATGTTTAGCCTAAGTAACTGTAACATTCATGCAAACTGTCATTTTATCCAGTTTAAAATTTCATACTAAATTTCATTAATACCCATTGCCTACGAGCGATGTTAATATATGATGAAACTGTAGTAAAGTCTATTTCAGAAAGCTAAGATAGATAAAGATGTGAAATTTCCTGTGGACACAGAATTTACTGAGAAAAAAATTTTTTATTGTCTTTTGTTTCTATTGTTCTCAGCTATAAAATGGAATTGTTTCTTTTCTCTGTCTGGGCATATTTAGAAAGTTCTTTGAATTCTGATGAATCCCAGCATTCTGAAGCTCTGACACTAAGACAATAACACTGTGTTCTTTCTATCACAGGAGATTTAACCAATGTTTATGGAGATGGAGGCCAGGGAGCAATTAGATTGGCTCCACATGGATAGCATCTCTGGAAACTGGAGAAAGAGTAGAATCTAGATGTTTTAGAATTTCCAGCTGGATGTACTTCTAGGATGTCTGAGACCAGATCACTAATTAGTTGAGCATAATGCGTCTTGGGAAAGGCAGTACCAAAGTTGTGGGAGCCAAATTTAGCATGCAGACTTGAAGTTATTTAGCAGATTAACAGACCTTTGAAATCAGGACCCCTGTTCCTTTCATGCAATAAGGATTTTAGTAGTAACAGGTACATTATAGGTATTAATATCCAGCGTGTTTAAACTGAACAACACCCAGTGCTTATAATATCAAGAGGTAGAGAATAGAACATTCTCTGAAGATTGGCATTGAGTTTTCAGTAGAACAGTAGGTTTTATAAAGAGCAGATTCATTCCTTTTGGAATAGCCTACATTAAAATTCATCTTGTCTTTGTTACTTTGTTTAGAATAAAACTTATAAATGTAATATGCCAATAATATATTTATAATTTTATACAGTTGTATATGAATAAAAACTATTCTTGACATATTTTAGTTCTTTCCACTATTTTTGTTTCTCCTGTAGTCATATAAATTAAACATTGATTATTCATGTCAGATCTAGTTGAAAATGAAAGTAAAATAAGAAAGAATATACTAATTCCATCATATATACTTAAATAAGATAAAAAAAGAAATATTTCAATTATACTTAAGAAAGGTACATGAGGGACTAAATCTCACTCTTAACATTTGTACTTTATGATCAGTATTCATAAATGAAAATACAAAATAATACCATTGTTTGATTGGGTTTAGTGAGACATAAAAGAAAGGAAGAAAATAGGGCGATGGTTACAAAATATTTGTTTTGCTAGCAAAATCTCCTGATTAGAAATTTCCTATTCTATATAAAACATCATGTCGCTATAATATAATCCTAAGAAAATATAGTAAATTTGAAAATGGTAATTTAAAGCTATAGAAAAACTTACTAAGTTCAAGAACTGAGAAAGAACCATGCCAGTTGGTTTATATAATTCTACCATAGAACAAGCAGGCTGTTAGCAAGCCAGATGTGAAGCCTCATGGGTGAAGTGAGTCAGTCCATCGTACTATTTACAGGTTGATTAAGCATTCAGTAGAGTAGTTCAACTCTATGCCATTCTGGTTTTTCCCTTCTTAAAAGCTGTCAGTATTTCATAGTTTTTCCTTTAACAATGAGCTGGTAAAGGAAAAAATATAAAACACCTTTCTTTTGCCTACTTATTTATGATGTCTATTCCAGGTTTCATTGCATAATACAAGCTTTTAAATTCCTTTTCATTATATACATGTATATATATGTGCGTATGTATGTGCATATGTATATTGGCATGACAATGATTTTATTTTAGGTTATCATTATGTAATATTGTTTTCTAATAATATACAATCATTTTTATTTTCAAAAGAAATATTTTAAAAATTTACAAAGAACAAGCTGAACCTCTACTGAATTCTGGGAAATAATTCCTGGATCTTGAATTACTATAGGTTATAATAATGTCTCTCAATACCTGAGACCTTGGAACAGAGCAGTTCAAGTTTATGCTACCTTTAGGTTGTAGGTGTTTGTTTAATATCTGGTTAATGGACTAGCTATTTCTCTGGAAGATGAAGGCTAATCAACTAAAGCCAGTTCTGCAGCTGCAAGCTTTTGTGAGCATTCCCACAATACAAACCCTGAAAACCACAGTTTCCCTGCATGGCAAAAATCATCTCAGTCATGTTATGGAATGTTTCTGAGAAAATACTGTGTTCTTTTTCCATGTACCCCACAATGGGAGTTGTACCTGCTCTCTCCAGGACTTTGTTCTTTGTGTCTTTCACATCTCTGACATGAGTTTATATTTTGCAATGTGATAAAGAGTAAAAAAAAATCATAAATAAACTTCTCTGAATTCTCTGAATTATTAAATGTGAAGGCAGTGTTTAAGCCTCTGACACAATTTCTAAAGTTTACATGATAATTTAAAAACATTTACTTCTTACATCATTCTATTATTCACACCACACACTTCTTTGAAAGATATTACCAACCCACTGACTTTTCTTTATTTTGTTACATATACATATGTATATATGCTATTATGTTTATTTATATATTACTTGTACTTAATTATAATCTGGGGGTATCAGGATAAATTTTATGAACTGAAAATCACCTATAGATAATCATCATAGCTTCTTACTGGCAATTGTACTATTTACTATGATTCAGAAAACACAAACACTGACTTGGCAAATGTCTGGTTGGCTTACTGAATATCACCGAAAAATTGTGATCATGTCTAGAATTGCAACCATGTAAGTAGGATATGGAGTTATTTCTGCTATAATAGTGTCCTTCCTGAAGTTATGGCTGGAATCATGGTTGAAGTAAGGCACCATCACACAGATATGACACATTATAAGTTTTATTTTTAAGAAAAAGGCACTTGACAGGTCATATTCAACGACAGGCTGTGGCAGACCTTATACATGTAAGTTCAGCTTTTGGGAAGTCATCTATAAATTTCATTTAGGAATTCGTCCATTGTATCAAAGGTATCAAAAAGTATCAAAGGTAATATTTTATTAATCTGTCAGTTCTGCTACTTTAAAATCCTTCCTTTTTAGTCTGCAACCCTTCTCCTCCTTCTGAGGTCTACATAGGGCAGCTTTGGCAAGGAAAAACGTTAGAGATTAAGAAGGGGTTGTCATAGAACCTCCAAATATTTTCTTCTGTCAGGTGAGGAAATTTTTCCATAGAAAAATCACTCTCCATTCTCAGAGATCTGTGTATTATTACCTACTCATTCTGAAGTATCCACAAGAGGTGGAGTAGTTGTGGGTAGATGGTCAGGATTTTCACAACACATCCAGTATGAACAAGGAAGGCAAAGCAACAGGACAATTACATGTACTTGAAAAAAGACCCAATAACCTATACATAGTCCCTGTTTCTGCTCAGAAGTATTCAAACCCAACTGAGAAATATTACTACTATAGGAATATGCCTTCCCTGTGAAGGAAAGGTTTGTAGTATTGCACTCTTTCACTGTGAAAAACAGTGTTTGAGACTGAGGCTTAAACATGCTTTTAGAAACAGATCGTTTTACAGAGCCTTGCTTCCTAACTTCAACTTGTGATACTTTAGTAAAAATAAGTTCTGTTGATGAACAATCTATCAGTCTATGCTACTTTTGTAGCTTTAAATTGTGTGTCATTTATTTTTTGAAGGCAGTCAGTGAGTCCACCTTGAGCAGATACGTTTTATGTCAGGCTTGTTGAGAAATGAGGGGCCTGAGGGGATCTCATTGATTTGCCAACTGTGTCACAGTCCATTTAAGGCAGAATGGCACATCCATATGACTAAAGGGATGACAAACGACTGTGTGTGGAAGGGGTACCAGCAACCCAGATGAATGAAGGGAATGATGGGGGGTACATCATGGAATGGAAATCAAAGTAACTGTTAAGACTGTGAGTGACAGTGAAATGTTCATGTGAATACAACGACTTGAGTTGGACCAGAAGAGACAACTGTAAGAAGAAAAAAATTCTCACAATATTCAGGATCGTGCAAATTCATTTTCACTGAGAGTGGTCATTCCACAGAATGAGAAAATTATTAAATATTTTGTATATTACATTGTATAGTAGTAAATAGAAAATTTAAATATTGTTGTTATAGTACCCAAGTGTCTGCTATTTAAGCATAAGAAGTATACATACACGTGAAAACATTTTTTGCCAGAAATTCACTTTATTTGTATGATTTTAGTGGTGTTATTTCTTACTAAGAAATGTTAATAAAAATAAATGATTACTAGGCTTCTTTTCCTAGGTGTTAAGGATGCAATCAATATGCTGAACATCACCTGGATTGAAGCAGAATCCAGCATTTAGTGGGAACAATGAAAAACAGAAAATGAATGTTCCTTACTTATAGCTGCAATAATGCAAATCACTTCATATTTATATAGAGAGAATCATTTGTACATCTCTCTTTTAACTTTAGTATGAATTCTTACCTTGTACAATGTTTTAAATAACTGTAATCGCATTCTGGTTTTCTTTCTGTTACCTTAACAAAATACTGACCAAAAGCAACTAGGGGAGAAAAAGGAAAATATTTCTTTAGCTAAAAATTATAGGCACAACTCACCATCAAGGGATCTCAAGGCAGGAACTCACAGCCAACGAAGCATGCCAGAACCAATGGATAAATGAGGCTTACTGGTTCACTCTCCAGGTTACTTTAAGGTGTATACTCATCTAGTTCTCTTATTCAGCCTAGAACCACTTGCCCTGTAATGATGATGCCCATAGTAGGCAAAGCAGTTCCTATATCAATCAACAATGGAAGCAATCCCTATTCCCATGAACATACTAATAAGCCACACTGCTCTGGGCAATTTACAAGATAAATAACAACAAACTTTTCCCATATTAATGAAATGCTGAAAGACAAAGTTCTTATAAAGTATAATTTTCTAGTCATAGATGTGTTTTCTAGTACTGAAATCGTAATTAATGAATGCACCTGAATACACCTGGGGAATTAAAGTAGACACAAGGTGTGCTTTCACATATAAAAGAAATAAGATATATGAGTGATTTTTTCCATACATTTATGGTGTTAACTATGAGCCAACATGATAACTTGTAATGACTTTATTCAGAAAAATATCTTAAAATGTGATGTCACAGTTAGTTTTGTCAATTTGGCACAAAATCAGACATCCTTAGTGAAAAAACAAAATCTCAACTGGTAAATTGTCTTCAACAGATAGGTCTGTGAACAAAGATGTTGGGCATTTTCTTGTTTGCTTATTAATGTCATAGGGCTGTTCCCAGTGTGAGCAGTGCCATCTCTATGCAGATAAGTCTTGTGGTATAAAACTGGTAGCTTAGCAAGGCAGTAAGCAAAATTCCTTCACAGTCTCTAATTCAGTGCCTGCTTCCAGCTTCCTGCTTGATATCTTACTCTGACTTCTCCCAATGATTGGTTGTGAGCTGTAAGTATAAGACAAATAAACCTCTTTTATTTTCCAACCTAACAGCAGGAGAAATTAAACCATGACAGACAGTGGCATCTAGTATACAGTGATACTTTGATGGATATGGCTTTTGTTCTTGTCTGTTTGCTTGCTTTTCCAGGTAGGGTATGGGCTCATTAAGAAAGTGTCTGGAACTCTGCGTGAAAGTTCTCTGAGCTTAAAAAGCTGTTCTGCGGATATCTGGGAGATAAAAATGTTGTTAGAAATGTGGACCATGGAGTCCTGGCTTATGAAGATTTCGAGTACGGTTTGGAAATCTCTCAAAGACTCTATTTGGGGTTTTTATTTGATATATTTGAATCAGAAATGTGGAAGTGAAATCATGATGCTTTGCAGAGAAAATGGATGCTGGCTAGTTAAGGTGGAAAGCCACCAATGATTAATAAGAGAACAGCATTGTTCTAATTTGCCTAATTCTTGTGATGAAACACCATAACCAAAAGCAACTTAGGGAGAAATTGGTTTATTTGGGTTCGATATCATGATTACAGTCCATCATAAAAGAAAGTTAGGACAGAACACAATGCAGGAATCTAGAGGCAGGAACTGAAGCAGAATCCATGGAGAAACACTGCTTGCAAGTTGCACCCCATTTCTTCCTCAACCTGCTTACTTCTAGAGCCCACATTATCTGCCCAGAGGTGGCATAACTCTTGGTGGCTGGGCCTTGCCAAATCATCAATCAAGAAAAAGTATCCATAGATATCCCTATATGTCAATCTGATAAAGACGTTTTTTGATTGGAGTTTTCTTTTTCCAGATGACTAGTTTGTCTCATCTTGACAAAAAGCTATCAGTACAAGCATTATTGAAATAAAATCATTGGGAAAGTATTATATTTTGGTAAGCACCCAGAAGTAATGGTCTACAGGGGGCCAATATTGCAACTCAAACTAAAAACCTTATTTGGTAATGTGTAAAGTCTTGCATATGGTACTAGGTTTGAAGATAAGGGGGCATGAAGTTGAGGCTTGTCACTGTGAAAGGCAAGGAGAGTCCATTGGTGAAGCTGAATAGAAGCCAGCATAGTAGAGATTCCAGAACCATGTGATAAAACCAGCGACAGTGATACATATATAATGGAACCAGCCTACATATAGGAGACAAGCAGTGTGTACTTTAGATGGCGCAGCTAGAGAAATGGAGTTTCCCAATTTTTTTGGATCCCAGAAGATACATAGTTGGTCCTAGATATGAAACATTGAGCTACAGGATTTTAATTGCACTACTTGACCTGGGTTTGCTTTGATTTAATTTTAAATGGACCCAGATTCTTCTCTATTGGAATAAAAAGAAATGTATCTTTTCTTTTGAATTTATAGAAGACAACAAATAAGAGACTGGATTGTAAAAGTAATCTCAGATAGATTATGTGTTGAAAAATATAAATACAGTAAGGATTTTAAAATGTTCATTTACTTTATATTGTAGTATATACATGAGTTCTTGTAAACAAGAAAGGAAAAATGTATGGCTCAAAGTGTTGCATTTGTCAAAATGACAAGGGCTAAATTGTGATAGTTTATATTGACTTAATACAATCCTAGACATACCTGAAAAAGACGTCTCAGTTGAGTAATTATTTCTAGCAGCTTGATCTGTGCCACATTTGTAGAGTATTTTCTTGATTGCTGATTGATTTAAGAGGATCAAGTGGACAGTGTCACTCCAGGGCTAGTAGGCCTGGATTATATAAAACTGCTAATTGCACCCCCCCCAGAGGGGGGTTAAGACAGTAAGCAGCGTTCCTGCATGTTCTCTGCTTTTGTTCATGCCTCCAGGTTCCTGATGTTGCTCCTTACTTAGCCCTTCTTCATGATGGACTGAGCTGTAAGCCAAAACAAACAAAACAAACAAACAAACAAACAAACAACCTCATCCTCTAGTTGCTTTTGGTTAATGTTCTATCATGGCAATAGCAAAACACACTGATGCCTCTATTATCACCCTTTTATTGGTGAAATTATTAAGGCCATTCCACGTAGTTAAAAGGGAGTTTTATTTTGTGGGATAACTTACAAGTGAATGGATAGATTACAGAGTCTGGGAAAGGCATGGCGCAGTCTGGCGGTGTTCTCTAGAGAACTCTGCTTGGTCTACCTCCAGCGTCCAGGGTCCAGGAACCAAGAGAGCTGGCATATCCACATCTCGGGTCTTCAGGATCCTCTCTTGGCCCTGCCTGCTTGGTAGGCTTGAGAGTTACAGATGCCTCAATGGGGGTTGAAACTTCCAGATCAAAGCTGGAATGGCTACTCACTGCATCTCCCCCTTTTGTCTAAATAAGAAGGTTCTAACCTAATACAAGACTATATACAAAGGAATGGTTATCAAATATTGTCCAGAAGTAATGAGGGATAATGACCTAGATAAGATAGAACTACAATCAGTGTGAACAATATCAAGCAAGAAACACATACTAAAATCCAGAGAAGTCTAGAGCGTAGGTAAATGGCTTTTTACAAAGATCACTCCAAAAGGTGTCCTATCCTAAAATAAACTGAATCTAATGCTTAATATGTTCTATATTATACATATATATATATATATATATATATATATATGTGTGTGTGTGTGTGTGTGTGTGTGTGTGTGTGTGTGTATACACAAAGTTGTAACTATAACTGCTAGTCTTCAATCCCATCAAAGACCTGAGAAGGAATATAATGGTACTTGAGAAATGGAAGATGGATGCAAGCAACTTTCAGGAATCTTGCAAGAGCAGACAGAGACAGCTGGTAGCCTGGATGGTCACCTAATGTTTCTCAGCATTGTTGGTGCATTCAAATTGGCTACAGGCCTAGAGTGTCTGACAGACCATTTTCAGAATCAGGAATTCTGAAAGACCATCTTACCCTGTCTTGGCAGAGTTCAGAAGTCACTTTTCCTTGTCAAGGAAGGTCCCAGTGGTCAAGAAGGACAGCACTTGTATTGTCAGCAGTTGAGGCAAGGGCAGTTCTTTGCCCAATAGGCCATTTTGTGCCAAGAAGACAGACTTCCAAATGGAAATATCTTAGAACCCCAACGTTCTCTTGGGATCAAATTAGTGCTGTCAGGAGCAATTGTGTCTCACGTCAACAGAATTCTAAGTTATTTAAATGCCACGTTCTCTATGTCTATGAAGTGTTTGAAGATTACCTGTCCATCCAACCTATGTATCTGTAAATCTGGATAACCTAACTAACATAACTATAGAGATGGCAAGCATAGGTGACTATAAATCTATAAATCTTATCTACCGAAATAACCTAAGAACTAAGGCTTCATGTAAACAAGGTAAACAGTCTATAAACAAATATATGGTAAAGGACAATGACTTCAAAATTATGACAATACACAAGATATCTATAACAGAGTTAGGAATGTATAGTGCGATATGCAATATGACAATAATCTTAAATGTATATCAATATACAGAATATCCTAAAAAGAAGTAGAACATACATACAGTATGATATAAATTTACATTTGTATAAATATACAAATATTTCAAATAAGAGTAGAAATATAGGTAAAGGCTCCAAAAAGCCAACTCATGCACAAGAATAGATCCTGATTCTACTGCCAGGGGGCCCCTTAAGCAGATCAAGCTACACAACTGTCTGGCTTATGCAGAGGTCCTAGTATAGTTCCATGGAGGCTCCACAGCTCTAAAGGTCATGAGTTTCCACTAGCATGGTTTGGTTGTCACCGTAGGTTTCCCCATCACGATCTTGATGCCTCTTGCTCATAGAATCCCTCTTCTCTCTCTTAGACTGGACAATTCTTAAATGAAAAAATCCATAAGATGATTTAAAATATAAGAATTTGGACTATAAATGTAGGAATTATTTTGGAAAGACAAGCAATTTCTTCAAGAAAGAGGAAAGATGTAGAAAAATTAACTAAGAATTGTTTAAAAAAAATGGTCAAGAATGTTTAGAGACCGCATTGAACACAAAGACTGGCTCATTTATGGTGGAACATCTTGCACAGCCTTGATGAGGGGGATGGTCTTGGCTCTGCCTCAGTTGAATGTACCAGGCTCTGCTAACAACCCATGGGAGGCCTTACATTTTGGAGAAGGGAATGGGGTGTGTATTGATGCAAGAAGGCTGGTGGGGGTGGGAGGAGGGTGGAGAGGGGGATCTGTGATTGGTATGTAAAATGAATAAAAATTTCTTAATAAAAATTATTGAAAATGTAAAAAAAAAGAAATATATGTACATTATAACAAATATAGTTCTGTATTTGTATCAATATACAAATTATCTTAAACAGGAATATAAAAATAGTTTACATTTGTATCAATACCCTTTGCTCTTAAATTTACTAGAAAAATACAACTCATGGATTTGTGTTTCCCTTTAGTGGCAAATATTGTTCACTGTTGTAATTGACTTTCTACTGAAATAGGTTTCTTGCATATTATTTTCATAGTAGGTATGTACAAACACAATATTTTATATTAGCATTAGGTGATTGTTCATAAATTTATTTACATAAGGTAAGTATGATGTGGCAAAAATGAACAGCTGTTTTCAATATTACCATTGCTCATTCTATTCCTCTTCATGTCTTGTCACTTTTAACTCATTGTGTCATTTCTTACTCTTTTAGTGAGTTTCAGCAATCATGAGGCAAGTTTTACCACATGCATAAAAAATTCCATTAAAAATATGCAATCTTTCTTCCTTTCTGTATTTGCTAACTCCGATATCAGAGAAGCCATATTTTTCAATTTCCCTTCTTTTATAGAGTAGTGACAAAAATAAGTGAATTTATCAGTAATGAATATTATCAATTAAAATAATATGCATAGACTCAATAGTCAAGGCACCTAGTCTCAGTAAGCATGTGTACCCTAAACCTTTCCATGACTGTGCAAATTCTAAATCAGATGTCAGGAGTGACAGAGTAACAGCCACATAAAAATTATCTGTGATGATGGACTGAGACTATACTGCCTGGCTTTAGTTATAGTTCCTGGGCCTACAAACTCTTTCCCACACTGCAGTTGGAGCCCACAATATGCATTTTTAGATCCCTCCCCCCCTTTTTATACACAACTCCAGTCTCACAGGCATCACTAAACTCTAAAGGGCCTCATTCACAGTGAGGGCATGGAAGAGAAGAATCTGATATTTGTACTTACCTGATGAACCAGTTCCTGAAAGCCCTGTCATTTACCTAGCTGATATTTGCATTAATGCATCTCATTTAATTTCTATGGTTTGACCCATAGTTCTTTTTCCCATTATTCTAACAATTTTCTCTTTTTAAATTAGGATTTAATTCTTTTTTATTTCTTTTTTAAAATTTATTTCTTTTATATCCAGGCTGCAGTTTTCCCTCCTTCCTCTCCTCCCAGCCCCTCTCTCCCCCCTCTCTGTTCCTAACCCTAAATCTACTCCTCCTCCATTTCTGTTTAGGAAAGGACAAGTCTCCCATGAGTATCAACAAAACAGCATATCAAGTTGCTGTAAGACTAAGCACCTCCCCATGTGTTAAGGCTGGGCAACGTGCTCCAGTACAGGAAGTAGGGACCCAAAAGCCAGTTAAAGAGTGGGAACTAGGGCTGTCTCTGACTAATTTTTTTTTTTATTTCTTTTCCTCATTTATCAAAGAAATCAGCATGCAGCAATGTACGTAGCCCAGAACTTTTAAAATAGCAGTTTGTTTCTTCATACCTCCTACCTCTTTTTCAGCAATATACTCTGAAGACACTGCAATTAAAAAATACATTATTAATACTTTGATTGCCCCTGTGTTTTCTTTCCAGGACCCCGGAGGTTGTCATCACTGTGAGATTGCCTTGATGGATTTATTACTAGTCTCAAAACAAATAAACACTGAGAAAGATTGTTGTAGTAAGCTTTTATCTTAATGGGAACACCTCAGTCCTGAAATTAACTTTTATGCTTTGAGTAGAGAGTGTAACTAGATAAAGTGATTGTCATGGTATGAAATGTATACTGTGTTTAGAGATAAGAAATGGGATGTCTTGATCCAAGAGAATCCATATCACAGAAAAGTACAACTGTTACAGAATCAGCTTTTCCTTCAAAGCAAAATGAATATTCAGGTGTTCATTTAATTTTTTTTACTGTCAAAAAAGGTTTATTTCCTGAAATAACTGTCCCTTTGTTAGAATTACACTTTTAATATACTTATTATTTTGCAAATACATGGATATGTATAAGCTATTACTCACATACAGTATACAATAACCAAAGAGTGTCTTCCAGATGTTCATTTTCAAGGCCTGATTATAAAATGCATATACCTAAAAGCAGCAGGGATTGCATTTGAATAATTATCATTCATTCATTCATGTGTCCAGCACTGATGTACAACCACAGGTTTATAAACAATAATCTACATACCTGCCCCCAAATGTCCAGTAACACATATGTCCTTCAAATGCTCAGGTTTCCTCAGCAATTTTGAAAGTATAGGGATGAAGGATAATATAAGAACTGGAGATAATGATGACATTTTCAGTCAGGAAGAACTGTAGGGGTTTAAGAAAGTAGGGAAAACTCCAAGATCTTTTCAGTTCTCCCAATTCTGACTACATAAAACAGGTATCTGACTGTGAAGCTGCTAGATATTCTGACTATGTGCACAACAGAGAAAAGAAACAGGCAGTGTACATAATTAAGATCAATAGAATTCATACCAATTGTGCAGAAACCCAGAACATTAATTTCCAAATATAGAATTCAGAAAATGGAGGATAAACTTCAAAAGACATTCCCAAGCCCGCAAGATATAAAATAAAGCTTTTTTTTCCAATAAATAAATAAATCTATTACATGTCTGCTTTTGACAAGAGCTATCTAAAATACCCTGGAGAATTCAAGGCCCATTTGTCATTTTTATACTATTATGAGATTGAAATGTACTACATATTATGTTTTTCTAAAAGTAATTTTCTTCCTAAAAATGGAAATTACATTGAACAAACATCTCTTCTATGTACATAAAAATTTCCTCTGATGAAAACTTCTCATGAACACTTCCTTTCTATAATTGCCTATTTCTAATATTTAATAATAAAACTAGGTATTTTTCTTTTTCCTGGGAAGATAATTTAGCTGTCATTTCAAAAATAATTCCATGTATATAACCTATTATATAATCACATGAAAACTCATTTTAGATAATACTCATATGCTATCATTTTTTGCAGAATACACAAAATTTTCTGTTTTTCTATAACCTGTTTACTTTAATATTAAAGTATTATGGAAATATGACATGAGTTCTTATCATGAGTCAAGTAGTGAGGTAGATGGTAACATAATAAATAATGAGGGATGAGAATTGCAGAAATAATATAGTGCAGTGTGAGTAGGGGTAACATGATTAATTTTCCATATTAAGTCAAGAGATCCAACATATCTTTCAAACTGCATATTGCTGGTGTGCATGACCTGCACATTCAACCAGGTTAAATATTGGTGAGATTAATGAATGCAACAGGATATCACTCCCATGGTAAAATTACATTACATTGAAGAAAAGATTTGTACATTGAAGAAAAGAATTAAATTCTTAATCAAAACAGTGACAACCAATAAAAGTTTATATCAGGGAGGAAGATCTTACAAAACTAGAGGACAAATTGAAAGAAATGAAATAAAGTTGTTTCCTGGGATTAAAGAGGCAGAATGAAACTTGATATACTACCTGTGACAGAAAATATGAATGTAGCCCTAGAAGCTGAAAATGTTCAATGTAGACAGCTAAGAAGAACATATTACCAGAAACTTGAAAGCACATAGAACTAAATTCTACCAACCAAGGAGAGAAACTTGTATTTTTAGCTTACTGTTCTGACTGACATCTTCATTTCTAAATGATGACAACTTATGAAATGGAAACACTCCTAAGCCATGGATAGAGTTTTGACCTTTAAAGTTCAGGAAATCAGACATAGAAGTTCCTTTAAGTTTATAAGCTCCGTGTCACTTTTTATGCAGCCTAAAACACCAAAGCAATGAAATATAAAGATGAATAAGACATCTTAAGTAGTTTTGGAAAGTGTCATGAACTGGTGATGTAAGTCCTAAGGGATTATGCATTATCAAGTTAAGCATGTGAGACACAGAAGCGAAAGAGATAGATGAAGGCCAGAAGGAGAGAAAGTTCATGAAACTGAAAACAAATCAGTATGAATGGAACATTGGATCCAAAGAGAAGGAAGATGCATTACTGCATATCATTGGCCAAGACATCCCTCAGGTTTTAAGGGAGCTTTACTTCATGTACAATTAAGCATACATGGCAAGCTGAATGGTGGTCCCCATCCCCCACCATTTTTACCAGGCAGGGGGTTTCTAAGTCAAAAACCAGAAGCCTCTCCTTGTTACATTGTATGACAAACTAAGATTGTGAGTAGAATCAAGTTAAGAATTGTGAATTAATTAGATCGTCATTTCTGCTGTATGTGGAAAGGCCTCACATTCTATCATAATCTTCCTCTCAAGATCTTTATAAAATGGAGACATAGATTTAAAAGGAAGAAAGAAGATGATAAGAATAATTTGCATGGATTAATGTATCAAGAGCCAAAAATACATACAAACTCTAGAAATTAGAAAAACAAAAATATAGAAAACCTTGAAACATGGCAGCAATGCTAATGGCCTTGTTTAGCCTGAGGTTAGCATTCAATTAGTGTGAGATTGTGCCTCAGTTTGGTAGTTTCATAGGTGATTTTACCCATTACACTCACCTATGATGAAAATAGAGACAAGTTAAATGAAATTCATTAATTTGGAATACTCTTTTTCTAGGTTGGGACAAGTTTTTTCTGATCCATAAGACGGGCAAATATTCAAAATTGGTTGAAGATTTCCTACAAATGTAGTAAAACTATAGCTGGCTGCTTTATAGCTGGCTACTTTACAGTAGGCATCACATGGCCTTTACAAGTTATGTCACATGAGTACATACAGTATATATAGTTTCTTTTCCCCCCTAAGGTTTTACTTTGCTAAAAAGTATGCTCTCTTAAAATTGAGAAAGTAATGTAATATACATTTTATTGCATGGATATTGCTAGGAAACATTACAATCTTGTTTTTATTAGTCTCCTTTTATAATACCATCAATTTAGAAAATCACACATGCTAAGGTTCCCTCTGAAATTATATTGATAATAATTTATCCATTCAACTGAATTATTTTTTCCTTTAATTGAAATTTGCATCAATCAAATTAGCATGCTGCTTTCAAGGATATGAATATCTTTTAGTATCAAGTTCTATGAGGATATTAAAATTCTGAAAGATAAGCAATACTCAAAAGTTCTAAGTGGTGTGAATGTTTATAAAATTAAAAAGGTCAAACGTGAGGCCATATTCATCTGCTACTATGAATGATTTTTTAAGATGGCTTACAGAAACTAGAAAAAGAACTGCAGTCATTGTTTAAAGCATACTATTGGGGCTTAACATGTGTGCTGATTTGAGTTTGAAGCTCAGTGCCTGCACAAGAAACACAACACTCACACTCAGTCAACCCTCATCTAGAGAATCATAGAATTCAAATATTGATAAAGACGTGAGGAGTCAATAATATATCCATAGCTATATTTCTGTTTAGAAGGTGTCCAAGTGTTGTGCATATAATTGAGTGAGCAAGAGCTAGAGAGAGAGAGAGAGAGAGAGAGAGAGAGAGAGAGAGAGAGAGAGCAAGAGCAAAAAGGTATCTCTTTAATGACATATGGAAATCAAATCACCAAGCTACTACAATTTGTAATAAAAAGATAAAAGAATTAGACTAGAGAATTAACACTCTGGTTCTGCAGTGCCATCAATGGTTATTGACTGGATAAAGACAGTAGTTCTTTGTAGAACATACAGCTCATTAAAGATGTAAACCAAACTACTTTATATCCTCAGAAAACCTATTTGAATCTATTATCCAAATTAAATGTATAGGCTGAAAACAAGGGTCACCTAACACCATCTTTCATAAGAATTATCTGGAAATGAATGTTAGGCATTTGACCATCACAACGGACCACATATAGCAAGAATGGCCCACTCAGAGAATTCATGTAGGCCAAGGAATTGTGAAAATTTATTATTATTTTTTCAGTTGGTGACGTGTTATATGTTTTCTTAAGTAGAACTGGAAGATTTTCCTACACTTCTTCTCTATGCCATTTTCAAACACATACAGGCACAATTTCCTCAATACATAAAAATATTACTTTCTTTGTATGAATGTGCATGTTCTGTTATCAAACCCCCTCTATGAAATCCTTTCGGCAGAAAGACTGTGGTCACTAATGCCACAGGTGCCTTGCCGGCTTTTGCTCAAATGTCCCACCATAGCACTGCCAAAGGCGGGTACAGCCTTTCTGTCCCTCAGTGTTTCCCTGTTGCTGGGGCTCATTGTCCCGCTGTGCAGACAGACTAAAGACGGTGGGATTAAAATCCACAGGAATCCTCAGCTACTCACCACTAAATGGAGTTGGTGGCTCAGAGGGGGATGACTTTGAAGGGGCATTTTTAGTCCAATGGAGCTCCACCAGTGAGACAGTCCCAGAGGTTCATGTTGGTGGCTGTCTTCATGGTAGGCCCATTATTATTTTCTCTCCCTTTCTTGACTCATGTCCACACTCTCCTCCAATGTTCCCTGAATTATACCTGTACTTCTAAATTGATGTTAGCATGGTCTTCTGCATTAATTCATGCAAGGAAACAACATCATTCCAAGGACCGAAAGTAAGTCTGTGGTGATATTTTATTTGTGCACTCCAATAAAGCTTATCTGAAGATCAGAGGAAAAGGCCAGCCACTATATTAAACATAGAAGTCAGACAATGGTAGCATATACCTTTAATCCTAGCATTAGGGAGGCAGAAATCCATCCAGATCTCTGTGAGTTCAAGGCCATGCTGGGAACATAGCCAGGCAATGTGGCACATGCCTTTGCCTTTAATCCCAGCACTAACCATGGAGTTCTGTAGGTCTTTAGAGACAGGCAGAAAGTGATGTAGCTGGGCAGAGAGAGGAAGAAAGAGGGCAGGGACAGGAAGGCATATAGGTGTGGGCATATAGGAAGTAGGTCTCTTTGGAAGCTGAGGAGCTGGTGAGGTGAGGTTAGCTGTGGCTTATCTTATTCCCTGATCTTTCAGTTTTACCCTAATATCTGGTTCTGGGTATTTTAGTATAAGACCGTTTAGCAATTCATCTTACATCAGTCCTCATTAATATGAGATTTAGAAAAAAGCTCAGGTTGATTAAAAAAATTAAAGTGTGTGTGTGTGTGTGTATGTTTGTGTGTGTATGTCTGTGTGTGTGTGTGTGCATGTACACACATGAGTGTAATTGTGTGAAAAATTTATCAACAAAATGGCTTGTGATGCCTCTGCAGAAAGCCATGGGACTGTGAGGGTAATGTGCAAGCAAGCATCTCTGTCTTATCAGCACTGGACACCAGGAACAGCAGCATGCCTCACAGCAGGATTCTGCTTATTCAGGCAAAGGTGGATTCTTCAAGCCTGTCTAGCAAATGTGGCTGTTTATAGCAGCCTACTCCTTCTAGCTTCTGGGCTCTGGAAAGAGGGGATTGTTAAAAAACAAACCAAAAAAATATCCATTTGCCTGCAAATTTCATGGTGTCATTGTTTTTCTCTGCTGAGTAATACTCTATTTGCATACATCCCTGGTGCATGATGGGCTTTTTGGAGCCCATTACCTATGATGGGACACCTCCTGCATCTTTGAGGCAGGGGAAGGGCTTGGACTTTTCTCTACTGGATATGCCTCCCCCTGGGAGGCCTTGCCTTCTTGTGGGGGTGAATGGGGTTCAGTTAGAGGGGAAAGCTGAGGGCAGGGCAGGAGGAGGGAAGAGGGAAATCTCTGATTGGTGTGTAAATGAAAAAAAATTCTTAATAAAAAATGAAAAAAACAAATAAACAAAAAACTACCAACAAATTCTTTACATAAGAAATGTTATTTTAAAAACTAGAAATCAGAACTTTTCTTTAGGTGATATGCACAAGCAGGTCTTTAAATCAAGGCTATGTTAAAAATTTTAAGCAATTTTGATTTTTATTATTGTAGTCAGCCTTTTGTTCTTAAATTTTTTATTGATTATAGAAATGTGAGATGTGCCATATGAAAATTCTGGTCAATCTTCTTTCATGAAAAACTGAGGGAATTAGATAGAGTTAGGGTTGGCAAAATGCTTAAACGCTTATCCTGGATTGGGTGCCTTCTGATCAAGTAAGGATATGCATAGTCATGGAATAAAAAGTTGGGTTGGTCATAAGGCCAAAGCAATATTTTGCTTCTCTCTACAAGTCTTGGGAATCTCCACATATTGTAGGTAAAATCAATCAGAGTCCAGAGCAGATGGAGTCATCTTGTGTACAAACTTAGAATCTGATCTCAATACACATTGGTTTATAGGATGCTTCCCTGAGGCATGAACCCTCATTGTCCAGATGTCAGGATGACCCCAGCAGAAGAAACATATGGTAGACTCTGTGGGTCATTTACAGAGCAAGGATAAGTACACTGTTCATGAGAGTTAACTAAACAAGAGTCAATGACATAGACGTGTGCCTTTCTGACCACAGCTGAACAGAAATGAAAAACTCTGAGAACCAGGGAAGAGGAAATCTCTCACAGGGATGCTAAGCTTTGGCAGAAGACAGGGGTAGAATAGGGTGGGGTGGAGTGGTGTTGGGGTGGGTGTTGGAGAGAGGGTTGGGGGGAGGGGATGGATGGTGTAGGGGGAAAGATGAAATTAGGAGCTGGGTCTATAGGTGCTTTGAGATTATCTATGGCTAAATTTTCAGTAACTATACAGCATCAGCTGTGTTCATAGTTTTGATTGATACTCATGTTCTCTGGAGTGACTGCCTTAGCCTGGGTCCCCCCAAAAATGATTCTTATCAGGTGAAGTTAATTTCATTACCCTCTGTGTTTAAGTTATATGGGTTTGAGTTCTCAATGTTAACAATAATTGGTGGGATAAGTGAGATATGCAAAAGCAGTGGAAATGAGCATGTTTCCAATAATGTCCAGAAGGTATATATAAATGTGAAATTACATTTATTTAATAAAGATTACTTATAAATTAAAATCTCTAAAAATCATTTACTCTTTGAATCTTAGAAATTAAATTATCTTTTCAAGAATGTGTTCAAATATAGGAAATCAGTTATTTGCATTTTTAATATTTTTATTATATTTTAAGAATTTCATACCTGTGTGGGCAATGAATATCCCTGGGAAAGGGAAAATTACTAGATAGTTTAGAATGGAGATGGGATAGAATGATAAGATCAAGTAGAAGAAAGGAGGTGAGTTGGGTGAGAATATGGGGAGAGATATCTAAAATTAACGACTATTTTAGGGGTAGTATAGAAACTTAATATAGTAGAAGCTTCCTAAAATACAGATATATATGCCTAAATGAAATAGTCAATAACATGATATACAGAGCCTCAACTGGACATTTTTTTTGCCACAAAATGAAACTTCATGTACTAGAATTAGGTTGCATCTAAATGAATTATTGGCCAAAGGGGTCCCACAGTAATCCCTAAACATCCCAGGCTATTGCTAATACTATATGTCTCTCCCCACAAATTGACAGGAAGGCCCTATTGTTGAAGACAATACCTATACAATTCATTGAACAGAGAGAACTTGGGCTGGTGACTACATAGAGCCTTCACCCCTACATTGGTATAGGGAAATACTTTGTAAGCTACCAAAGGAGGAACATGAACACAAAACCAGCTACACACACTCTGTCCTGCCTCAAGATGTGCTAGTGAAATGGTGTCACAAAGCTTGTAGGAGTAGCCAACCAGTAAATACCTGCTTTTACTTAAGGCACACTACATGAGATGGAACCCATACCTGACAGTGCTTGGAAGACTAATAACCTGACACTAGATAGCACAGGGACCTAGAGAAAAACCAAATACTGTTTGACTAAAAGAATGTAGCAACAACATGATTCCTAAGGACATTCTGCTAAACTCATAGGTCAGTGACTTGCTCAGCTACCTTCAGAGAAGTTTCCTCCTGGAGCAGATGGAAACAAATACAGAGACCTACAGCCAGACAATAGGCAGAGAGTGAGAGACCTTGGAAAACTCATCCCTAAATGGATGTCTCCATCAAATCCCTCCACTCAAAGTTCAGGGAACAAGGGTTAGAGGAGGCAGAAAAGTGTATGATCCTGGGAGGATGAAGGACGCTGAGTAAACAAGGACTTCAAGCACAGTAGAACCATTGCACATAACTCACAGAGACTGAGGCAGCATGCATAGGACCTGCATGGGTCTCCAACAGATGGGGTCCAAGATCTGGAAGAAGTAGAAACAAGACCTCATCCCTAACCGAAAAGCTATCTCCAATTGCTAGCCACTTGTTAATGAAATTTTATTTTTCTCTAAGGAGTTTCACTAGAGAAACCAAACTACACTTAAGAGTGGCTGTGTGCCCAGCAGTAGATGGTTAACAGAAAATGAAATCAGTGTCATCTTTATAGGTTTCTTTTCTCATAATGTCAATTGGGAGCTTTTCTTTCCTAAAATTTAACTATCATCTGTCTATCTATCTATCTATCTATCTATCTATCTATCTATCTATCTATCTATCTATCTATCATCTATCTATCATCTATCTATCTATCCATCTATCATCTATCTATCTATATATATCTATGTATGTATGTATCTATCTATAATATAAATATTTTTATTTTAATTTTCTTTTCTTTATTTTTTCTCACTTTTTACTCTTCAGGTCCTTTGTGAATATATTATGTCTTCTGGTTTAGTGTTTTTATGGGATTCCTGAGTTTATGAATGAGTGTATCTATAGCTGCTTCTTATGCATTTTCTTGGGCTCTTTTGCTTCTGTTTGTTTTGTTCTATTCTTATGTTAGTTGTTGCTTTATATTATTTTATCTTATTATTATTCCCTTGAAGCCTGTTCATTTTCTAATGAGAGACAGAAAAGGGGAGGACCTGGGAGGAGTAGAGGAAGGGAAAACCATATTCAGGATATATTGCATGAGAAAAATACACTTCCAATAAAAGAAAAGAATAAAAAGAAAATAAGCATGTAAGAGGTGTCTGATGAGATGACTATATACCATGAAAGCCAGAAAAAGAGGAAACACACAAAAGAAGATATAAATTATAATCAGTAGCAAGATTACTATTCATTTACCCCTCCTTCTGTTTCATTTCATTCCTATGTTTAAGTCATTGAAGAGATTTCAACTTTAATTATAAGAAAAAAACTGTAATTCTAGGCTAACTTTTGGGAAGAAAGCCAAATTGTATGAATAACAAACTATGTACCACTTACTGAAGGCTTACTCCCTTCCAAGAGCTGGCAAGTGGTTTTTCAAATTTCTGTAACTGTTATTGTTATAAAGAAACTTACTTAAAAAATAGTCAGCAAAGGTTAATTCAAATCTATCTATAGCAATCCATAACACTAATTTGGATTTTCAAGTGCTACTTGTCAAATGCATGGAACAAAAATAATTCACGGTAACTTTTAGGATATACTTGAATTATTAAATAATTATAAATACATAATTATATATAATATATTTGCTTTGCAAACTGATTAAGGCACGTTATGCTAAATATAAACCTTTTAGACAACACATGTATCAAATAGTATATATTTTATAATATTATAGATACATATATATGCAATCTATAACTGGACAGAGTACGTTAGAAAATAAAATATTGAATTGATACTTAATAATTTTGAGCAGGAAAACAAGGAAGTGTAATATAGAACCTGGAAATTTAAATAAAATATTTAAATTAATTTATGCTAAAAATAATTAATCATGGGTCTTGACTGATGCTAAATATTCAATTAAGGCGATTAAAATTAAAAGGTACTCCTAGTTTCACACTTAATTTCCAAAGTGTCTTATATTAAGAAGGAAGAAAAATATTATTGCATAATCATATACATGTGTTACACTACACATGGTAACAAAACGGATTGGATGAATGTTCAATAGAGATAAAAATCTTATGCATTATTTTCAGTGACTATTTTCAAATTTTGCAATATATTACTGTTAATAATTTCGATAATTCCTTAGAAAATACAATTTCAAACATGTATAAATAAATATTAAACTAATGGTCAGATATTTTCCTTCTACTTCTGCTTAAATAAGGAGCAAATAATAATACCATTCACCTCTATCTCCTAATATTGTATTTTATAAACTATATGAAGCCATTTCCTACTAGTGTGAGCTGAAATGGCTTTGTGAACTGATTAAGGCATGTTTTGCTAAATACACATCTTTTACACCACACATGTATCCAATAGGATCTCTGTCCTCAAGGACCAATTCAAAAAATAGGATCAGCCCATTCTCATTGCTTAACACAGACACAATCAAGAATATTTACTAAACTATAAAATAACAACTCTTCCTCCTTTCCCTTTCCCTGATGCTATTGTACCAGTTAGTTTCAGCCTCAGCTGATATTCTCTCATTCTATATAATGATGCAGAACAAACACCAAGTTTCTTTGAAATGTCTCCAAGGTCACTAAGTACAAACGCAGATGCAGTCAAGACTCAGGCAAGTATTCTCATCAGTATGTCCCTGTTGCACGTGTCATTTTTTCACTCTTTAAAGTCAACAGATTCAATTTTGCTCAGCCATGGGTCTTTCATGATTTTTGTTTGTGATACCGATTTAGTTTTTGAGACCAGAAAGCAGAAACCATTGTTGTCCGAAGCCCCATAATTGAACTTATCTATTACATTCTATGGGAATAAATTCTTTACATGTATTAGCTTCCTGGAGTAGTCATAGCCACAAAGTAGATTGTTTAAACAGCGATTTATTGATTCGAACACTTAGAGGCAAAGTCTTGACAGGGTGGGTTCCTTCTGAGGTCTGTGAAAAAGAACCTGTTGAATGCTTCTCCCCTGGCCCGCAGAGTCTTCCTGGGAAACTGGCAATCCACTGGTCCAGTGAAGAATCACCAGAGTCACCACCTTCATTCTTTCATGGCTTCTCCCTCTTTAATTTGTGACTAATATTTTCTTTTGGAAAGACACCGATCATATTGGATTAAGGACCTAATCTCCAGTTTAATTACACCATGCTTGATTTGACCACACCTGAAATTATCTGACTTCTAACTTATTAAATTTCTTGTGGTATCAAGAGAATAACATGTTAATGTGTGATTGCAGATGTCACAAATATAACTATGATTTTATAGACTATGAAATATTTTGGTTTATATGTCTTTTTTCAAGTCCGTGATTGAATAATTCTCAGTTGAACCTTTGTCATGGAGCATAATGATGATTAATGCTGGTTGCAAAATACATATTTAAACAAAACCCAAATATTTGTAGGTCACTTGCCTATGAATTTGTTGTTGGTCAAGGATCCCCAAGATATTCCCAAATATATACAGGTTATTCCCATTGTCTGTGATTTCCCACTACAATTAGATGACAAGACCCTTTTGTTGAAGACACTACAAAATTTAGAAGCGAGACACAGAAACAAGATGCAACTATACTTGGAGTTTAGTCTCTGCTGGCTGGCACCCATAGTATCAGAGGGTGCTACACAGAGATAGTTACATGAGCATTGGTTGACATGCCATGTTCCTGCAATTCACAACACTACCACAGCTATTGTGTACTCCATTTCTCTTTTGTGGAGATATACTAAAATATGTAAATGATTTGGAGTTAATTTGCTGATGACAAGCCATCTAGTGTAGATTTTGGTTGGAAGAATGGATTGATTCTCAAGGAGAGTTCTGACAAAGAAACTGAAAATGAGGTGAGATAGAAAAAACAGGAATCAGTTTACAGAAAACAAAAGTGAAGGCCAGCTTACATCAAGTGTTACAACACAAGACAGTCTCATAGAAAAACAGGGTACCCAGATATGGGCTGTGATAAATTTTAACAGAACCGGAAGAGAACACAGGAAACTAAAATTCTATAGTTTGGGTCAGGTCATAATAGTGTATAAATTATCTTCATTTCCAGATATAAAATTAAAAGGATAAAAACAATAAAACTTCTAAGAAGGGAGAAACATTCCTTCTCTTTTAAAACTATATAGAGTATAACACACACACGCATCATACACCACATAATAACCAACCCACTTACAATCAACTTATTATTCAAATACATACTAATGACTATTAACAAAGGCAGTGGCATTCATAATCAGAATGGATATTATGTACATAGTAGAAAGAGGGTTTCTGGGTAAATTAAGATCACATATAAAAGGATGTTCCTTGAGATTTATTCTTTCTTATCAATGCCTAGCTTTAGCTTGGCTTATTTCTAGCCAGCTTTTCTTAACTTAAATTACCCCATCTATCTTTGGCTCATGGGCTTTTACCTTTCTCTTTTCTATATACTTTTCTTTCCTTCTTACTCCATGGCTGGCTGTGTAGCTTAGTAGTTAGACCCTCATGTTCTTCTCTTCTTCTAGTTTTCTTGTTCCTCCCCAGTCTTTCTTTTTCTCTTCTATTTATTCCCTCTGCATGGCACCCCCACCTATTTCTCTATCCTGCCTAGCTATTGGCCATTGAGCTCTTCATTAGACCAATCAAGTGTTTTAGACAGGCAAAGTAACACATCTTCACAAAGTTAAACAAAAAGAATGCAACACATGCTTGCATCATTAAACAAATATTACACAGCGTAACCAAATGTAACACATCTTAAAATAGTATTCCATAACAGCTCCTTGTCTCAGACTGACAGTTTTATTACACTACCCCTGAGTCTCAGAACATATAGTTATAATATGTTGACTTTCCCTTTAAGGGGCTAAGGCAGCTGGTGGTGCCTACAACTCTATTTACCACTATTGCATGATCTTGCAAAAAAAAAAAATGAAGGTGGGACATTTGAAAACATTATAGGAACATCTACTTCATAAGTGTAGCATTAAGCATTATCACTGTCCTTGTGAGAGGTGAGCCTAGATGTCTGCTTCCTCATTTTCCAAATGAAATATCTGAACACCACTGATAAATATTGGTTTTAGGGAAACTGGGCTTCTACGAGGAGACTTTTCAGTTCTAATTCCAGATTTAAAGATTGTGCTTGGCCAATAGCTAAGGCATGCAATCATCTTAAAGGCCTATCGACAGAAAACTGAATAGAGAATATATGGTAAATGTCCATGGTACAGCAACCATAAATAAGAATTAAATTATTATTTAAAAATATAGGTTTTTATTTGTTTTGTTTTGTTTGTTTGTTTTTTTGAGACAGGGTCTCTCTGAGTAGCCCTGGTTGTCCTGGAACTCACTTTGTAGACCAGGCTGTCCTTGAGCTTAGAGATCAACCTGCCTCAGCCTCTAAAATTGTGGGATTAAAAGTGTATGGCACCACCTGGCCCATTAATTTTTCTTCATTTTTCCTTAGTTGGGGGAGATCTACAAGGGCAAAGAGAAGATACAGATAATCTGGAAGATTGGATTAGAGAAACAATTAATGTTGAAGCTGATGAGCATGATGATACATGGGTAGGAGAAGTAATTTCAAAAGGTTTGAGGAGTGTTAGATGTTTTGGATGTGGAAAGCAAGGACATTTGAAAAGGGACTGTAGACAGGTCATTTCCAGAAACAATGTTTCTTCAAGGAACAATGGCAACAGAATGCCCCTTCCTTCTGGAGTATGCAGAAGGTGTGGTAAGGGAAAACACTGGACCAACGAATGTAGATCAACAAAGGACAGACAGGGTAATCCTTTGCCTCAGTCTTCGGGAAACTCCCAGAGGGGCCTCAGGCAGGCCCCCAGTGCAAATCCAGTTCAAACCTTTCCGGCAGCCATAGAGGAAATGCCTGCTCTGGAGAGCGATTAAATAACCAAATGCCTATTGGAATAAATCATGCTGGTCAGAATGATGAAACAGAGAGAATAGAAAATTCAGGAGAAAACATAAAGGAATCTGTAGCCATGATAATAAACCAAGACTGGACATAGCAAGGAAAATATCATTTCCCGTATTTACAGGTACAAGTGGAGTTTTGAATTACGTGGAATGTTAACACTGAGCAAGCCCTGACATGAAGTAGACAATATCAATAACAGTGACTTGACAGCTCCTCAAACTTTAAACACACTGAGGTATCCTTTATAGGGACCTCTGTTGCTAACTCATTTTTTTTTCCTGGAAAGTAAGAAATGATTTGATGTAATTATTTCCATGTTTTCAAGAAGAAACTGAGACAGGGAAATGAGCTAAGTGAACAATGCTCTATGCAATCATGGAGGCAGACACTTTACAGCACAGGGTTGCTTCTCACTGTCCCTTCAGCATCTCAAAACTGGAAGCTTTTGTAATTTTAAGAAATCATATATATTTTCACATAAATGAAATGGTTCATGTTTCAGCAGTCATCCCCCCCCCCCCCCGACACACACACACACACACACAAAGGATTCTTTCTTTGTTTTGTTTTAGAGCTGAGTCTATTCAAGGGATTGGGGAGATGGCTTAGTTGAAAAAGTATTCTCTTCACAAACATCCTTAGAAAACCCTGACTGTGTCCTGTATTTTATTTCCAGCACTGGGGAAATGGAAACAGTGAGATCATTGGGACACTAAAGGACACCAGCCAATGTTATTGTACTTGCAGTAGTTCATAGAAACACACACACACACACACACACACACACACACACACACACACACACACGAGAGAGAGAGAGAGAGAGAGAGAGAGAGAGAGAGAGAGAGAGAGAGAGAGAGAGAACCTAGGTAAGCAGCAGATACAAATGATGTTTAAACTTCCCAGGTATCAGGTTCTAGAAAGTGTTTGCTGTGTTTTGATAGTGTCTGAAATGATTTTTAATATAAATGTAGAAAAAAATTAGTCAAACCTCTCTTTTATTCATTATCTGTTAAACTAATTTTAGATAATTCATAAAAAAAGGTCAACCTGCCGGGCGGTGGTGGCGCACGCCTTTAATCCCAGCACTCGGGAGGCAGAGCCAGGCGGATCTCTGTGAGTTCGAGGCCAGCCTGGGCTACCAAGTGAGTTCCAGGAAAGGCGCAAAGCTACACAGAGAAACCCTGTCTCGAAAAACAAAAAAAAAAAAACAAAAAAACAAAAAAGGTCAACTAGAATACTGGCATTAGTGAATTGGGTTAAATCAAATTTTGAATCTGAATCACATAGAAACAGATTACTTTTTTACCCATTTAATTGTAAAGATATTTGTATATAAAAATCATGGCAATGTTTTGAGAAATGTTAATGTACTTTTACATTTCCAAAATAATTGCAGTCTTGAATATTTTGTACATTGTTCAATGGGCTTCAGAGAGTATTTTTGATAACTTAAAACTGAAAATCAATACCATTACCCACAGAATAGACACTTCAAAAACCATACAGTCTTATAGAAAATTTTGATAATTCTAAGTTCCTTCCAACCCTTATATTAAACTTTTAAATCACAAAAAATGTCAAAAAATGGAGTCATTTCCTATCACCATTTATAACAATTTGTGAGAAAAACCCACACCACACATATTGAAATCTCTGTAACAAAGAAAATGAATTTGTTTTAAGCAAATAGTTTTCAATGGCTGAGTAAGTCTAGATCATTTCCATATTGAGATATGCAAAATATTTTACTCTGGTTTTCTTATCTATGTAATTTACCTTTATACATTTAGAGAATGTAAGTTATTCAAGTGGGAAAATATTTGAATAGAATTCTCTCATTCATAATTTATATAGTGAGTTCTCATACAGCAAGGTCGATCTAAGATAGAAAGTGATGTGTTCAACTATGGATAAAAGGGAAATGAAATTCTGACTTTTTGGAACTTGCAGTTAGGAAACTGGGGCACGTGCTCATCTCTGGTACAGTATGGGATTTTATAAAGTGTGATTTCAGGCTCAGAGGAAGGATTGGTGTGTGAAAGTCTAACCTGAGAAATGACCCTTCACAAAAATTATTTGCAGAGCAGTGAATGGAGTCATACAAAGGATTTACTTTGAAAATCAGACTACAAGTATAAAATAACAGGCTGTTAAATAATACACAAATACACACACATATCTATCTATCTATCTATCTATCTATCTATCTATCTATCTATCTATCTATCTATCTATCTATATCTATCATCTATGTATCTATGTATCTATGTATCTATCTATCTATCTATCTATCTATCTATCTATCTATCTATCTATCTGTCTGTCTATGTGTGTGTGTGTGTGTGTGTGTGTGTGTGTATACACACCCTCCAAACTCCTCATACACACACACACACACACACACACACACATATATATATATATATATATATATATATATATATATTCTTGTATACATGTATTTTTAAAAATTCTATCCAGTGTGACTACTACTACATATTCATTAGTCATTACTTCTTTGCTATTGTTTCATTATACTTTAATCCCTTTCAGGGAAATCCATTTCACTAAATTTATTTATTGATTTATTTCACCCATGAAATCTTTGCATATATTTTTCTAATTTGACTTAATTTCTATCTTAACTATAGTCACTGTTCATTTAACAAATGGAACAACTATAAATAGCCAAATGCTGTTAATTTCAGTTACTCTGAAACACTGGAGGCTGCAAGTTCACAGTAGTTATTTTCCACGTGTAAATGAAAAAGAGGTTTTAGCACTATGGGAAAGAAAACAGAGAGGCAACTATGCCTTCTTGAGAAGGCTTGGGTGCAAAGGCACTGGAGTGTGGTGCAACATGAGATTCTGGTAAGATATGTGTGTAGACAACTGAGTAACAAACAAAGCAGTATAGCTATGGGGCTGTGTTGGCATTCCTTGTCTGCAGATCAACTCGGCGAGCACATTCCATAGGTCTCCCTAGCTTTGAATTATTTAGAAAGCACATGGTATTTCAGGTACCTCCGCCTATCTAGCAAGCACCATGTTGTGTATTTCAGCTTTCCTCCTTTTTTATTTAATCGGTTTTCTTTGATAGAAAACAGCCTAGTGTTCTCTGTCTACCATGCATCTTCCTACACTTTGAACCCCACAGCACACATAGTTTCATAGCTGTTAATGCTTCCCTCTACCTTCCTACCTACAGTGCCCCCACAAGTGCTGTATTTGAGTGGACTTATTTTAGTGACTGTCTTACTGGAGTCAGCCAAACTTTTACTTCATTGCTCCCTATTTCATGTCCTAAGGTCATGTCATATACTTCCAATTTGGTAATTTATGAGTGAGTCTGCATTTTGTGATTGAACACCCAAAACTGTGGTTAATTTTGTTTTTAATTTGTACACAGTAAAGTTCACACAGTGTAGCCTGTAGATCTATTGATTCTAGCTGATGCTATCTGCCACAGCACAGTTATACCAAGCAATTGTATCCTTCTAAAATTATCTAAAATGCTATGTCAAAAACAATCATATTTTCAATTTACTATACCCACTGAGCTTTAGAGCTTTAGAGCCTGAAATTTAGCTCTGATTTTCCTGACTGCCAGATGAATGGAGCCATCTGCCTTTGAAAGATTAGAGTGTGTCTTCTTCACGCAGTGACAGTGAACTAAGATTTGAGCCAGGCAAGCATCTCATGCTATTATCCCAGCAATGGGAGGCTGAAGCTTAAGTATTGGAAATTCCAAGACCCCCTGGCTTACATTGTGAGTTCCTGTCCAAACTAGTGTGTCTCAAAGACAAAACCAACTAGTTAGAACTATAATAATTTATTACAACTAATTTCTGAGTCATACACATTTTATGGATAAAAAATAATTTGTTTTGTTCTGTTTATCTGTTTAAAAACATGGTAGTTTTTCCCACTTTTCAAATTGAATATAATTAACAATATAAACTCTAAACATTATATCTAGCTTTTCATGTGAACAAAGGTCTTTAAGCATTTTCATTATAATTCTGTATTTATTTACTGAGTGCATATGTGTATGCATATACATGAATGAACATGCCACAGTGTACATGCATGTGGAGGCCAGTGGATAATTTGTGAGAGTGAATTGTTTCCTTTCATCACATAGCTCCCAGGACCAGTGTCACATGATCAGGAAGGGGCAGGGAGCACTTTTATCTCTAGAGACACTGGTTTCACCAACTCCAAATGAAGATCTTTAGGTAACTTGAGTAAATCCTTAATATCTGGTCTGCTCTCTGACCATATATCACAGCCCCAACATCCATGGCTCAGAGAGCATGTTAGGAGAAGAGGCAGAAAGAATTGAAGACTCAGAATGCCAGAAAGCCCTCTGCTAGACAATTCTTTTTGAAAAAAGCTATATAAATAAATCTGGAACAATGGCATTATCAACATATATTCATGGATTGAAATACTTTGTATTTCAGCAGTCAAAATGGAAGGAAGAAAGTGATGTATTTCTAGTTCAAATACAAATATATAAATATAAAATAAAAATAAAAAATATCATTGACAGCAAATGTTGGTGAAGATGTAGGGAAAGGAAAAATCCCGAATTCACTGTTGGTGGGATTTGAAATGCTGTAAGCATTATAGACATCAGTGCAGAAAAGTATCAAAAAAAAGTATATCTACTATATTGCCCAGCTTTACCAGACCTTGCCATCTTCCCAAAACTCACCTCCTCCCCAAAGATAGTTTTCATAGTATTGAAAGTTGCCTGTGAGTTTACAAGAGAGCGAGAACAGTCAGAGAATTCCCCAACTTTAAATTCCCTAGCCTTGGAACCACAACAACACTGGTCCAACAAGTTTTCCCCAATGATATAATATGGACTCATCTTGGCGACCAACAGAAAGTATTTAATAAGTTTAAATCCTTCTCAGTCTGATGGAATTCATGTTCAGTAATGTAAACTAGACAACTATTTGTGGCTTGGTAGGTCATAGAGTCTAGAAGAGAACCTATTCCTGCTATATGCCTAAAATAACATTGTCTCTAAATGTAGAATGACTTATTTTAATACCCACAAATAAGTTTAACTCTTACCTCTCATCAAAAAGCTTCTTTATGCAACAGAAGAGGATCATTAACAGGATCCACAGATAGTCATAATAAATAACACAGAAATATGTAACAACTTTGGGATGGCAGAAGCCACTGAAATATCTACCAATGAAATGCCAAAACTAAAGTCAGGGAAAGGACAAAGAATAAAAGAAAGATTAAGTGTTAGAAGGTCAGTATGCCTATTACCAGACCGTGTCACCTAGAGATGGCAGAAAAAAAAAAAAAAACAAGCCTTCCTGTAATCTCAACAATATAATTGCCTTAATAAGAACAGCATAATAACAACACCAGTTAACATGGCAAATATGGACATGGGTAATTTGACATGGCCCTAACTCAGGATAAAGAGCTAAGGAAGGTCAATGGCTGTTGAGAAACAGAGAAACAGTTTCCTTCAGGATTGCCATTTTGCATATGTTATTATATATTATATTATTGCTATTATTATATGTATACAGTTATGAAACTGAGAATGAGGACAAGAAAGAAGTTGGAGAGGGAAAGTGTAGGAATGTTGTAGACACATCATTTATACATGACGTTCACAAAAAGTATTAAAAATTTAAAAAAGTAATTCAGTGTATTTTATCCGAGAACAACATTATTTCTAAGGAAATTGGTCATACTTACTAAAATTAGTATTATGATTATAGTTGGTTCAATTCATAATAGCATGATAAAGTTTGAACAGAGTAGATTTTAAATATATTAACTCTGATGTTATATTTTAGAGATTAGTAGTTTTGCAAGAAGGTTCTTAAAATTTGGCCTATATGATGATTTTTATCTAAATTCAGTGTTTATATCTTTGGTTGTGAGCCTAGCCTTTAATGGTTGAGCCAAGAGATCTACATGAGCAGACTGGGTGTGGAGGGGTAGCAGAAGGTGAGGAGTGGGGGGTGAGAATTTAGGGAAATGGGAGGGTCAAGCTGGGACAGGGACAGAGTGGGAGGGCAGGGAGGAAGATTCCATGATAGATGAGGACATCATGGGAAGAGGAAGAGGAAGGGTGCTAGGGAGGCTCTCAGGAATCCACAAGGATGACCCCACCTTGGTCTGCTGGCAGTGGTCCAGAGCGTATCTGGAGTGGTCTAATCTGGTGACCAGTCTAGCGAATAACCTAGCTGCCATCATACATCCTTTGTCCAGTGACTGGTGGAGGCAGATGCAGAGATCCATGGCCAGGCACCAGGCTGATCTCAGGGAATCCAACTGATGAGAGAGAGGAGGGATTTTGCAGGCAAGGGATATCTAGATCATGATGGGAGGATGTGCAGAGATAGCTGGCCACACTAGTGGAAGCCCATGGACTGTGGACTGGTGGCTGTGGAGCCCCCATGGGACTGGACTAGGCCCTCTGGATGTGGAAGATGGTTGTTTGGCTCAAACTGTTTGGGAGACACCCAGGCAGGGGGATTGGGATCTGTCCCTAATGCATGGGCAGGCTTCTGGGAATCTGGTGCCTGTGGTGTGACACGTTGCACAGCCTTGGTTCAGTGGGAAGGGGCTTGGACCTGCCTAGGCTCAGTGTGCCAGGCTTTGCTGATTCCCCATGGGAGACCTTGATTTGCGGGATGTGTGGATGGGAGGAGGAAGGAGGGGGAATCGGTGGGTGGTATGTGGAGTGAGTGGAAATTTTCTTAATAAAGAAAAATAAAAAAAAATTCAGGGTTTATGAACTTTTGGAACAAATACAACAGAACCAATATGCCATCATCAGTTCACTCCAGGTGGATTTGAAGTTAATTTCTTCTAATACTGGGGATATTATTCAAATAGAAACTTAAAACATCCACTTTTTTCATTAATTTCATGGCTAACTTATAATTTTGTTTGTATTCATATAAAGATTGTTCAAGTTGTTGCTTGGTCAAGATAAAATAGGTACTGAGCATATGTTAAATACTGAAAACACACCCACTCTGTGTGTGTGTGTGTGTGTGTGTGTGTGTGTGTGTGTGTGTGTATGAGAGAGAGAGAGAGAAAGAGAGAGAGAACTAGAAAGAACTGTTCACTGGTTATATTTTTACCTGGTATTTTTGATACATTCTGATGATTCTTTTATTACTCCTTTAAATTGCAAAAAGCCATTAATGGCTTATTTATATCTTCTCTGCTTCAGGCTTAGAGTAAATCATCCATAAAAAAGGCAAATCTCTTATAAGTAGAAAATACTAGTTTCTAGATAGCAATATCTGAAAACTACAGTGTGGTCATTTGTCAACAGACAGATCTATCTTTTTTCCTTTGTGTATGTGTGTACATGTATGTTGGTATGTATCTCTGTGCACATATGTGAATGCAACATACAGGTATACAATGAAAATAGAAATACACTTATGTATACCTATACATATTTGTATATGCATGTATGTATTGTAAAAAATATACATGCAGGTATACTGTTTCTGTATATCGAACACACACACACATATTTCATAGAGTACATTGAATTTCACCTGATTATGCCATAGCATTATGTATACTTTATAATGCAATCATTACATGCATGAACATATACACACACATACATTTATATTTCTACAAATTAACTTAATATAACTAAATACCTTAACCACCAATTTATAGATAATACAATTTTCTTTTCTTTCATCATTAATAGTTTCCCTCCCTATAATTAATTAAACTTCAATGATGTAAGATATAACTACTGATTTTCTCAAGGACATGAAACATAGAAAATTGTTACAATTTAAAAAAAGCAACAACTAGGAATATCAAATTACTTCAGGGTTTTCTTTTAGCCACATTTTACACATTATAAATGAAAAATGCTATTTTTTGTTTTATATTATACAATATTAACAATTTTATCTTTTGTTTGTTCACCATAAAGATATTAAGGCTTCAATTATTGAAATATTTTCCTCTCACTGGACACATTGTCCTGTTTTTTCCTTTTCTCCTCTACAAACACAATTTCTTGACATTATGGCAAGAAGTCAGATGTTGTCATTTCTCTAAAATTATTTTTTAATTGTATAGATTTACTTCATAATATGTTTATACATTTTGCATATTAATCCAAAATATATTTTTAACTACCACTAGTGACACAATAAGGATTGTAAGTTTACAGAGGTTAGGACTACAGTTGCTCTTCCAGTTCATGAGCAGGTTGCCTTTTCACCCTTCATTAATCTGCTTTCACTGTTCACAGCAATATTTTTGGTTATGCTTTTATAGCTTAGTTTACATTTAAATTTATCTGTTTCATTTGAGACTTTCCCGCATAAATGAGTGCTGTATTTGCATCATCCCCACTCCCCATTGTCTTTACACTAACACTTCCCAGGTACCTTCCATCCCACACTCTCTCAAACTCATGATCTCTTCTTTAATAACAGTCTTGTGTGTACAAATGTATGTGTGCCTGTGTGAGTGCATGTGTGTGTATATGTGCGTAAATATAGTCTATTGAGTCCTTTTGGTGTTTTGTGTGTGTGTGTGTGTGTGTGTGTGTGTGTGTGTGTGTGTGTGTGTGTGTTTAAGACTCACCACTTGGGATTTGATAAGCATTCAGAAGACTTTTCCCTAGAGAAGCATAACTGTTCCTCTCTAATAGCATCCTGTAGCTCCAGATCCATTGGTAGGTCTTTCAGGCATTCAATTTGGCATGTCAAATTCTGTTGTCACTGTGTAGGTTTTATTTAGGCAAATATATTTTTGAGATTTCATGGGTGCATCCCTATAGTTAGAAGATCTCACAGCAAATGTTCAGTCCCCAGCCACACAATCTTTCTCTCTCCTCTTCTGCAATGTTTCCCGGGTCTTATGTGTAGGAATTGCATTGTAGATGCATCAGTTGAGATTGGGGCCTCCAATTGCATTTTGTCTAGTTGTGACTTTCTGTAATGATCTCCATCTCCTGATGAACAAAGCTTCTTTGATGAGTGGTGTGAGCTACGCTTATCTGTGGCTACAAGAATTATTCTGAAGGCAATTAAATATTATAAGTTTTTAGGAAGTTGGCAGTACTAATCTGCCCTCCAATGTCTATGATTTCATCAGTTATAGGACAAAGGCTAGGTTTATGGTACCAGACATCAATTACCTCCCATAGAATGGTCGTTATGTCCAATTAGAGAACTCTTGCTTATCACCAAGACATGATTTACTACTTTTGAAGATTTGGAATATATTGCCATATTATTTATTTATTTATTTATTTATTTATTTATTTGTTTATTTTTAATTTTTTTTCTTTTATTTTATTTTACAATACCATTCAATTCTACATATCAGCCACGGATTCCCTTGTTCTCCCCCTTCCTGCCCCCTCCCCTTCGCCCCAGCTCACCCCCCATTCCCACCTCCTCCATGGCAAAGCCTCCCCCGAGGACTGAGATCAACCTGGTAGACTCAGTCCAGGCAGGTCCAGTCCACTCCTCCCAGACTGAGGCAAGTGTTCCTGCATAAGCCCGAGGTTTCAAACAGCCAACTCATGCAATGAGCCCAGGACCTGGTACCACTGCCTAGATGCCTCCCAAACAGATCAAGCCAATCAACTGTCTCACCTATTCAGAGGGCCTGATTCAGTTGGGGACCCCTCAGCCTTTGGTTCATAGTTCATGTGTTTCCATTCATTTGGCTATTTGTCCCTGTGTTTTATCCAACCTTGGTTTCAACAATTCTCACTCATATAAACCCTCCTCTTTCTCGCTAATTAGACTCCCAGAGCTCCCCCAGGACCTAGGCGTGGATCTCTGCATCCAGATCCCTCAGTCCTTGGATGGGGTTTCTGGCACAACTATTAGGGTGTTTGGCCATCACCAGAGTAGGTCTGTTTGGGCTGTCTCTAGACCATTGCCAGCAGTCCATTGTGGGTGTATCTTTGTGGATTTCTGTGGGCCTCTCTAGCACTTTGTTTCTTCCTTTTCTCATGTGGTCTTCATTTACCATGGTCTCCTATTCCTTGTTCTCCCTCTCTGTTCTTGATTCAGCTGTGATCTCCCGCTCCCACAGGCTCTCTTTCCCTTGACCCTCGCTCTTCATTACTCCCACTCATGTCCAGGTTGTTCATATAGATCTCAGCCATTTCTCTGTCATTGGGTGATCCTCGTGTCTTTCTTGGTGTCCTGTTTTCCAGGTTGCCTCCCTGGTGGTGTGAGTAGCAGTCCAGTCCTCCTTGTTCCACATCTAGTATCCTCCTTATTTTTGTGTTTCACTTTTTAGGACTGCTGATTAACTTTCTCCCTTGGCAACTTGCATAAAAAAATTAGTATAATGAGTGCTAGTTCCCAAGGACAAGAATGACAGGTTAATTTCAGATTGATTTCTCCACATTCTGCGGCTGAATTGTGTGGTCTTTCTGACAATAGAATCTTATGTTCAAGTCTGTCAAGCAACAAAAAGTAATGACAATACCCTGTTATATGTATTTTCTGAAACCTGCACATGGCTATGGAAATCACAGGAACTTGGAGGAGAACCTACAGATGTCTCTTTAGTATGCCAGCATAATCCCTACTTTACAATAAATAGTTGCTCTCACAAATTTGTGTAGTCCTTGTTCCTTGTCAAGAAACTTCTCTTTGTAACAGACAGAAACAATTACAGAAAATCTCAGCCTATCAAAATCCTGTTGTAGAGACTAGACTCAGTGGATACATCTCCAAAACAACTCCTGCACTTAAGGCTCCTGGAAACATTGCAGGAGCAGTGTAAAAAACAGTCTAAGAATTAGAGGATCAGGGAGTTTGTTGTGAGACTGGGTCTACAAATAATCTCAGTAGCTACATCTGTAACTTCTCAACAACATGACTGCTTAAACCATGAGCTGAACATGAACAACAGCAATGGATATACCAAAGTGGATGCGGGTAAACCCACAAGGTCTCAACCATACATAAAGCCCACAGAGTCCACAGCAAAGTCAGAAAAGGTCATTTAGTATCTTAGAAGAAAGTTGTATTTTGTATATTTGTGTGTGTATGTATGTGTGTGTAATAATGTAATAATACATACTATTGTAATATATAATGAATTATATATATACATATATGTGTATATATTATTTAGCCTGCATGAAGAGTTGTGGAAGAATAAATAAAATAGTGCACCAACTATGCTTCATTTTGAATCTGAATGAACTCCATGAACATTTGAAGGAAAGGGTCTTGGAGAAACATTACATTGCCAAAAAGACTATCATGTTGTACTTCCTCTTTTTTAAATGCCTGTTCTTGAGTGATTCCTCACTTTCAGCACATGTGTGTTTTTTTTTTTGTTTTGTTTTTTTGCTTCTTTGAGGTAAGGCATTAAGATGTAGCTCGAGGAGCCGGGCGGTGGTGGTGCATGCCTTTAATCCCAGCACTCGGGAGGCAGAGGCAGGCAGATCTCTGTGAGTTCGAGGCCAGCCTGGTCTCCAAAGCGAGTTCCAGGAAAGGCGCAAAGCTACACAGAGAAACCCTGTCTTGAAAAAACAAAAACAAAAACAAACAAAAAAAAAGATGTAGCTCGAATTTGCTTAGATATCATACTACCACCACCACTCTGTTTTGACTTCCAATGCTGGGGACTAATGCTATTCTAAGGTGAATCAAAATAAATTTCACTTTATACTGTGTTTACCACATCCTATAGTTCTACCCTGTAGCAGATAGCTGAGGCTACATCAGGAAATCAGTAGCTCAAATGATGAAACTACATCGGAGGCTGGACATCAGAGATTTAGTATTTGACTGGGGTAGCTTTTTCTGGGGACTGTGGGAGATTACATTTTCTCTCTCTTCCTATTGAGTGTTTGCTGATTGACATTCTATGGACCTTTTGGAAACAACACCTCACTGATCTCAGCTTTGATCCACACATGGTGGTTCCCAATATTGTGGTTGTCTAAAATTTCCCTTTTGATGAGAACAACACTCACACTGAATTAAGGGATGACCCTATTCAAACACACAATCATGTTATCTGTAATTCATGATTACATTTATCCCAAGCTCACTTCCATGTTTTTCCACATTCTGAGGTGACCTAACTGGAGATCAGTATTTCAACACCTGGATTTTTGAGGACACAGCCAGAACCCTGGCACAGCTTATCCAATGTTACCAGTTATGAGACCTGGAAATTCTCTGGCAGATTAAATTTGCCCCCGAGTGCCTGGACCATCTCAGCTTTATAATCCCTGAACTATTACACACAGTCTGTCATTTTGTAACAAAAGATAAGGCAGTGTTTGAGAGAGGTCTCTGAAGTGCTCAAATGATCCAGAAGGTAAATCAGTAGGTCTGACCTCTGGTTAGCTACTTCAGATTTTAATTACACTGAGGACGCCCACAGATGATACTGCAAATAATGCAAAATACTTTGGTTAAGTGCAGATAACGATGCAGCTATTCAATCCAGTTTGTGAGTACTATTGTTTTAAGTAAGAGATAAACACATTAAAAAAATAACAGATCGTTCTCAGCCACATCTTCAGTATCAATATCAAAGCAAGGAGTGAAGAGTAAGATGGAGTACGTACAAGGAGAGGGTTTGCATAGAACAGGAGGGTGAATGGTACCTCTGTAAACCCTACTCTGTCAGACACAAATAATGGCTTACATCACAGCTAAGTAATGTTCTCAGTGTGCTCTTTGTTAACCCCACAAATCTCTTTGAATTATGTCCTCTGTACTTTGGAAAGTTAGACATGCACTTAAGAAGCTTAAAACAGTTTGGTCTCTCTGAAGATATCTGTACACTTCATTCCACAAACCATTTTATAGTCTCAATAGTGTTCACAACTCTGGGGCAGGAAGGATATCTCAGTTGGTAAAGTGCTGGTTAAGAAGCATGGATATCTGAGTTCCATTGCTAAATCCAAGCTGCTGTAAAATCACATGCTGCTATGCGTTTGTAATCCCAGTGTGCACACACACCCATATCCACACAGATACACACACACACACATATATACACACAGAAAGATAACAAAATATAAAATAAAAATAGATAAACAATAATCACACATTCTTGATCTTGCTGAGAAACCCAGATTTAAGGATCCTACAGACACTCATGACTACTAGTGTATTCTAAAAATCTTTTGCCATCTGTAAGTCTGAATATAGAAACTGTATTTATTTTCCAACCCAGTAGCTGGAGGATAAAAATACTTTTATTCTAAATTCTGGATGAATTCTTTTTCCACATTGTCTCCTGCCTTCCCTTCTCTAATGGATAAGAGGCTAACTAATGAGGCAACATGTTAATTCCAGCACTGTGTCCTAGAATCATTTTAATCAATATCACTGTCATATTCAATGTTATTTTATTAATATTTGCTCATAGCATAACCTTCTTCCCAAATTTCAAGGCTCTAATAGCTGGCTTCTTTTCAGGACACTTTTGACAACTTTCTTCCTCTGAACAGCTTCTTCCTTAGCTAATGGAGCATTCTGTTCAGTAGTAATTTCATCAAGGCTGAAGAAATTCATTTAAGATATTGTTTTAAAGTGTATTTTACTTGTGAAGTTTTTTTAAAAAATTATTTTTGTAATACAAAATAAACTGAAGAATTTGACTCACAGATTTCACTGAGTAACTCTGGTCTTTTGTACATCTTCTCAGCCATTAATGTGCATTAAGTTCCCCATGAACATCTAGATTTGTATCAGGGTGAAGATGGATGGACACCAGAGTGTCTTTTATTACATAGCTCAATTTTTACTTATGATTTTCTAATGAACAAATGATCCACATTTATGCATTAAGTTTGGGGATGTTTTCAGCATATTTAGAGTGTAGGATGGCTTATTCCTTCTGTGTAGGATATCTATCACTCTTCCTACCTATGATTTGAAATCGTGAGATGTTTGAAATATATTGTCCTAGTTATTTGAAAAGAACAGTAATTTACTGTTGACTCCAGTCACCTTTCTCTGCAATCTGTCTCACAGCTTCTACCTCTTGCCTGCCTAAAGATTTATGCCCTTTGATTATCAAACCATCCTTCCCTTTCCATCTTTCTAGTCTATGGCATATTCTACCCTTTTATGAATTCAACGTTTACTTTGGAATCTGTTCATATGTAATGTAATACAGTATTTTTGCAAGTCTGTCTTACTTCATTTAACATATCATCTTTCAGGTTCATTCACATTCTTTGAAGTGATACCTTTTTTTCCATATTATACATCTGAACTGACAATAATTATGACAACATGCATAATGCCTGAATAAGCTCAAGCCAGAGAAAACACCAGCATAAAAATTAAGAAGTAGAGAGGAAGTCCCGGCACTGACTGAGCAGCTACTAGTATATTGTATTTACTTACTGCTACAGGGAGAGGAAAAGTAATTGGTGTTACAACAAAAATTTGACTTGGAAGAGAGACAGAGACACACAGAGACAGAGACAGAGACAGAGAGACAGAGATGGAGAGAGAGAAACACACAGAGAGAAATTGTGTGTGTGTTTCTTTCTCCATACTTTCTAAGATCTTTCAAAATGTAATGACTGTTTAATACAACAACGGAATATACACTCAAGATGTTTCTTACTTAACCTTCTTGTGTGCTTTATGTCTCACTCCCCTACATGTCTCTGATTGACTCTTTTTTGTCTCATGTAAAGTTATTGATATAACCATCATATTTCTGTGTCTCCGATTAATAGAATTCAGTTTCCCTCTCTGTTTTTATTTTCCTTTCTGCTTTTTTTCTAACAAAAATCTGTGATGCATTAAGATTAATAAGTGTGAATTTTAGAAGAATCGATATGAGACGTTTTGCATACTCATGGTGGCATATGTCACAGGGATGGCTTTCAATCCTGAGTCAGAGAGTGTGAAAGGTGTTTCAACATAACAGAGGATCAATAAAGCGATACTTTCTTACCCTAATAATAAAGGAATAAAGGAGCAAATGAAACCCTGGCACAAAACCTTTAACCTTAAAATTTATCCTGACTACAAGATGTGCTGGGGTAGAAGGAGTGCAAAACTTCTGGGAGTGGCCAAGCAATGACTGGTCCAATATGAGGCCCATGCCATGAGAGGGAGCCCATGCCTGACACAGCCTGGATGACCAGGAACCAGAGGCAGGATAGCCCAGAAATCCAGAAAAGAACCAAACACAATTGGCAAAAAAATAATTTAAATTAAAAAAATAAAACTAAAACAAGATAAAAATAAAAAATAATATTTTGCTCTACATATAGATTGGTGCCTAGCCCAATTGTCATCAAAAGGGCTTCATCCAGCAGCTTGATGGGAGCAGATGCAGAGACTCACAGCAAAGCACTAGGCAGAACCAGGTGAACCCCCAGAAGAAGGGGAGTAAGGACCGTAGGAGCCAGAGATATCCAGAACCCCAGGAGAACACAACCCACATAATCAACTACTCAGGGCTCATAGAAGCTTCCAGAGACTGGAGGGGAAATCAGGGAGCATGTATGGGTCTAAGATAGGTCCCCTACATATACCTTATGGTTGTTTAGCTTAGTGTTCTTGTGGAACTACCAACAATGGGAGCTGGGGTGTCTCTGACTCTTTTGCCTGTTCTTGAGACCACTTTCCTTCTATAGGATTGCCTCATCCTGCCTTACTATGGGTCTTTGCACCTAGACTTATTGGAATGCCCAGCATGGTGGATATCCCAGGGAGGCCTGCTTCTTCCTTCCTTCTTCCCTTCCTTCCTTCCTTCCTTCCTTCCTTCCTTCCTTCCTTCCTTCCTTCCTTCCTTCCTTCCTTTCCTTCCTTCCTCTCTCTCTTTTTTCTCTCTTTTTCCTTTTTTGAAGGTAAAGGAGGAGGTGTGAATCTGGGGGAGAGGAGATGAAAGATGGGAAATGGAAGGATGGACTGGTAGGAGTGGAGGAAGGGGAAACTGTGGCCTGGATGTAATGCAAGAGGGAAGAATAAAAGAAAAAAACTAATTGTAAAATAAAAAGGATAATCAAGTAAATTATAGAATCAGACAAATATTTGGCTATAATATTGAATAGTTTTAATTTCTAAAAATTTGTGAAAGTTTTAAAATAATTATTTGTATTTATAAATAATAGGAAAATAGTTTCCAAATTCTTATTTCTATTCCTTTTAGTCATTCTGAGAAGTTGACCTTTCAAGACTGTACTTAGAGTGAAATAAGTGTACAGCTGAACCACAAAGAAGGTGAACACACAACTGATGGTGACATCATTACCTAATGTGCACTTCCCGTTTTAACTTCCTTCAGAGAAGAAACGGGATACAAAAGCCACAACACCAATTATCAAATGAATGGTTTTTCTTTTCCATTAGGTTACTAACTTCCTATGAGCCAATAATATTGCAATTCATCAATTAGTTTGGCCATGTTTCCAAATTATTGTCAGTTTCATTAAAGCAGCAAGATTAAACTCTTCTTTGAAGAAATATAATGAATTGATCTGCACTTAACTTTGTAAGATCTTCTCAAAACATTAGAGGTAGTCGCCTATATTGATGCCATAGTACTTGTTCTTCAAGAATGTTTAGTGTTACTGTGGACTGAGTAGACTGGGGCTTTTAATTACAGCATCTTTAGGTCCTCAGTGGAGTCTAGCACAACACTGAGAGGTATGAACAGTGAAGTCTGAAAAACCAATTTCTCCATTAACTGTGCTTTAGACATTTTCCCATAACAAGCACTTGAAAATACACACTTAAATCTGCCTTCTAAGTACAAGTTCCCATAACACAGTGTCCTACACAGATAATGCCTTTATTATTCTGGCTCCCAAGACACTCAAGTGTTTTTATTTTGCTGAGTTTTCTTTCTTCCTTGTTCAGTTTTCTTTTGGAAACTCCCTTAATAGATAATTATCATTTTATCTTTTTAATTTTAATTGCAACACATTTAGAGAAGTGTTATTAATGTTGTAGCACATAAGACATTCACTCAAATGGTTTCCTTTATACTTGCTGATATGTAGTTTTATTAATATGACATCCTTACTATTTAAACACTTATTTTTACTGAGAACTAAGAAATAATTGACATCAAATGTTAATGTTTCTTGGGTTTGGTATTGAAATCTTTATATTTTTGAAGAGTTGAAACATGCTTCCTAACAACAAAAAATATCACAGAAAAACAAATAGCATCATTATTTTTATGAATAATTATTGACTTTGTAAGATCTTCTCAAAGATCATTATTTTTCCCATGATTTCTTCACTTAATGAAATTCAGTTAGAAAATGGTTCACATAATAAATTGTTCAGTCACCAACAGGTTATAGACTATAGATGTACTATAGCTAGAAGTTTTCTGGTCCTGCCTGGCCCATGGTCAGGATAAATCTCTCTCACCTGCCAGTCCTATCTCAAATAGCCAAAAAGTCAAAAAGCCAAAAAGCCAAACACACAAAAAAAGACTCCTTTATGGAGGAATTCTAGGATGTATCAAGGTATTAATTAATACTAACCAGCAAATACCCTTTGAAAAATGTTAGTATTTCCATTATCTTAAGCACTTTTATAATTTTATGTCATTAAACTTTAGCTATAATTCTCAGGCTCTACAATGTCTATTGAATTTATTCCTTCTTTCTCACTGCAAATACATCTCCTTTGACAAGCATCTACTTTGGCTTATCCTTTGACATATTATATTTAAATTATATTTAAATTATGCTTGTTACTCACAAAAATGCAAATATTACATGATATTTTACTCCTTAAATTTGCAAAAGGTTATTTCAGAGACTCAGAGAATTGCAACACACTTTTCAGTAAATAAACCTCATTAACCTGGTATATCAAGCTGATATTATAAGCAGACTGAGAATGACCTCCTCCCCTAAAGGAACACTCTAACATCTGGCACAGAATTTGTCTTTTAACTTCACTGTTCTGGGTAATACTGATTCAATTATTCCAGGAGCAGTATTTTTTTGAGTAGATGACTGTCTTTACCTGTTGTTTATATCAATATTATTTCATCAGCATGATTTTAAAATGGTTAATTTTGGATTATATTCGTAATCAGCACTGATAATATATTTATAAACAAAGGAGTATAACTAATGTTTGCAAAATATGTGGATATAGAAGTCTTTCTTAATAATTCTGTAGTTTGGAATGGAAATTAGGCCAAAGGACACAGTACTCAGTAGCTGAACCGTCTATACTGCCTAAGGCATTGATCTAAACAGAACACAGATGTGTACCATCTCTTTAACCATGTGGACAGGGAGATCAGGTACTTCGCATTTATATGGCAAAGCTCCTCGAGAGAGGGCACTGAAATCTCTGGATTTCTTGGTGAGAGGGAGGGTCATCTGTGAGAGCCCAGCCTCATTTCTCACAGGCCAGGAGGTGGTACCTGCTCTCCCCCTGGCTCCTTCACTGAAGAGTCAGTGGTGTCACCAGAAGCATTGATGAGTTTCCAAAGGAGCACTTGCCCTCCCTCCCACTGAGGCGGATGGGGACCAGTATAACCCCAGATGCCAAAATCCACAGATGCTCAAGTCCCTTGCATTAAATTAGTGAAATGTGCAAATTATTTGTGATCCCTAAAGCAATATAAATGCTACATTAAAAAAAACTGTTTTTCTTTCCTGAACAATATCTAATAACAATAAAGGTCTGCATGTGTTCAAAAAAAAAAAAAAAAGAAGTCTTAATTAATGTCATGTGACATGAGTAAATGTACGGCTAGGGAATGTGTACATGTTCTAAATTTTGTCAAAGCCTATACATACTCTTTGGAGGTACTTTTATTTCTATTTTCTATATATGGAAACTAAAGTTTATCTACATAGGGGAATTAAAGTTTATCTATTTAGTATATTTTCTTTAGCAACATAAATCAAATCCATGATTAATACTGGAAGTATTAAGCATAGAACTCTAATAGAATGCTTCATTAATCAATGGCCAGCTAACATAACATATGACTTATTGATAGTATGTATGGTGATAAGTACTGTATTAGTTAAGGTTTCTTTTGCTATGAAGAGACATCATAACCACAGCAACTCTTATAAAGGAAAACCTTTAATTGGGGCTGGCTTACAGCTTTAGAGGTTTAGTTCATTATTGTCATTGCTGGAACCATGGTGGCATGCAAGCAGGAGCACTGGAGAAGGAGGTGAGAGCTCTATATCTCTCTCTTCTTTTTTCAATAATTAAATTTATTTATTTTACATCCTGACCAAAGTTTTCCCTCTCTCCTTTCCTCCCATTCCCTTCCCCCACCGCCACTTCCCTCCCCTTCATCCAGTCCCCCTCTGTTTCTCTTCAGAAAGGGTCAGGACTCCCATGGATATCAACAAAACATGGTATATCAAGACTAAGCACCTCCTTTGCATTAAGACTGAGAAAGGCCATGAAATATGAGGAATAGGGTACCAAAAGCAAGCAAAAGAATCACAGACACGCCCTGATTCCAATGTTAGAAGTCCCTCAAGTTGATCATGCTTCACAACTGTAACATATAAGTAGATGGCCTAGGTTGTTCCCATGCAGCCCCCCTGGTTGTTGGTTCAGACTCTGTAAGCGCCTCTGAGCCCAGGTTGGTTGATACTGTGCGGGGGTGGGGGGTGGGGGTGGGGGGTTTGTTTGTTTGTTTGTTTGGCGATGTCCTTGACCTCTTGCTTGTGCAATCATTCCTCTGTCCCTTCAGTAGCATTTGCCAAGCTCCACCTTATGTTTGGCTGTGGGTCTCTGCATTTGCTTCCATAAGTTTCTGGATGAAGCCTCTCTGGTGACAAATGCGGTAGGTACCAATCTATGAGTATAGCAGAATATTGTTAGGCATCATTACATTGACTTTTTTTTTCCTCTAACAATGTTAAGCTCTATTTGAAGACAAATGGATGGAACTACTAAAAAAAAATCACCCTGAGTGAGGTATCCCAGACCCAGAAAGACAAACATGATATGTGCTCATTTCTAAGTAGATATTAGCTATAAAGGAAAGGACAACCATACTACAATCCACAGACCAAGAGAGAGGTGAGGTAACAAGGAGGGCTCAGTGGGGGAGGCTTTGATCTCCCTGAGAAGGGGAAGAAGAAGAGATGATGTGGATGGACTGGGTGGCAGTAGTTGGGCCTGGAAACATGAGGGATCAGATTAGGGGGGTGGATGGAGGCGGGGAGGGGGAATACAGAAAGAGATGACTGGAAGGGGGAGTATTTCAAGGTCAAGTATAAACCTGGTGCAAGGGAAACTCCCAGGAATCGCCAAGGATGACTCCAGCTAAGACTCCTAACAATAAGGGATATGTAGCCTGAACTGGACATCTCCTGTGACCAGGCAATATTTCCAAATGAAGCAACAGGGACCCCAACCTGGCCACATAAACTTTGACCTACATAGTCTGTCCTGCCTATGGAATGTGCTGTGGTAAGGGTGGCACAGTGATTATGGGAGCCCAACCAATGACTGGTCCAGCCTGAAATCCATGCCAAGAGAGTGAGGCCACCCCTGATACTGCCTGGAGTGCCAAAACTCAGAGGCTGGATGACTCAGAGATTACTCTATCTTGATCTGCAGGTGGAAGAGGGTGAACTGACTTGAGCTTCTGAGACCTCAAAGCCTGCTCCTACAGTGACAAACTTCTTTCAGCAAGGCCACAGTTACTCCAACAAAGCCACACCTCCTAATAGTGCCACTCCCTATGGACCAAGCATTCAAACACAGGAGTCAGTGGGAGCCGTATATATCAAGTTATATTATCCGAAGCAGAGAATGCATACATGGTTCATATGATATTTTCCTCTAAGAAAATCATGAATCTTTCTTCAGATAAATCCTAATAATATTTGACTATGTTAAACTCATCAGTGTATATTAGTTTTGATCCATTTAAGAACTAAACTTTAGTTCATAGCAATTAGGAAACAATATGGTAATTCATGTTTTTCTTACGAGAGTCTTATGTATTTTAAGTTGCTTATTGTTCACTGTAGTTGCAAAAATTTATAAAGGAGCAAATTTGATTCACTTAAATTTTACTATCTACAAGTTCCAGTAGATAAAGATTTCATGGGAAAAGAATATCATTTGTTTTTCATATTTATTATTTTCTTAAGTATACACATATCAGGAGATGGATAGCATTAAGAATATTATGTATGAATATCATGGTATTTGTGAAGATTCTATAATTATCCAAGAAACTAAGAAGCATAAAACTGTTTATTCTGCCCTACAGAAATAATTACTCAGAGATTTTTCTAATTTACTCTCTACAGTCTCCAAAATTACACTATATAATAAAGCCCATTGTTTGGCTTATGTATATTTGAATAAATTACAACTAAGAATGAGACAAAATTTAAAAAAACTGGCAAAAAAGTTGAATCTATGTTCTCCAGCTTAGAAGCAACATTATCTCCTATAAGCTTAAAACAATGCTATACATTTTCCTTAAACTTTCAAAAATAAGTTAATAAATGTATTAATTCATGATGTATTAGGGGGTAAGCTGTACTCAAAATTCTCAAAATAGACAGTATAGAGTTATATATTCCTTGAAGAGACCACAAAATTACTAAAATATTTAAAACAATTAGAAAAGGCAGAATCAATATATTTTTTTAAAATTACTTGTACTTTCACAAATGAACAATTCATTACTCAATTGTTATTTAACCCTTTCAAATGTTGTATTTCATAACGCTATTCATAGCACATAGTTGCAATGAGATATTCAAAGAAGCCTTATTAGCATTCAAAGGACAATCATACTAAATCATGATAGATACATTAAACAACAATCATTTTAGATTGTAGTAACATATCACAAGAAAAGTTTTATTCTTTAGTTTCTTTTCTTATTCAATAAAATATAGCGTTTTTGCCAAAAGACAGTTTTTTTCATATAAGAATCTGGGGATCTTTATGTTCTTTCTTCTCCTGATTTCTAGCCCTTCCCATATCAAATTGATGGAGCAGAGATGTCACAGACAGAATGGAATATTTTATATACCAAGCTACATGATAAAATTTTCCATTCCTTAAATTTTTTATTTAAATTCACTTCCAGTCAGGTCTATACGAAAAGCATTTAAGCTTGTCTTTGGAAGTAAAATAAAATGATAGACAAACAGCCAAACTCTGTAAGAAAAATCACGGTCCCTAGCTGAAAATTATTTGGAGTATAAATCTCGTTAGAAATTCTTATATGCTACTGTTTTTATTTATAGATTTTATTACATGGGTTATTACTAGACACAGTACATTATTAGGCACATGCATTTCATGACTCCTTATCTGTCTTTGTTTATTTTATTTGCTTCTGTACCTTCTGTGAATTTTCTTGGAGCATTATACTGTATTTGATCTATCTAAGATGTTTTATTAAATATAAATTATTTTACTCCTCATAATTTTTAGAATACTTAGTATAGATTTTAAAGCATTTATGAATGTGTAAGGTTGTTATTTATTCTCATCTCTACCCCTTTGAGACTTGTCATATCCCAGCCCATCCCCCACCAGGGACTCTTTTCCACTGACAGTAAGAGCCAGATAGGCTAGCTGCATCCAACCCATCTCAGCTCAGGGTATTCATGTCACTCTGAAGTGACGTGGATGCTTACCAGGGACAGCTAATTTGTCCTACTTGTCCAGGGGACCCAGCCCCTATCTTCCTTTCTAATCACCAGGTCCCTACCTGCTGCCTGGAAAGAGATGCAGGGATAGTTCATCAAAAACAAATCACTATTGTAATCCGTTTCATAAACAGAATCAGGGACAGAAACAATATAATCATCTCTAGATACAGAAATGGCTTTCCACAAAAATCCAGCATCCCTTCATGATAAAAGTCTCAGAGAATCAAGGAATAGAGGAAATATAGCTAATAAAATAAAAATCAATATATAGTAACTACAAAATGAGCATCTTACTAAACAAAACACTAAACATTTCTACTAAATTTATGAACAAAGAAAGGATGTTCACTCTCTCATTTCCTGTTCAACATACATCAATAAGACAAATGAAGGAATTAAAGGGACTATAAATAGGAAAGGAAGATATCAAAATATCCATATTTGCAATTGATACGATTCCATACATCAAAAAAAAATTATTTATACTTCACCAGAAAACTCTTACAACTGGAAAACATTCACTCAAGCTGCAGAATATAAAATGTAACACACAAAAATGAGCAGCTTTCCTATACACAAATGACAATTATACTGAGAAATCATCTGGGTAAAAATTTAGATATTCTTTAAAATAATAACATACCTTGGCATAAATATACACAAAGAAATAAAGGACTTGTACAATGAAATTTTAGGACACTGAACAAAGAACCTGAAGGCATTGAAAAAATTCCCAAGTTTATTGATTGGGACAATTAAAATCAAAAGAATATCTATTCTACCAAAAGCAATCTATAGATTGAATAAAATCTCATCAAAATTTGAATGAAATTCTTCACAGATACTGAAAAAATAAACTCAGATTCTATATAGAATCCCAAAGACCCAGGATAGCCAAAACAAGCAATAATAATAATAATAATAATAATAATAATAATAATAATAATAAATAAATAAACAGGTGTTGCCAATGCCAAATTTTGAGTTTTAATAAAAGCTCCAGCAATGAAAACTCTGTGATTATGGCATTAAAAACCCACACTAATGAGTTGAAGATGTGCATATAGCCCCATACTCCTACAAACAACTGAATTTTTACAGAGATCAAAAATAAAACACACATTCAAGTATTGATTGCATCTTCAATTCATGATGGTGGTGGTCAAATTGGATAACTACCATTAGTTAGAATGAAATTTGGTCCTTACCTCTCACATTACCCAAATTTAACTCAATGTGAATGAATCTCAACATAAGATCCAATATCCTGAATCTGACAGAGGATAAAGGGGTGAATGTGCCTGGACTTATAGGCTCAAGAAAAGACCTTCTGTACATAAAACTAGAAGCATAAGCATTAAACAACTAAACAAAACTAAAATACTTCCATACAGTAAAGGACAGCATCCCTTGATTATTGAAGAGCCAGACCATGGAATGGGAAAACATTTTTACGAGATCGACATTTGAGAGAAGACAATATATCTAGGATATACAAATAACTAAAAATAAAATAACAGCAAGAAAACAAATGATCCAATTTTAAAATGAAACATGGAACTAAACAGCATTTTCTTAAAAGACAAGCTAAATTGGCTGAGAATGGCATTTTAAGATGTTCATCATCCTTACTTATCAGAGAAATGCAAATTAAACTATTTTTTATTTCATCACACTATGAATAATGCAAAAGGAAGTGTTAAGTGGGATGGGATGGGAATTCAGGGTAGAGGAGAGAATACAAGGAGGGGTAAGAGATCTTTCAAACTAGTCATAAGGAAACCTACTGCTGTCGAAGCTTCCTAGAATACATGCATACACATAAGTAAAAGTTGTTTAAATGGAGTCATTCTGTAATGGTTCAACACTGACCCTACTAAACACCACAAGGCAACAAATACAAATACAAATATCAAGAATGGCTTACCTCCCTGGAGTGTTTTGCCAGTGAGGTCCCATAGGCCCTCATATATCATAGGATACTTCCAGTTCTTTGTTTCCCCTCAGGAACTTGATGCTAAGTCACTATTAATGGAGATAACACATATTTGAATCATAGAATATGGAGAAACAAAACAGATACTCATCTGGAAGTTCCATAATTATTGACTAGCTTAAACAATGCTAGAATGTGGTAGGCATACAATCAAAGGATGAAGGTAGGCATCACTCTCCGAAAGTTGCAATAAGGAATAGTCTGGCAATAAATGCCCACTGATTCAAGTGTCAAGAACATCATGGAAATCACCCAACCACTTTGTGGTTGGATTTACGTAATGTTTCATAAAATAAAACCAATACCTGTCACCATATTCAGGATCAATAAATTACACCTACACAGGTCATGAACCTTAGGGGAGAATCTACCACTATTATGATATCACATTTTTATGCAATTATTTGTTTTTATCTTTATGAACAGACAGATATTTATTTCTAGTTTTAACAATAATGCTTTTTGCTACTGTGGTTGTTCAAACGGTAATTTTAGTTACCAGCTTTCAATTGTCTCTTGTGTCCCTTCCGCATAATAGCATGGTTTTGATTTCTGAATATATCATAGTTTCATACTTTACAACAATGATTAAAAACAATTAAGAAGTAGTTTTAAAAATGCTTCATTACTTCTTCTCAGCTGTCAGTCATAAAAAACAACATGCTCACTTATAAATCTGTAATCTATTCCAATACTTTACTAAGGAACTCTGCATCTTTTTGTAGATAAATGTTATGAAAAACCAAGATCTTGAATTGGGCAAACTTGATTTCTCAAATGAAATCTACTATTTTTAATTTACTGAGATTATTTAGATCTTAAAATATAGTTTTTATATTTTCCTAGCTATATAAATTTTAATGCATATTTATATCACACATACCAGATCAAATACAGGCATCTCCAGAATCACAGTTCAAAGCCAGCCAAGCAAGCCCAGGATATACTGTGAAGTCAACCTAAAATATATTTTGATTTATATATCAAAATATGATATGATAACATATTACCTACTAAAAAACACAACTAAAATTAAAGAATTGACATTTCAGTGGGGAATATAACAAGTAAAAATATAATTTAGTTCAATTGGACATAAATATTTGAAGGAGCATATGTAATTCTATGTTTTAGATAAGTAATGTAAAGAATCTTTCTATTCTCATGTGGTCTTCATTTATCATGGTCTCTTATTTCTTGTTCTCCCTCTTTCTTGATCCAGCTGGAATCTCCCACTCCCTACGCTCTCATTCCCTTGAACCTTGCCCTTCATTACCCCCACTCACATCTAGGTTGTTCATGTAGGTCTTATCCATTTCTCTGTCACTGGGAGATCCCTGTGTCTTTCTTAGGTTCCTGTTTTCTAGGTAGCCTCCCTGGAGTTTTGAGTAGCAGTCTAGTCATCTTTGTTTTACATCTAGTATCTTCCTATGAGTGAGTACATACCATGTATGTCTTTCTGAGTCTGGGTTACACTCACAATGATTTTTTCTAGATCCATCCATTTGCCTGTGAATTTCATGATGTCATTTTTTTTTCTGCTCAGTAGTATTCCATTGTGTATATGTACCACATTTTTTTTTTATCCATTCTTCAGTTGAATGGATAAGTGAGACAGTTGATTAGCTTGAACTCTTTGGGAGGCATCCCGGCATTGGGACCACTGGGACCTGTCCTCAGTGCATGAGCTGGCTGTTTGGAACCTGGGGCTTATGCAGGGACACTTAGTTCAGCCTGGGAGGAGGGGACTGGACCTGCCCGAAATGAATCTGCCAGGTTGAACTCAATCGCCCGGGCAGTCTTTGCCCTGGAGGAGATGGGAATGGGAGGTAGGCTAGGAGAAGAAGGGGCGCGAGGGGGGAGGACAAGGGAATTTGTGACTGATATGTAAAATTAAATTAAATTATAAAATAAAATTTTAAAAAATCACCTTAAAAAGATGATAGAGATCCTAAAAAAAATAATCTTTCTAAACCAAATAGGCTCAATATTTAACAATATCTAAGTTTATTGAACTTACCTGAACAGTTTTCAAATATCATGGCTGAGAAAAGACTCTAAAGTTATGGAAAGTAACTAATACCAGAAGTCCCTGTGTTGAAGGCTAACGTCTCCACTTGGCATTATTAGAACATGCAGGAGAATTTGAAGTAGGGCCTTGTGGAAGGTCTGCTAGGAATCACAAAATTGCCTTTGAAGGGGATAGATAATAAGAATCCAGTCCTTCCCCCTCACCTTCCAGTTCTTACAGTGAGGTGAACAAGTCTTCCTCTGCCCTGTTTTGTTCCTTGATGTATTGTCCATGGACCTAAATTCAGTGGGGTCAATTGTTCCTAACTGAAAGGTCTAAAATCATAATCCACAATACAACTTTCTCTATTGACTGATTATTTAAAACATATATTACAGTATTCAGAAGCTGAATAACACGTTATCTAAGTGTATTTACGCTCAAAAATGCATTTATGATTAGAAAATAAATATTTGTCATTTTATAACATATTATAAATATGATATAATGTACATGAAATAGAAGGGGGAATAATTAAAATAAGAAAGGACTCTCTTACTCAACACTTTCCATTGTGTCATTTGGTTTTACTCATGTTTTTCTATGATGAAAATGAGACAGCTGATCGGTGGATGTATAAACAAAGCTCATTATTTCCAGCTTGTGCCTACAGGATAACCAGCCAATCACATTAGAAGCTGAACTTGGAAAAATGAAGAGCTAGGAATGTCTTTTAAAAACAGAAGTGAGTTCAGAGAAGAGAAAGAAATACCTTTAAAAGTTAATTATGTTTATTTTTTATTTTTTTCCTTTGTTGTTTATTGCCTTTAAATGAAACCACCCTTTGGGACAAATAATTATCTGGTTGGTCATTCAGGGCTCCATTCTTGCAAGGGTGAGACATGCACTCACCTAAATTTGTTCTACTATATCTGTAGAAAACAATGCAAAAAGTTAAGTTTTAACAAGACAAGCAGATGTCTGGGTAGAAGTCCTAAGTGTGACCTAGCCCCCTCATTTATTTACAATGATAGTAGGAAAAGAATGTTAACCATACATCATTTTTTGAACTTGTTTATTTCACTTCACTACAAATTTCAACAACTTTTGGCATAACTAATATGTAGACTCAGCGACCAATGTTCTTTAGACCTTGAAAGCCTGCTTCCATGTAAACTATTTTAACTTTATTGGGGATCAAGGATTAAAGTTAAAGGTTCAGGTTGTGCAGGTGGCAGAAGAAATAGAAGTCTTTTTAAATTTAAAGGAACAGAAGCAGCACACACACACACACACACACACACACACACACACACACACACACACACACACACACACACAAGCATACATGCATGAACCCATACCACAGAAAAACCTTTGGTGAAAGAACAGAGAACTAAGCTGAGTCCCTGAAAGCCACTGTTCTTCATTAGGCTCAGATGTTCAGACTTTCCAATAAGGTCAGGAGAATGCTTTCACACTTTCCCAGAGATCTGTGATTGTTATGAACTGGTTGACAGATTGCAATTCTTTCAGCGATATTCACAAAGCACATGAATAAGAAAAAAAGTTGGGACTGCTTATTAACTATACAGTCTGTCTTAGCCTTTCCTCTCAACTGTTCTTCAGTTCACACTAGATTCTATTAAAACTCTACTGAGAACTTGTGTTCCCTCTGTTAACTCTCTTAGCACTGAAAATGTTTACTGATTTCCTAGCTAAATAAAGCACAGAATAAATGAACATTAACTTCACTTCTTATAACTTATGACAACTAATTCTCTTACTAATTTGCAATGAAAGAAAAGTTAATGTGTATATATAGTAAAGTTATTTTCAACCTTTATTAATAGGCAAAAAAGCACTATTCTTTTTTTTTTTTTTTTCGAGACAAGGTTTCTCTGTGTAGCTTTGTGCCTTTCCTGGGACTCACTTGGTAGTCCAGGCTGGCCTCGAAATCACAGAGATCCGCCTGCCTCTGCCTCCCGAGTGCTGGGATGAAAGGCGTGTGCCACCACCGCCCGGCACCACTATTCTTTTTTAAAGATGTAGTTTTTATTGATTTGTATATGTGTATGCCTATACGATGAGTATATCATAGGCATGCAGAAATCCATAGAAGAGAGCATTGGATTCCCTGGAACTGGGGTTATAGGAAGTCATGAGCCTTCATGTGGTTGTGGGGACCACATCTAGGCCCTCTATAAATCAATGGACATATTTAACCTGTAAGTAATTTCTCTAGTCCGAAATTCTCACTCTTTAAAAAAAAAAACTGTAAAATATAGGACAGGAAAAATTACTCAGTCGTTAAGATTACATACTGCTCTTGAAGAACGTAAGAATTTAGTTTCCAATAACTACATCATTAGGCTCAGAACTGCCTTTTACTCCAGTTTCATAGTGTCCAACATCTATTTTAAAAAAAATCTAAAATAACATTCATTAAAATAGTTATTTGAATCTGTAGAAGTGGCAAAAATATATAACGTCAATAGAAATACGAATGGGCATAAACAAGAGGGAAATGTAATTCTCACCCACAAAATAAAAGAGTTGGTAAAAAAATTCTTACAAGAATATCAAGTAAAGCTGAAGGGAAAGCATTAAAAACAGTCAGGTGGACAAATGAATACTCTTCACCTTTAAATGTATCTATTTGATTGTTTGGATTCCAGTTCTGACTTGCTTAATTACAAACTAAATACACTGCATTATATGCACTTTATGTACATATACATAGCCCAAAGAAATCCAGTATTCTGATCATCCCTAGAAAGTAATTGATATGCATGTCTGTGACATTAATTGTGTTTTCTAAAAATAAGTATTTAATTTTCCCTGAAATTAACCTTCAGTTGTTATTGTTGAGGTCAGCCTGAGTGGCCTTGAAATCTCTCCTGACACAAGTGGCTGACCGTGTTGTGAAGAATGACATGAAGACCGCAGTTGCTATGGCTTTCGCCTCAGAGTTATCTCTGAAGCAAAATCCAAGATTATGCCCACATACATAGATTTGTAATTTGCCCAGACATACGGATCAGCATGGTACCTACTGCTGTGAAGGAGAGATTAATTTTGTTGGCATATGTGTGGCTGCTGATGTGTTACTTTCATCTTGAGATATGAAAGAGTTGAAAATTCCCATTATGTCTTCAAATCAGAATCTGAATATATTAATAGCCAAATAGACATTATTTTAAAGAAAATGAGTTTTCCTACTAAGTTACATGTGGTTGCTGTCTACAATTCAGAACAATAAAATGAGGAGAAGGATGGGTGAAGTGAAGGAAGGATAACTTTGTTCCTGTTTCATTAAAATACTGAATTAATTTTCATGTTGATATTTTATACATGACTTTTTGAAATGAGTTAATGATATATATATATATATATATATATATATATATATATATATATATAATATCAGAATTGCCTAAGAAAGGGGTGTATAATGAAACTTGGCTTTTGTCTACTTGAACTGTTTTTTGAGCCCTTTATTTATCTGGGTGTCATGACAGCTAACAGTGCTGAATTAGAACTTGCATCCTACACTCAAATATGCAATCTATCCTTGGTGTATGCTGGGCACCAGACCTAAAATTTTGCTCACTTCTGGAAAATTATATGCCCCTCTGTCATTGTAAAATGTACAAATATAAATTATTTTCTCTCTCAGCCTTAGGTCTCTCTAGATGTGATTATATAATCAAAACAGCTTATAAACAGCGGAATTTCAAAAGCAACTGGTGATATAAATGGAAGAACTCATTTTTGCAACAGACACATCAAGGCCACCATGTTCTATTTCTTCTCTGGCACTTGGCTTTCCAGTGTCTTTCTTGCTTCTTACTTATTAATACTGTGAGCTCTTTATTTATATCACTTTCCTAATTCTAATTATAGAGACTTCAAGTTCCATAGACATTATTAAAAGTTAATCTCCAAGTGAATATTTCATGCAGCTATTGTTCAGTTTTCCCAGGTACATTTTTAGTATGCAAAATGAATAACTCTTAGGAAACATACACCATTTATCTTAGTCATTGCTATTAAATATTTATATTTTAATTGTATAGATGAAGTAATCAGGAAAACAATAATAGTTACCTAATTGATAAATCATCAGTGTTAACATATATACTCTTTTCCATGTTTTCGTGGATAGGGGGCATTGAAACATGTCTGTCTAACTTTACTTTCTAGATTATATTGGTCTCATAGTATTATACAAAAAATAATGCACCTTCTTCTGATGTAAAAATGAATGTGTGTTGGTTGGAATTATCATTCCTTCAACTGACATAATCACTAGCATATGCTTGGTTTTTCTATGTGGGAAATTATTTAATTATAGCTCAATTTCTTCATTGCTTGTCTATTTTCTTAACTTGTCAAGGTTTGGTAACCCACGTCTTTTTGGACTGTAAAATAAGGTCACACAAAGTTGTTGATAATTCCCCCATGGCCTGTGGAAATTGCTGTAGCAACATGAGTTAGTCCTTCTTTCCCACATGTTATGGTAATATGTATTGTTTCCCCAGATAGTCTGCCTGGATATTAATACAGAATATTAGTATTTTCCAAAAAAATCATCATTATTTTCTAAATTATTTTTTATGGAACTCAATTCTGGTGTTTGAGTTGGGTTTAAATCACTTTTATTTTTTTAATCTCTTTGATGTGCAATCAAGGTTACTGATTTTTATTACATCTTTCCCTCAAAATAGACTTATGGCTATAAATTTAAACTGAAGCCCCTCATTAATTCAGTACACATTTTCAGCTGTGTTCATCTCCATCCCCTGAAGATCTTTTCTATTATCTTCTATGTGATCTTTTCACCCGTGAGTGATTTATAAAAGTGTTATCTAATTTCAGATATTGGCAAATTCCCTAAATGTCTTTCTGCGATTGATTTTTTAATTAACTTCACTATGGCTTTCTTGTAAACCTGAGGTATCATCCACATGGAGATTGCTCAGTTTTACACTCACAATATGTATAACCTGTGATTCACAGGTAGAAGAACGCATAAATCACTGGACAAGTGGGTAATGTTTGACACTGATTTTCTGGCTATTCCTTTATGTATTGTGATTGGGTTATGGAAAAGTCAACTATAATTGGTAAAGTTTTTTTACTTGTACACACACGTGACTAACGAGTTTTTTTTTCACAGGCTGTTTTATTGGCAGGTGTGTATATATTATAATTACTATTCTCCTGGTGTACTGAATTTTATTGTCTCAACTTTCGACTTTTTAAAATGTTTTCTTTGTCATTAATATAGCATTTTATTAATTATTTGGGAAGTTCATACGGTGTATCTTGATCACATTCTCTTTTCGTTGCTCCCCTCAATTCCTCCCAGATGCACCCTAGTATTACTAAGCCCCAGCAATACTGATTTTATGTTCTCTTTCTTTCATTTTTGGTGGTGTCTCTCACCTGATGCCCTGCTCCTGTGGCTTACAATTTTCTACTCTCTCTTCTACAATGGGCCCCGAGCTATAAGGGTACGTATTGTGCTGTTAATGTATCATTTGATGACTGGCACCCATGGTTATTTTATATCTGAGACTTGCACATATGTGGACCTGTAATGCTTTCTGTCTGCTACAAAAAGGATCTATCTGTGGATCTCTGAATTTTCTTCCATCAGTTACTGGATAAAGATGCTATGATGACAATTAGGGTAGTCACCAATCTGATTTCAGAAGGCAGTTTCAGGCACCCTCACCACTGTTCCTAGGAGTCTAAGCTCGAGTCAACCTTGTGGATTCCTGACAGTTTCCCCAGCATCAGGTTTCCCTCTGACCACACAACGCCCCCCATCAAGATATTTTTCTTTCTTTCTTTCTTTCTTTCTTTCTTTCTTTCTTTCTTTCTTTCTTTCTTTCTTTCTTTCTTTCTTTCTTTTTTTTTAAGAAAAAAAGGCCATATTCTTTGTCTTGTTTTGCTGTATAAAACAGATCCCAAATATAAATGAGGGAGGGAAGGAGACAGAGATACCCACCCTTTAGTGTAGAGAAATGGGAGGGCAAGCCTCATAAAGAGGAGTGGAGAATGTCATTTAAGGCTTAAAATATTCTCTGTTAAAAAAGAAAAAAGTGGAGGACTCTCCACAGCCCCAGAGGAAGGCAGAGGTCGAGGTTCTTGCTGCTTGAAGTGTCCAGAGGTGAGGAATGGCGGCCGCTCTCCTCAATCTGTGTCACTTTCTTCCTTGTGTAGTAGGTGAGAGTGCTGCAGGGCTCGGAAGGCAAAGATCTGCTTATGTGGGTTAAAAACCAGCATCTCCAGCTGCAGCTGCGCTCCAGGTTCCTCCATTACCGGCACCACTGACTGCACTGGCCGAGGCCCTCTGGGGGAAAAGGCTCCTTGGGCTAGAAATACCTCTTGAGGTATCTCATCATCTTCTGGAGGCAAGCCAATGAGATCAAAGATTTTGTCCGATTGGTCAGCTTCAGAGTTTCCACAGAAGAGAGGCTTTTGATGAAACATCTCTGCAAAGATACAGCCCACGCTCCATATGTCCACAGGTGTTGCATAGATAGACTGCAGAAGAACCCCAGGAGCTCGGTACCAGAGTGTAACAACCACAGGTGTGAGGGCCATCTGGTAGCTGTAGATTCTGGTGAGGCCAAAGTCAGCCAGCTTGACTCTCCCATTACTGGTCAAAAGAATGTTCTCTAGTTTCAGGTCTCGATGAACAATGCAATTTGCATGAAGAAAATCTAGGCCGCTTAGAAACTGCCGCCTCAGATGATCCTTGATGGTCTCAACTGGAAAGCCTGGTGGGGGTGCTTTGTCCAAGTATGTCCTTAGGTCCTGGTCTATATGCTCAAACACTAGGGTCACCTTGATGTCTCGGTCCGTTCGGGAAGTAGCACAGACATCCATTAGGTGTACAACACTGGGATGCTCAAAGGCCTCCAACTTCCTCAGTAAGGCCACCTCAGGAACTGTGCTGATGGGAAGGCTTCCTCAGGCTCCTCCTTTAGGAACTCTTACACTCTTGAGGACCACAAAGTGGCCACTGTGGTTATCTCGGGCTTTGTCCATGGTCGATCCTTAGACACTGACACCAATTTCAGCCCCGGGTTCGTATCAAGAAGTAACCATGCTCGGAGCAGGAGATTTGCTCATGCCCAGCCAAGAGCTGTGGGGGTGCCCCTTTATCTGGGCCCAGAAGCCAGTTCCTGCGGCTCATACACCAGGGATCGGCCCCTGGCAGCTGGACGCTACGGGCCAGACCTTACACACAGGCTTAGAGCTAGAGAGGGCTTCCAGATATTTTTCATTGCTCCCCTCTTCATCCTTTCCCCAACCAGACCATCCCAATCCCTCATATTCCTATCCCCCATATCCTCCTCTCTACCCTGAACTTGTGGGAGCTCACAGATGGAATCTAGACTGATAGCTAGGGAGCCTTCATAGACCAGACCTAGGCTCTCTGCACGTGGTGACAGTTGTGTAGCTTGCTCTATTTATGGGGACCCTAGCAATGGGACCAGGATCTATTCCTGGTGCATGAGCTAGCTTTTTGGAACCTATTCCCTATAGTTGGATGCCTTGCTCAGTCTTGATAAAGGGGGAAGGAGCTTGGTCCTGCCTCAACTTGGTATACCATGCTTTGTCGACTCCCATGGGAGGCCTTAGGAGTGGATAGGGGTGGGGTAGAAATTTGGTGGGAGGAGGGAACGACAGGAGAGGAGTGAGGAGAAACTGTGGTTAGTATTTAAATAAATAATAATAAAAGTAAAAACAAAAACAAAAAGAATTCCTCTTTGATGAGGGATGTCAGAACAGAGTCAAAAGCATGACGTATGGTGAACAAAGTCTTGGGAAACTGAGAGAGGCTCTAGGAAAAAAAGGCAGAGGGCCTCTTACCTCAGGTGCATTCTATTCCCTGGATTGTTCTTGGACATGATTCCGTGCCTCCTGTGTTAAACATTTGCATTCAATTTATAAGACATGTTTATTCTTGTTCAATGTCAGAATATAGCTATAGAACTCAATTTGGTCAATGTACCCTGAATTTGAGTATGGCCTCCTGCTTTATTTTCATGCTTTCCCAGATATAATCTGTAGTACATACCAGGAAACTGGGCTCAAATTGGTCTGTTTTGAGAAAGTTCTGGGAAAGGGCTACCTTATTAATATTTAGTATGTGCTTACTGATGTTCATTTACAATTTTTCTTTTTTTTAGTTTTCTCTGTGTAACAGCTCTGTATGTCCTGCAACTCGCTTTGTAGACTAGACTGGCCGCAAACTCACTGAGATCTGCCTGCCTCTGCCTCTCAAGTGCTGGGATTAGAGGCGTGCACCATTACCATTGGGTTTACATGTTTATGCTGACCATGTTTCTCTGAAACTCGCAGTCAGTGTCTTAGCACACCAATAATAAGCCAAGGACTTCAGTGCTAACCCACCAATGGATATATCTCATTAAGGATACTTGAAGCTGGGAATTGGCTTGGGACTCTCACTTTTTAAATTAAAAAAAAAAAACATATTTTGAGATTATAATTACATCATTCAGTGCCTCATCTCCCCCCACCAGTCAAGCTCTCCCATATACACCCCTCCTTACTATCTTTTGAATTCATAGCCTTTTTCCTACTAATTTTTATTACATTCATATATATATACATATTCATATATATGTATATACTCATATATGTACACACTCATAAGTACAATCTGCTCAATCTGTTACTTTTAATTAGATGTTCTTTTGAGTTTTACTTAATTCATCCAACACTTGAGTTATTTGAAGATGTAAAAATTTTTTTAATAATTTTAATAATACCTTAACTTTTTCAGTCATGAAATAATTTGAGTAGGTAAATAATAACATATTTAGTTTGAAATTTGTTGAACAGAAGAATTCTTTGACCAAGATTAACTGAACTGACATTCACAGTTCTCAGATATATAACCAAAACCACAGAGAGCTTTAACATGTTTATTAACATTAGACTCCTACAACATTTTATGAAACAATTGAATTCTATGAGACAATTTATAGCTAATTCTAACAAGTCCTTTTTAATAGGATTTAGTGTTAATATATAATTAATAGCTACTTGAATAATATACATTTCTATAATAAATAGTGGATTGAAACAAAAATATCTATGAAATAACCAAAATATTTATGTGACTCCAGGACAACAAATAAATCTAAGAAAAATTAACTCCTTTGGGGGAAAGTGAAGATATGATGAACTGTGATATACTCTATCCATCTCAAACTCTTTGTAAATAGCTACTTTTTACCTAACTGCTGCTAAGGCCAACCATGAAATTCATGTTTCTCTTTTCTTCATATTACTGAAAAAATTAATATCTTTCTGTGTACCTCCCCACATTTTTTTTTAGCTGGAAGCTATTTTCACAGGAAAGCTTGAACTTTCTGAAAATGAATGGTTTTTGAATGAGGATTGTGCATCTGTATCATACTGGATGGCCAGTTACACATCTACTTACTCTGTATTTTCTTACAACTTTATAATGCTGCATCCTTTCCATCCTCTCTATAGAGGAATGGGTTTCGATGGATCAACCATCATTTGCCCTATGTCTCATCTGGTAATTCTGCATTATTATTCAAACATGAGCAACATCCTATTGGAATTATTTTTCTTTATACTTAGTTTTAATGTTTTTTTTCACTGCATAGAATCACTCCAGTTGTCTCTGTTGTTTATATCTACATGGAAGATTAATTTATTTCCAAATGTTCTTCTTTACTTCATATCCTGCTTTGACGTCATTGCACTGTCATTATCTGCCTACTACAACAGGTACTGACAGAAAGCTCAGGGAGATCCTGTCCTATATCACCACAGTGATGCACGGATTCCAAAACGAATTATTCCTGAAGGCTCTGTTAAAATTAATGAAGGTCAGTCCACTCTGCCTTCTGCTACCTCACGTGTTAGACTTGTTGACTTGTCATGGAGAGTGTTTGAACAGATGTTAGGAGCACACAAGAATTTAGATGCAAGTAAAAGCTAGAATGAAAGTTAATGATTTTTTATCACCTAAAGGTGGCAAAGCATGTCTCATCTTTTATTCCCATCACTGCTGTCTTTAGACTGTCAATACAAATACACAGCTTTCACATGAAAGGAAATAAGTGTTTATTCTGTCACCAGATTTAAAAGATAATGGCCTGGGGAGATAGATTCAGGTTACCCTAAACATCATATGTTATTGTAGAATAAAGAAAATCATCAATCAGCACCAGTTTAAAATGCAATAGTTGATACATCAGAGAGATAAAGTAAGATGAACAAAGCTTTGCTCAGGTGATCTGATGGCATTCTTAACTTTGGGGTCAGTGAAAACTAGGAGTCTGCTAAGCTCATAAATGCCAAGAGGTTTGTATCTATTAGTCGTGTGATCTTAATTCAGACGTGGAAGTGTTGAAGGAATGGATTATTAGAGGATGAAAGCTAGCCCAAGTTTTATAGTATGAAGCCTCTGAGCCCACAACAATCCAACCCCTGTTGCCATACCACTGGTTCTAACTAGTCAATCAGTCTTGGTAAACAAAGCTTCTTTCCAGGACTTCTCCCTGACAAGTCTGATGCTTTGCTCTTATTTCTAGCATGATTGCAGAAAAGCCTCACAAGTGACGTGATTTCTAGTATTTATTAGAAAACAGAACAGTATGTACTCAGCACAAAACACTAGTTTTTGGACACTAAGACCAGAAAGAAATGTCCTTGTGTTCCCAAACTATGGAAAAATACTGAGATGCCCATTGAACTTCTGAAGATGATCCTTTTCTGACTTTCTGATAAAATCTTAGAATGTAGATCGCCTTCCTCCCAGGAAAGAGTCCAAAAGAACCTCGGCGTTCCCTGGTTCTCTTTTTCCTCATCACCCTGAATCCTACACTATTACCAGCTCACAGTTTCGAAAGAAGAGTCTCACAAAATTCATAACAATGTCAGCCTTCATGTGTGCCTCACCCTCCTTTGTATTTCCAAAGCTGATTTATTAATGAGCACAGGAGACAGATCCTCTCAGACATCACAATGGTTTCAAAAGATGCCTACATAGGAGCCACTTCAACACTCTGCTTTGCAAATTTGGCACATTGATTTTTGTAATTTATGCACATCTTGACTTTGACATCATATATCACTCTTGCAAATATGCACTGCCTCCTGAGATTCATCTTTAATCCCATGGTGAAAATGACTGTCCAATCCAAGGTGAAGTGTCAATAATATTGTTACTTTCATGAAACCTTGCCCTCACCCTCTACAGTAAATATTATAGATGGAGATTTCCTTAACCCCTGTGATAGCTCCAGGCAACCTCTGGACTATGAAATTCCACAGGACACATGGCCTTTCTACTCCTAACTGACTGTAATTTGCAGCTGCTCCTTGGACAAACTCTACCAATGACTCTGCCTCCTTTACCCAGCTCTGGTAACCAGGTGTCAAAATTTCCCAAATAACTAGAACAGAGCATCTTGTAATATGATTTATAGCAAAATGATTAACAATTGGAGATAAATGATAGACTAGTTATACTGATTTGAGCAGTACATAAGAAACACATATGTAACATCTTCCCATTTTATCCCATTCATTTGTATAATTTCTATTTATTGATTAATTTTTTTAAAAGAATGAAAATCTCATAGAGGCATCTACAAGAGCAACCCTTTTGTGACTTCAGTGTCTGACTGAAGTCATGCCAGGCAACCCTGGCCTAGTTCCTTCAGATAGAATAAGTCACAGTGACCTCTTATAGTATTTATGGCTTCCATAACAGTCATTCCCACTTTTTTCTTTAAACTAAAACTGAAGGCTTGTGAAAAAGAAAAATCACCAAATTTGTACCCCTGGCAGTTAGAGCAGCTATGATGACATACATTTCCAAGTCCAGAAAATATTTCTTAAAAAAATGTAAAGTTCATGGTGGTTGAATGTTCTCATATGGCAAAGGTATTGTATCTTCAAGGCAGGTGCTTATTTTCAATGCAGTTCAGGACAAATCAGTAGCAAAACACTAAAATTCCAGGTGATATAAGGAACACTGGAAAGGTGAGTGGGAACAGGATGTGTGATTGACTCTTTTCAATTTCAGATTATGTTCCACATGATTTGAGGGCAATAAACTGCATTTAACTTGTACATATACATGATTTTACAGCGTTCTGTGCCAAAAGGTAGATGGAATTTAGATGAAATTTCAATTTGAATCAGTGAGCTGTAAAGTCTCCCTTATTTGACAAATAAATTATTAAGCATAACTGGTTTGAATATGTTCAGTCTTATGATATTCATGCATTCATTACATTTCTGGATTTTTGGATAAGCAAACATAATAATGAAGCCCTGTGTATCTCATTATTATGTAAATATCTGAGATTCAGAGCAATGATGTGCAGAAGGTACAAATAGTTACTGTCCAGTTCTTAATGTTACAGATCTGTCACCTTTCCCGTCTTCATATTCTCCAGCAGGGTAGTGCCTGTTTTACATTGATGAACCTACATTTACTGACACTACATCTAACTTTTAAATGCTATACATCACATATATTTTAAAATACATGTGAACATTAATTTTTAGATGAAGTCAGAATTTCTTTATACTTCCCAATCTCATTTATATCCTACATCAGGTCACATGTATTTGAATTCAATTTTCAGGTCATATGTCTCCAATTGCTCGCGTGGTACACTCCATTGTCCATGATCATAGGATTCTCATCATAGCATTCATAATATAGATATAATCCAGTTATCAAAAAATGAATCAAGAATGTGAGAATCAGCCGGGGGTTGGTGGCTCATGCCTTTAATCCCACTACTCGGGAGGCAGAGGCAGGAGGACTTCTATGAGTTCACAGTCAGCCTGGGCTACAGAGTAAGTTCCAGAAAAGGGCCAAAGCTACACAGAGAAACCTTGTCTTGAAAAACCAAAAAAAAGGGGGGGGGATCTCAAATACCCTGTGATTTTTTCACTTGAAGTCTTTGATTTCTTCATAACCTGTAGCTTTTGTACTTTTTTTCTAAATCTTGAAATTTTCTTATTTTTCAGTCTTTGCATTTTTGCTGTTTCTATTTTCAGTCTCTTACTCGAATATTTATTTTTCACTTGTTGATTATTTAGGTTATTGAGACCAATGCTTGACTAATGTAAACCTCAATCACACTATAACCTCTACTTGGCACTAATGCAGAGTCACATTCCACCCCTTAAAGATCAGTTGCCTTATCACATGGATATCTGTTAAACTTTTGATATTCCACAAATGCTAGATCGCTATTTCTCTAAGCACCCTTACCTTCATCCTTCCTCATTGACTGTGATGAGTTTCAAAACCTGAGTTATTCTTCATCCTTTCTTCCTCACAAACGATATATCATCAAGTTCTGGCAACTTTACCTCTAAAAATATCCTAAACACATCTATTTCTATTTTCATTATTAATAAACCCATCAGTCAGAGTGATTTCTCTTCTAAATGAAGGAAAATGGTTATTTTAAATAGCCCTCCTATACCATATTTTACAATAGTACAGACCACATCCAGAATGATTTTTAAGAAGATAACAAAATTAGGGCTTACACATTATTCTGATAGTATTTTAAACATTGTCCAAATTTCAGTGTCTCTTTGCTGCCATTTATATCCTAAGTTTTACTGGTCCATTCCTGCTCATATAGTTTCCTTGCTCAAGATACTTGAGATGCTTAATTCACAAAATAATATTTGTCTACAGTTCTCATTAGAAATTCTCAATCCACAGAAAGACTTTTTCACTAGTAATTGCTTCTTAGCAAGATTTAGTTATAAATAAATGTACCCAAAGTGATTCATCCAATAACTATTCAAACATCATCATGAAATATTTTGCTTTATATAACTTTTACTCTATATATACAGAAATATTTTTCTCCCTTTTTCTGTATTCAGTTTTCACATTCCTGGAAAATTAACTGCATAAAAGCAGACATTTTGTACCAAAATTTAAAAAAATCTCAAGGGTAGAACAAAAGCCTATTGTGAGACCATAAATTCAAGTCCCAGTACTAAAGGAAGAGCAAGTCTAGTTTTAAACACACACACACACCATATATATATATGGTGTGTGTGTGTGTGTGTGTGTGTGTGTGTATATGATATACACTATGAAAATATTATAACGCACACATCATTGTGCATTATGTACTTATACTAATATAAGTATAAAATATTACAATTATTACTACACAACACACAGCATCTTGTATAGGAACTCTTCTTTAGTGAAGGTGAGAATTTATTACTAATTTAGGGAGAGATAGGAGACCTAGATCAAGCATAAGTTACAGGGAAGGAGTCTACCATTCCAAGTCAAAGCTCCTTCCCTCCCAGCTCAGACTCCAGAAGTAGCTGATAGGAACCTGGGGAACCTCTTGTCCAGACCAACTCTTTACCCTTAAACAGGAATTTTGCATGCTGAGCCAGCACCAGTTTAATAACATGATAGAAAGATGAGCTTACACAGAAAGCAGAACATAAAAATTAAATCAACATAGGACCAGAAAATTGGTAATAATCTTACAACGATGATGTATTTTGTTGAGTAAAAATATTTACCTTACAGATTATAGGATGTTGATTGGCTTGTGCTGATTAAACTTTTTTTTAAAATCTTAAATCATAGAATCTGCTTGAAATTCATCTGGAAAAGTAATAACTCTAAGTGAGAATGAATGCATGAAGTCAGATTCATAATGTTTACTTTTACAGTATTGTCAGGCAGTTATATGAAACCATAGAATTGACAATTTGTCTGTAAAGTTATGTTTTTTTAAACAAACACAGGAATATATTGGGTTTTTTTTTTTCATTTTTTTTTTTTGGAGACAGGGTTTCTCTGCATAGATTTGGAGCCTATCCTGGAACTAACTCTGTAGACCAGGCTGGACTTGAACTCACAGAGGTCTTCTTGCCTCTGCCTCCCCAGTGCTGTTATTAAAGGAGTGCACCACCACCACCCAGCTTGTTTTGTTTCTAAAATTCATCTTTCTCTTGAATCTTTGTCTATCATCATTGCTCTAGTGCCTTATACTACAGCACCAGACTAAGATGATCACTTGAGGATACTATAAACAAATTAAAGTCTTTGGCCATGAAATGATGACATTATCTGTCTTTAGTTTAGTTCCAATGTATAATTTAATTTCACAGATTCTAATAATCTGTTTAATCAAAGTGGAGAAAGTGAAAGTTAAATATACTCAAAAGGTGGTAAAAGATATTATTAATTAATAAACTTAATTGCAACGAGGTCACCAGATACTATCATTGACACTGCTGGACTTGGATGCAGGTCATTTTTAAGGTCCATGACTCTAAGTTTGATTAGTGCTAAGTCATTCTTTTGTATCCATAGAGAATCTTTATACTGTAGAGTTGCAATAAAGTAATCTGTTTCCTAATTAGATGTTAACTGCTGTCACTTTCCAAATATGATTACATTTTTCAGAGTTGATAAAATGAAGGTAGAGAAATTATATAAGTTTCTTAAAGCTACGAGCCACTTAAATTTGAGAAATTATCCCTGATTGCACCGTTAGCAATTTAGAACTGATTTTCAGGTCATGAACAATTGGTAATAACAAGATTACTCCTGGTAATTATACACTTGCAGATTTCCTAAAAGTCTATCAGGTGGAATGACAATATGGAAGCCCATTTTCCTATAATGCTTCATCTCAGAAATGAATGCTTTTTCTGTATAATGAAGCAGGAGTTTATTAGGCATGCCATCAGAGTTGAAAGGAAAAGTACAACAGATCTATTTCATGGTACAGTAGACTTTATATCAGAGAGTTCTTCAGAAAGGAGATATTAGATTTACAGAAATAATCTTGTTTCAGTTTTTAGTCAAAATTACAACGCATTCAAAAGACTGAGTACAAATTGATTCAGGCTTGAATTCATCAGGGAAGCTCTGTAAATTGGTTAGATTTTATGCTTTCAAATCAGTTCCTTTCTTAGAAGACACTTGCTAATCATACACTAATCTCATGCAGGGAAAGCATTTATTCATTTGCAAATAGTTACACATAGCACTATGAGGATACTGATGAGGCACTGTGCATGTAACAATTGGGAGATGGACTATGAAATATCTGCTTAACTGTGGAAGAGTATTAAATGAGACTGGTCATTCCAATGTGATAAGCCATAATAGCCTGTAGGATTCTTATTCCTAATAGGGAAAGTTCATGGTCTATTTCCTAATTCTACTGTTAAACAATTGATGAAAATGGCTTTTATAGAAGAAAATGACAATTTATTTCCAAGAATTAAGATATATGCCTTTATTTTTAAAAAAATCTAATGATCCATGTCTGTAGAATCAGAATGAGAATATGGAAGATAAATATAATCAAAAAATGGTAAATAGATAAACATGGAGCATTAATTCAGTAGAAAATTTCAGTATTTCAATTTCTTCTCTGACCCAAAGTATACTATCAAGTTGCTTTTGAAATTATTTAGACTTTCTAGATATGTTGCAAATGTCAGAGATACAACAGTAGCCAGTTGACTCTTATTTCAGAAACGGCAAAATGTGATGAAAAGAAGAAAAGACCATAGAACATATAAAGCCTTACTTCAAGTAGAAATTGATCTTATTATCATTTAAGGTTTATAGTGTAGACAGATATGATTTAGTAACATGAGTAAGGGATATTTAATGAGGTGACTTTTGATGAGTGACAGTTATTACATCTTACCATGAGGAAAGGGTGTTTTAAAAGAAAGCAGCAGTAGACATGCCCACGTCACATAGTGTCTCTATGAAATGAAGCTGCCTAGCCACTGATAGGCAGATGCGTGAGTTACAGAGATACAGGAAAGGCTCTTTCCATGCAAAACTGGTACAGTTTAAAATTTTTTATTGCTATATATTTTTAAATAATTTTAGTTTCCAGTGTTATCTACATGTAGCAGAACTACTCTTGGCCTGTCAATAGTAACCACAGTTTGAATAAGGTGTGCAACCACTCATTTTTACCACAGAATCTAAAATGGACATAGTAGAAGAGTAGGCAGGAGGAATCAAAGATCCTGCAAGTATGGACAAGGGCCGTAAAATCCCACCACTCTTCACAAAGACATAGTCAATTTATATCACAGAATCACAGTGATTTTGATTACTTGCAGATCTATACAAGACAAACCCTGTCAAAATCAGTCAAAAATGGGGAGAGGCCCTTGGGATCCTATTGATGAATTATAGGTCACTGGTGGACTCTGAGAGAGAGGAATCTATGGTATTCAGTTGTGTAAATGCTAGTGTGCCCGCCAGACTCCAGTGGTTCTACTCCCAAAGCCACTCAAAGAGCCCTGTTCAACCAGGAAAATACAAACAAAAAAATTCATAAACGTATGAAACTGATGAACAAGGAAGAAGAAGGAAGGAGAAGAGTGATGGTTGGTAATACAAATTTGAATGCATTAGATACATGTATGAAAATTTCAAAGATCAAATTTAATAACAACAAAAGCAACTGTTAAATCTGTTACATGCTAGGAAGTTACAAAGTGTCAAATTTGGGTTACTGTTTTCAGTGTCTCATTCCTTCAGCATCTCCCCAGATTCATGTAAAACCCACTGTGTTTCTAACACTGATGGTAGCCGCTAACACTGTCGTCTGCAGTGTGAGCCTCAAAATTATTCAGAAGGGGGTTGATTACCGCCAGAGCTGTCATACCGCTCTCACAACTGTGGTCTCATCGTCCTGGGAAGTTTGGAAGTGTACCTCAAAGAGTTCATACAAATTGGGATTCTTGAACGTTTTTTGAGGACATTTACAGATCAGTAATGGTTTGATTTCTTGGTGACTTGCAACCCAAATGTGTTGTATCTTCAGCAATAGAGTCTTACTACCAATTACTGCTGGACAACCAAGTATAACAGCAATAACTTGGATTGTTTGGGGTGGGTGCTCAGGGTCTTCCCTGAATAACAACACATAGGGACGAAGTACACTTCTGGCAATGGGATTTTCAGTTAGTAACCTATAGCTCTTGTGACAGATTTACCTATTTTTGGTTGGTGCCCCAGTTCAATCTCATTATTTTATTGAATCAAATTATAAATTATCTATCTATCTATCTATCTATCTATCTATCTATCTATCTATCTATCTCTATCTACATATGAGTGTACATACACACATATATACAGATAAATACACACACACACACACACACACACACACACACACACACACACACACGAGACCTTTAGGGCACTGCTGAAAAGGAGCAAAGTTAAGATGCAGTTTTGTGAAGTGAAGAAGTGTTTTAGATATGTTTACAAAATGTCAACTTCTATGTACATATTACTGAACAGTGGACAAAGTAGAGCCAGTTTTCAGAAAGAACTATGATTGGGTAATATGCATCTCTCAGAATGATAAGTGGGATAACAACATTAAAAAGCAAATGAAATGGTCAGAGATTGTTTCAATAACTAAAAGCACATGAGCTAAGAATTCCACTATTTTCCTAAAGATGAAGTTGATGAGACAATAAACCCACACAATAAATAGAAATGGTAATTGTGTATAATTATTCTTAAAAAAAGTCCCTGCCTAATAACATGTATATCATTTTCATTTTATGCTGCAGTACTCACCCAAACGTCTTATTATATTCAGTATATCTGAGAATTGAGAACATGGATCCTCAGACACTGTTTTAAATATTCATGAGCTTTTAAGACTCTAATTATTGTTCAGTAGGACTTCAAGTAACTAAGTAACAAATGCTTGATGTACTTGTTCAAACAATTCAATTTTTGATGATTTAACAAAACACAGCTTTGTAGTGAATTTACCATGTGTTAATCAATTTTATTTTTATTAATAGCTAAATATAAAGTTTCCTCACAATTTGAAAACTGTAAATATTTTTTTAAAAAAATAACAATTCAATCCAATCATCTAAAATTACTTTTTTATATTATAAAATCCAATGCATTAGAATATGTGTTATAGATTTATATTTTAAATATTCTAATAATCTAATAGATATGCAAAACTTACTGACCATCTCTGAAAATATAAAAATGAGTCCAATATTGAGTGTTATGTCAGCTTTGTCTTAGTTCAAAGGTTTCTTTCTGTAGCAAATGCATGATCCTAGTCAATACATCTAAAATATATTTTTGAAGTACATTGAAAAATAAAATGAATTTTTTTCAGATTCTAATATTTCTGAAAAGATTCTACTGACTCTTGGACTATAGTGAACAAGTCAGTTCTAATCTCAGGTGAGCTGGATATTTCATTTGAAATGAAAATACATTTGATAGGCCCAAAATATATAAATATCTTATTATTTACCTGGCCGGCAAATATAGTGAAATCCTATACTTCAATTTTTACAAGGACTGGAAGAACATCTATCAATGTCAACTGCAGTTTGTATCTGACAGAAAAGAAAACCGAGTATCAAAGTGGTAAACCAAGTTGAATTTGACCAAAAGCAAGTTAATTTACAGTCCAGATGAAGAATACATAATTTAGTGGTAAGATATTTATAACATTAAAATTTGTTTTCGTTAGGCAGTTTTAAAGGTAAAGGTAATAAATAGTAAATGCTATTAATACAAATTAAATTCACCAAGGAAAAAATGTCTATAACATTTGAAATAAATTTAGGATATCTTATTATTCTTCTATTGTCACATTTTAAGCACTCATTTTTTTTCTTGGTTCTTAATACTTGGAAATATGATTGAATTCAAATATTTCAAATATATTACATATATATTTAGTATCTTTTGAAAATATCAAAGACTACGTGTCTTATACAGATTGACTAGATAAGAATGAACATAAGTAATTAGGAAACTAATTCTATGTCTCATTAAGTTAGTTTATTTATACATCTATTGGCATATGCTATGAGTCTTATCATCCTGAAATATAATAGAATTAAGTTGTATGTCTTTGTTACAATTTGTATAAATGTAGTAACATTTAATCACAAAGTACAATATAAAAGCAATATTTGTATATTATCTGATTCATCCTAAATAAAATAAAAATTTTAAATTACTCTAAGGGAATGAGAACGTTCTATTTTATTAAAAGTTTTATTAGTTGTATAAAATTTTAATATAATTTCAGAGAACCTAAGAAAAATCAACTTTAACAAATAATATTTGAGGCATAATTATCATTGCCTATGTAATAATCTCACTATATTTCATCAGTAAACAGATTAAAAACTAGCCCAATCCTTTATAGAAACCAGAGAATCTGTTTTTTCTTTAATCATGCTTTGAAACATTTGTAGATACTTGTCATATTAGGATTTTGGAGATGGAAATCCTGGGATATGGACAACTAAAATTTCATTATTATATCTAGCTTTAGTTACTGTTTTATTTTTGCCAAGAGACACCATGATTAATGTAACTTAGAAAAAGAAAGCATTTAATCTTTCCTTACAGTTTCAGAGGATGAGTCCGTGAATATCATTGTCAGAAGAATCGCAGCAGGTAGACGTGGCATTGGAGCAGTAGTTGAGAGCTTACATAGACATTAGGCAATAAGAGCAGGAACAGACCTGGTGTGGGTTTCTGAAACCTCAGTGCCCATTCCCTGTGACACACCTTCTTCAACCATGCCACACCTCCTATTCCTTCCTACAGTCTACCAGTTTTTCTTAACTTAAATTATCCCATCTATATTTTTTCTCTGGGATTTTTCCGTTTCTTAATTCTGTATATCTTACTTTCACTCTTAATCTGTGGCTGGTTGTGTGGCTGGGTAGCTGGCCCCTAAAATCCTCCTTTGATTGTTCTCTTGCTTTTCTTCTTTTCCTCCCAGATTTCTCCTTCTATTTATTCCGTCTGCCGTTCAGCTTTTTGTTAGACCATCAGGTGTATTACACAGGCAAAGTAATACAGCTTCACAGTTAAACAAATGCAACATAGAAGAATGCAACACATCTTTGCATCATTAAACAAATGTTCCCCCACACAAAAAAATGTAATTTATCTTAAAATAATAATCAAAAACATATAGTCTTTACCCTAATGGAGTGAGCTGCTAATCTTTCTCTCACAGTGATGTATTCAGGAGACACTTGAGACTATTACAGGTATTAGGACTTAAGTATTATTAAGAAAAATATGAAGAGAAGCAGAGCTTTTGACCCCATTATAAATATCAGACATTTCTAGAAACTACAAGACTTGGGTTTCCCAATCAAATAATCCTTCTCAGATATTCCATGAACTCTTTGGAATTCAGCACCAAGCCAGGAACAAAACTGAATTGAAAGTTAGGTATCGAGAAACAAAGGACTTCAGTTAAATGGAAGAATTGAAGTATAGACCATGCTCAACTGAAACATAGAGATATGTAAAGTAATATAATCAGTGAGGTGATGGCTCACCCCTATATCTGTCTAGAAAGCTAATGCCAGGCACAGATGCAGGTTCATGTTCCAATTAATTCCTCTGGTGCTCTTCATGTACAACTACTAACACAAGATGTATTAGTCAAGTGTAAGGGTTTTAATTACCTGTGATGATCAATAAGCAGTGAATAATATTAAACTATTGTGTGTATAGTTATGGCCTTAGCAGAAAGACATTCTATGAAGTGCACATGTTGTATAAGTACACATTTACAAGACATCTGCCTGAATTATACTTCTCTTTGTATTAATGGGAAAGAGTCAAAGGATTAAAAAATATTAAATCTATGTGAACCAATTATCTAAATTAGCCAACTAAACCAGTGAGATACAGAGGCAAATGATATTGGTCTTTATTAAAATTTCATGTATTATGAAAAATAAACTTACAAATAGATGCATTGTTTTTAATGCATAAAAATAAATGCATATTTTAAAACTGAAACAGATTATTTTCTCAATTTTCTCTCAAAATAATTAAAATCAAAATTAATACCTGATTTCTATTACAGAATTTGGTGAACATATTGCAAAAGCCTCCTCATTGGTAAAAATGGGTCTTTTTCAATACTGGTGAGAGATAACAATTTCTCATAGCTACATCTTACCAAAAGTTATAAAATAATCCAAGTTAATTTCTTTCTGTTGTTTAAACTTTATATTCAAGGTTCCATAAAACTTTACACATATGTCAATGTGTATTTAAATAGAACAATATAGAATAGCAAAACAATTCTTTGAAATCATTATAGTGTTGCTGGCATAAATGTATGCTCTTCCACGGATGATTCCAGTTATTGTGTTTTTAGCACTAAACTAATGTTACTTGATATCCACAAATGAAAAAAATATCTGACAGAGAATTATGCCACTGGCTTCCTGTAAATAAGGCAGTTCTGTTCATTTCTAATTGATTGCGAGAGTGGCATTATTGAACCATAATTGATTTTCTCTTTCATATGTTGTGCAGCCCAGTGGTTGTTTTTAAGGGAATTTACTGTAAAAACAGCTACGTAATTTAATTTGTGGAAACTAAGAAGCTTACTGTACTCTTGAAGCCACATATTTGGCAGCATACATTGGACTTTGTGGTGAGATTTGAAATTTTATCTTTTTATCCATATGAGTGAGTTTACAATGTGACCAGATAACTCTTTCAAAACAGGAAGGATACTGGAAGCATGATACATTGAGAGGACTGATGTATGTTATAAATATCTGAGAGGACAAACTTTGGTAGCTATGGCATTGTGAATAACAGCTTATCATAAAAAGAGAATGAATTTCTCCACTAACCTTGGAGAAGTACCACATAATTCATTGGACATTTCCTCTGATAAATGAATTTTTACTTAATATAAAAATTCAGAGCTATAATATCTAATACATGTATTGATAAAGAACAGTTGAAATTTCATCAATTTAGGATGAACTATTTTTAAATGTTTAATAAATATTAAGTCAAAATTTAATTATTTTAATTTGAATTTAACAAAAATTTTTAGTTACTTGAAAATTCTTCAATGTCTTTAGAAAGCTGGAGGCATTTACATTTCCATCTTCAACAATAAATTATATAAATTTATATAAAATTCAAATAATTTCATTGAAAAACTAGCCACCAAATTTAGATATCCCATAAATGTGATTGTAGTTTCCAGTCTTTTTTTGTATCCAAGAAAATAAACTTGAAAATGGGAAATTGTATTTTAGCTCATCATGATGGGGAGGGTGTGGCCGAGTGATACCATTCATAACCTAATGATTTAGAACTGAGGAAGATAAAGGAAGAGGCCCAAGCACTGTGGTGCTCAACTTCCCTCCACATATTTTCTCTTGCAAGCTCTGCTTCTAACTTCTACTACTGGCCAACAACATCATCATACCCTGAACCCACTAGGAATTCAGTCAATCCATTATATCAGCGCTCTCAGCATCATCTCAGATATACTCAAAGCTACGTGCTTTACTAATCCCATAGACAACTCCAACTCTGTCAACTCGGCAGTAAAGATTAACCGTCACCATAAAGTTTTTAGCTAGAAAAAAATGTACATAATCTTAATAATGTTTAAACATTGCATGATGTTTGATATACTAAATTAAATGTATATATAAATTAATTATTTTATTATAACTGCCAAAACATTAAAAATTATACACATCTTATTTATATTGGATATTACTGAGAAAAATAGAGGTCATTATGCTTAAATATATTATTAAGATCATATATTACAACAAAAATTCTAATGTATTTATGTCTTTCAACACTCTCTATAATCATTTTCCTGACCAAAGTCTTCTATCTTTGTTTACCAAGAGATAATATTTATATAATTATTGCCTGCAGCATTTTTTGAAAATCATGAAGTGGGTAATAAGTTCTAGACTCTTGTTCATTTTGTAAAAAGGAACTAGCGTTTCTACAGCAATGTTTTATTGGAGGAAGTTGAAGGAGGCAGTGGGATGGTGAGAGGGATTTAGAGGGGTTTTTTGCCAAATAATATGCATATATTTTTATTTTGATTAAGTAATCATGGACTGAAGAACGTTTTTAAGGTAGAAAAAGATGATTCCAAAAGGAAGAATGTGAGAACATGAGAGTAGGGAGATCAGCTATCTATAAACACTTATCCTCAGCAACTGCTGTAGGAGTCATAATCTTCCATCAGAGTTTTCAGATCCTGTCTCCATTTCAAGCAAGTTGGTAAAGGAAGCCTGCACCGCTGAGCTTTGGTGTGGCCAGGCCGAGTGTCTGAAAACTGTGAAAGTGCTGGAATTCATCATGGAACAGGGTCAGGGTGAGCACAGTGTGATCATAAGCAATGAAAGGAAAGCTAAAACAGTAGCTTGATGGATTGTTTCTCAATCTCAAGAGGAATTGGATCAATATCACCTCCATTTGCCTTTTTAAGCCAATAATTGTCTCATCAATAATGTTTTCCTGCATAGTTTTTCTTTTCCCCTCACCTCTCTCTCTCTCTCTCTGCCCACTCCCCATCAGTCATAGCAAAGTCCATACAAATTAACTAACAGGATGGGACCTTTACAACTGAAAACTCATAATTGGAAGAATGGCTTCTGCAACATGCATTTTAATGGATAGTCAACATGAAAATTTGACTGTGCTTCAGTGTTTGAGACTTCTTTAAGACATCTCAAAAAATATGTGTACCATATGAATGGTGAACTGAAAGAGTGAGACATCAATTTGTGTGGGTTTAGAGTCTAAAATTCTAAAGATATGTCTTCTTCTTCTTCTTCTACTACTACTACTACTACTACTACTACTACTACTACTACTATTTGCCAATGGACACAGGGTTAGCTGATGGCACAAGTGTTTTTGTCTTCTTATTGATTTTTTTTAAATGAAAGAAAACCAATTATTTAAATCCTCAACTCTTTAATAAATTGAGTAAACATGGAATGAACTGTTTCAAGATGAAGATATTTTAGTATTTCAATAACAGCAATTTGGCATCTTTTCACATTCAATAGGACTTTAGTTTCTCTGACTTTATTTTAGCTGTACAAATAATGTATCTCTTTCCCTCGTGTTGAAAAATCCATGGAACGAGTGGAGCCTCATATACAAATAAATGATCTCATTAAAGATTCACCAGGTAGTTAAGTTTATACTAAAATCATTTCAAGTTTCCTGGGAAGGCAGGTATCACAATGATGGTACCCAATTCCTTTCAAAGTAATAGCTATATTGAATGAAGCAATTCCAATATTGTTTTCAATGTCACACTTTTATTATGTAGCAGCACTTAGCTGAAATGACAATAAAGTTTATTTTGTGGCATGTGTTAGAATGACCACTTCTAGCATTTCTGAGAATTTTTTTTTAATTTGGGAAAATTTATGAAATTTTATCCTATAGGAAATGTGCAATAACATTAGGTCAGTTTTACTGTTTTTCTTCAGACATTTTTCTTGAGATAATTTGTACTTCTTATTCATATGTCTCATTTGTCCAGTGGTCTTCAGATTCTTTTTTTTTTTCATTTTTCTTTATTAAGAAATTTTCTACTCCACATACTATCCACAGATCTCCCTCCTCCCTCCTCCCTCCTCCCTCCTCCCTTCTTCCAACCTCCAGCCTTCTTTCCCAAGCCACCCTGCATCCCAACATCCCCCAAATCAAGGTCTCCCAAGGGGAGTCAGCAGAGCCCAGCACACTAAGCCTAGGCAGATCCACAGAGGGTGAGGAGTGAGGGATGAGAACATAGGTAAATGGGAAGGTCAACCTGGAACATGGACAGAGTGGGAGGGCAGGGAGGAAGATACCATGATAGATGAAGACATCATGGGAATAGGAAGAGGCAGGGTGCTGGGGAGGCTCTCAGGAATCTACAAGGTTGGTCTGCTGGCAATGGTGTCCAGAGGGTGCCTGGACTGGTCTAATCTGGTGATCAGCCTAGCAAATAACCTAGCTGTCATCATAGAGCCTTTGTCCGGTGACTGATGGAGGCAGATACAGAGATCCATGGCCAGGTACCAAGCTGAGTTCCAGAAATCCAAGTGATGAGAGAGAAGAAAGAAACTGCAGGCAAGGGACATCAAGATCATGATGGGAGGACGTCCTGAGATGACTGGCCACACTAGTGGAAGCCCATGAACTGTGGACTGGTGGCTGTGTAGCCCCCATGGGACTGGACTAGGCCCTCAGGATTTGGAAGATGGTTGTTTGGCTCCAACTGTTTTGGGGGGCACCCAGGAAAGGGGATCGGGATCTGTCCCTGGTCTATGGGCAGGCTTCTGGAATCCAGTGCCCATGGTGTGACACCTTGCACAGCCTTGGTACAGTGGGAAGGGGCTTGGACCTACATAGGCTCAGAGAATTCTTAAAACAATCCTAAATACTTTTTCAGGGAGGTTCATCAGACTGTACTAAGTACTTCAACAACTGTACCTCCTTCTGCTCTTCCACACCCATTTCAACAGAGAGAAATTAGAACACTTTGTACCCAGTAATATACCAAACTTACTTTCAAACCCGTGTCTTTATTTATGTTTCTCTGACTCAAATTAGTCCTAATTTGGTATTTCTGTACATTTATAATAATCATATAAAATGTAATCATTTGATAATAAAATTTACTAATGTCACAAAGCTGTTTGAAGAAATATCTCAGCAGACTTAAAATGCATACGCTTTTATGTTGTATATACACTAAAACTGTGAATAATCAATTTATTGATATAAAAGTCATTTAAAGAGAAATGCTTAAAGATCATGCTTTCATAATACTTTCTCAGTGTTTGATTCTCAAACTGATTTTAAGTGTTCAAATTGATAACTACTCTAAAATATAACTTAAATGATTTTTAATCTACATTTTTCTACTCATTTTATGATTACTGTAGATGGTTCATAATTTCAAGAAACTTACTTAAACTTCTGGGAATATGACGACTTTAGTGCCAAGAACTGCTGAAAAATCTTTGCTCCAATATTTGACATTTCATGCTCTTCTAAATGCATTCTAATGCATGGTCACGCCACAAAATGACTGTCATTAGTGTCGTCTCGGCAGTGGCTGTGGGGAGACCATGACTAATGCTGAGCTATCAGCACTATCTGAGGAAGGTGGATTCTCATAATTTCTCAAACTGACCATGGAACCAATTTCAAATGATCCCTAAGTCATAAAACTTCACAATTACCCCGAGTTCATTAATAATGTATTACACTTCTCATTCTCAATCAGAGTTTAATCAGATCCATGTCTCACAGGAAGGTTGACAAGTAAGCCACAAAATTATCCATATAAATGTCAAGATTTATTTTCCTAGCATAAATGATCTAACCTAGTCAAGCACAGTTAAAAATAAAATCACTCTGTTTGAGATTACCATTCACCTAATTGTCATATCAATTTTAGCCTTATATTTCAACCTCTAGAATAGTAGAGTTACAGATATAGACTATATAAATAAATTAAAATATGAGATCATGAATACAAACAATATTCATTCTTATTTCCTGCTGTTATGTACAAAACAAAATGGTTCAATTTATTTCATGAGAGCAAGTGCATATTGAGACAACAAAATATAGTAAAGGATTGATTAGGGAGGGGGTTGGGGTTCTGTCTTAACCAAAAAGTATATCAAAAATCTTTAGGTTCAAAACACTTCTTAATAGGACAATTTGAATTTGGACACACTAAAAATGATTGTTGGAATACAAGGAAAATGGACTTGCTTATGTACTTGTGCATAAACACTAATATTAAGATCATATTATTGCTGCTGAATCCTTTCAGCTGTTGTCTCATTGCTAAAATATTATGCTTTTCCTTAACTAAATGATTTATCATAATTATAATTATTACAGTGTTTAAATGCATTGATATCATTGATATTAATATCTAAGTTCTTAAATTTATATAAAAGGACACATTGGACTATTCCATAAACATTATTCAAATTAATGTGTTCACAACAGTACTTTATTTGCTCTGAGAAGACAGACAGAAGTAAACAGGTGTCTATAAGACAAGCTACTGCAGATGTAGGAAGACAACATATTGGCAGGGAAATCTGAGGTATCTTTTGAGGATACTCCTGAAAAGTGGTGGCATACTCAGCCATTTTTATAGCTCATCTGTCAACAAAAGCTCACTGCTGGGAATAGCTTCTCTTTGGGGAAACTGACAAAATTATTACAGCATTCTGATAGCTCCATTAAAATAGACAGAAATGCATCCATGCATTCAAAGTATCCACAATTAGATTTGAGATCACTTCTGAAGCTCTTGTTATCGTTTTACTTATATTTACTGATTTAGTTATTAATATACTTTTCAGATAAAGTCTGACTTTATAACACAACCTGGCCTGAAACTCTGATTCCTCTATCTCAGCCATCCTATGTCTGGGGTTGCATCTATGCAGTATCATAGACAGCAAACTCACAACGTGTTTTCTTAGCCTGTGGATAAAATCCAAGACTTGTTTAGTCTACTCAAGTACATCTCCTCTCTTTGATTCACAGAGATGTAAAATTGTGTGGTTCTCTTTGATAGTTATTAGAATAAATTTTAGTATCATCTTACCAGATTCTTCAAAAATTCAAAGAAAGCAGTATGAATAGGTCCCAAACGTTTAAAGCAGGGTTGTTTACTTTGCCTTTCTGTTGATTTGTTCTAACTTTGCTATGTAACCTGAAGATAATATCTTCTGAAGCTCAATAAAAAATACAGACATCTGCAGGTAGTTCTCAGTACCATGAAGGTTCAGAAGAGATGATTGACATGTATGTTCGACAGACAGGATAATTGTCAGGAAAATATTATATACAATAATACTTATTATTTTTTATTTCTTCACTGAATTAACTTGATTTATATCTATTTTTCATTTTTAATTAATTTGAAATTATAATATACTTACAACATTTCACCTTTCCTTTTTCTCCTTCCAAATCCTTTCATATACTGCTGCTTGCTCGTTTTCAAATTTCATTAATTTTGTTTTCATATACATATATATGTTTTGTGTATATGTGTGCATCCTAAATAAAAAAATATATTCTAAATACTTAGTATCTCTTATGATTATTACACCTCTCAAATGTAAGTTATTACAAAAAAATCATTGTATTAAAACATGATTAAATAAAAAAATGCTCATGAAAGTATAAATTCTGAACTTTGTTCACTCTTGGTGTAAATTAGTCACTATGTCACCCAGAGTTAAGCTAGAAAGACCTTCTAGATATTGGTTTGGATACATGATGATAATATGATTCAGGAGTCCACCAATATAATCACTCAAAATGTTCTCACAGTAGCACATTGAGTCACAGCTAAGCTCTGCATGCAAGGTATTCCTTATGCAATGGTGGCCAGTGAATGAAAATTGTCATTATTATAAATTTAAATAAAATAATTGTTTCATTTGAAAACCAACTGTAGCTGCCATACGCCATCTAGATAATCAAGACAATCTTGAAATCGTGGAATAATTTATTGTGAGGTCACTCACCAATCAGTGCAAATCCAGAGAAACATAAGGTAGCAACTCAGCTTATTGATGCCACATTTAAAAATAAATGAATTATGTGTGCTAAGAAGTACTTCATCAAAACATTTTCCTATAAGAGATATTTTAACCAATATGCAATGTTTAGCATAGCATTCTTAGCTGGCTTATACCCAGCATTCTAGGCCCCTTTCTTACTCAAGTATCTATAACTGAAGCTGCAATAGGCAGAAACCTGTAGTTGAGATTCAAATTCACTGAAAATCAATAGGGGCTTACTCTTAAGTAGATATAAAGATACATATTTATTATCTCATATTGCTGAAGGCTAGGAGACCAAAATCAACGTGTCAGGAAGATTTATTCTGTTTGAATGTTCCTGGCCCATGGTTTGCCTGTATATAATATCTTCTTCATAAGACGCTACACCTTCTTTCTATATGTCTTTCTGTCCCAAATACTGCTCCATTAAACACAACATTAGGACTCATCCTGAAGAGCACATTTACTTCTAAAAAGGAATTCATCTTGAAATATGCTTACATTCTGATCCCATTTAGCCAGAGATTCAGTATACAAACATTTACAGAGTCATTCAGCCCATGAACACCAAGTTTGTGGTGTGTGTGTGTGTGTGTGTGTGTGTGTGTGTATACATGAATGTGTTTATTTCCAGATTGTTTGCTAAGTAATGATTTCTTCATATCTGTCTATAGATATGGAAATAGATGCAGATGTGGATATATTTTAAAATATAAATATTGACTCAAGTCTATGGTATGTTATAAGGGATAAGATACCACTTATTGGATAACACAAATATATATAATATAACATATATATACACAATATTTCTTATTAATCCCATCTACTGAGTCAGGCAAGCTAAAATTAATGCCCTATGGAATAAATACATCTGTCCTATAGGCATATTAAAGCTAAGATTTCTCTTGAAAAGATTATATCATGATTCCTGAACAGTTCAGTTTCATCTTAGTTCAATCAAACATCATGACCCAGTCTGTGTATTTTAATGTTTTATACCACTAATTTCTGACCTTCATTTCTGTTTCAAGGTAGCAAAACTTTTATTCTGTGCCCAAGGGAATAGTTTCTATTTCAGTATAAACAAAGTGGTGCCTGCTGGATTGAAATACAAAAGTCCATCTTTGAGGTTAGAAACAGCTTCTTTCTATTATCTTATTAATTTTTATTTTTATCTTATTTTGCAAATCATACATGTTAATTTCCTCTTAGAATGATGGCTTTGATCTACTTTTTTTTCTATTCCAAAATTAAACTTGGGAGGGGATGGTTTATTTGGCAGATACTTCCACGTTACAGCTCAACATCAAGGCAAGCAGGACAGGAGCTAAAGTCAGGCACCTGGAGGCAGAGGCTGAAGCAGAAACCAGGGAGGAACACTGATTGTGGGTTTTCTCCCTATGGCTTGTTCACTCTAATTTCATAATCAACCTGGTACTTAGGCTTAGTAGTATCTACAGTAGGAGAGGCCCTACACACCAATCATTAATTAAAAAAATTACTCCCAAGCTTGTCCATAGGATAAGCCGATGGAGATATTTTCTCAGCTAAGGTTTTTATCTTCCCAGATGTCTCTTGCTGGACAAAAAAGACCAACCAGCAATGGTTCTTTGTAGGTTTTTCCTCATGTCTACCAGAGACATCATTATCTGTAGTCTTATGGCTGTCGTTTCTTAAATAATTAGACATTAAAGTTGAAATGTGTCTTTGATAAACGGATGAAAGAATAGATGCTGAGTTATCAACCTTAAAATATTAGTCTGTTTTTTGCATCATATTCAAAGACTTGGAGATTCTATGTCCTCTCAATGAATGGCAATGTTTTCAATTATGTTGTAATCTAAGAAATTTATGTCAATAGTGGCTTTAAATACTCATGTGCTGTGTCTAGGATTTCATGTGCCATTTATAAAAACAATTGACAGAATAATTATTAAGTGCCTTGGATTGTTCAGGACAGCAAATGAGTTTCATCAGCAACTCACAAACTATATTTGCTTCTGAAAAGAGTATTATCCTGTCTTTAGGCTTTCAGTCAGAAGTGGGCCTCTCTAGAAGGAAGTACAAAATAGCTGCTTCTGCCAGTCAAGGCTGCTTCTGATACTCGAGCAGTTTGTAGTTTAGTAGATCCACAGGGATCAGTTATCTAGTTAGTTAGTCTGGAAACTTGGCTAGAGCTTAACCCTATGCCTTCACGAGGTACAAATAAATTCATTCCTCAGACCTCATGAACCTTTGCTAATACATATTTCTCTGTAGCTATTTTACCTTTCTTACTTTTCACAAGTTGTGGAGAATTGGGAACTATCTGGGCTTACAGTGTTCCTGAGAGGAACGTTAGAATTCATTTCATTTCTCTCAGATCACTAAAACTTCCTTTATGTCAGCACGGTGACTGCTGTATGTTCTTCATGTACTCACTGTAATAACACATTGAATTTCCTTCAGGGTTATTATTATTATTATTATTATTATTATTATTATTATTAAACTATATACACAGGAAGACAAGCTCCATCCTGTCTCAGTGTTGGAAGTAGTTTTAAAGTTTCTAGCTGTTGACTTAGTAAGAGATGAGAACTTATTTTTCCTGAGCACTTTGGACAGTGATTATAATAGTCAAGATATCAAAGCCATTAGCAAATCCAACCAATGTACATAAGTTGTGAATGATGTATATTTGATCAATATATTAGAACAGTATTATTTTTCAAGAAGAAAGAAGTCCTGCTATGTGCAGTAACATGGATGGGCCTGGAGTTCATTACTGACATGCTCAGATGCATGTACTAGTATATATACAGCAAAAGGTTGTGAATGATTCTGCTTATGTGAAGTAGATGGCTGATTAAGAGACGCAGTAAAAGAGGATGTCTGATATTAGACAATGGGACATTTCAGATAGAATGGGGAATAGCTATAAGGGATCTAAAGTACTGAACAGTCTATGGTTAATAAATTAATCAGCAACAAGCCCAGCTGTAAATCTTGTGAACCATAAAGATCAACATGGAAAGTTATTCTCAAACATGCAATAGTGGCACTTATATCCCGGGGGTTAACAATAGCCTTATGATTGTGCTTAAGGCCTTCCCAATAGGTGAAAATTCATGCCTGGTGCTGGTAACTTAGCTATACCCTATGGCTGGTAAGGCCATGGTACCTCAAGGAAAACCAGTGTTCTAAAGCAGCTTAATTCCTAGCTGCATTCTAAATAATCATACCTACAGATGAATATACCTCTCACACTTTATCAAATAATCTCCCCCCTACAGAGGCTAAGACCATTACATAGAGCCACAACTGGCCAAAATCCAGAGAACAGCTGACTATAATATACCTAAACCCAACTTATACATTTATAACACAGCCTCTGTACCTAAGAGTCAGGCAACATTATGAAAACAGTGAGGAAATGTGGTTAAGTGCCAGAGGACCAGAGGGTTTGCTGTGGCATACTGTAATCTATATAGAACTGTGGGCGCCGTGGGCCCTGGCCCCCGACTGGGAGTGGCTGCGGCCTTGCTTGCTTGACCTTGATCAGATGTCCTCCCTATTCGGATTCCCTGCCGGTATCCACCCTTCTGAATGCTTAAGGGAAGTTCCTTGTTGTGTATCCTGCATTTTGGGCGTTAACTACTTAGATGCAAGAATATAGAACATTGAGTCTGGAATGTAGACCATTGACAGCGAACTTCTGCCCTCCGGGGGTTCCTCCACTTGTGCTGTAAGCCTGTACGTATTTAAGGTTTCTTCCCTCTTTCAATAAACGGCATTCGACATCCAAACGTACAAATGACTCGCTGTCTCTTGTCTCTATTTTTTAATCCGCAGCCCTTCGCTCAGACATGGTGAACGGTTAGCGATAACGCGGGCGTTACCGCTACAAATGGAGGTTCCACCGAGATCCGAGAAAGAAGGACCAGCTGACGGACACTCTTGGAAGGCCGGCCGGCATTTTACAGGTAAGAGTGAATTGAAATGGGTACAGCTAGCTCACAGTCAGTTAATTGGACTGTTGAAGCAGGAAGGCACCAAAGTTAAGTAAGGGCAAGACAGCTAAAGATTTTAAATGAAAAAGGAAATCTTCCCAATAGAGAAGAGGGAAGGAAAGGAAATTTCCCGTTAAAAATGGGGGAAAAATTTTAATCAAAAAAAAAGGATTTTCCCGGTAAAAAGGGGAAAAATTTTTGAAACTAGGCCTAAAGATTGGGGCCCTGTAGAGAAAAGATAAAGGAAAGAGAGAAGCCTCTTCCCAGTGGTAATGGAGGACATAAAGACTTTTTCCAGTTGTAGAGTTTTCAGGACAGCTGAAACTCTGAGCTCTTTCTTCCCGCCAGTGCAGAGCGGCAGCATCTGAATTACAAAGAATCGACAGGTAGGCCTCATTGCTGCTGGCTGAACAGCAAGCGAGCCCAGAGCTTAAAGTTTTGCTGTCTGTTTGCTTAATTTTGGCTCAAATGTTTTTTATTTCTCCCTCAGAGTGGAAATAATTCAATATTTAGGATCCCTTTGTGGGAAATGTTTTTCTGTTTTCCCTTATGGTGGGAATAACTCGTTATTAGGTAGTCCCTTCATGGGAGTAGGAAGTTTAAATGTGAGTTTGTGTGTGCAGGGCGCGCCCAGCGGCTGTGGCGGACAAAGGCATGCATGAGATAGCCCGAAGCAGCGGGCAGACAGGTACACGCCGGTGGGAGGCAGAGCCGTGATGGGGTGTGGCCCAGACAGGTGCTGGCAATAGAGCCCGAACAGTGGGCAGAGCAAAGCTAAGCTGCAGCCTCAACTCTCGCCAAGCGAGCAGAGGCTGGGAAGGGACTAGCACTAAAAGTTTAAACTGGCCTAACTTCTGGTGAAAAATGGTTTCAGTCAGGACATTGAATGATAAGTCAATGCTGTTTGAATAAAGGATGTTCTGTTCTTTTGATTGTCTTAATACATGTTTGGATAAATGTTTGATCCTCATGGTAGATAAACTAGAGGAACAAAATTCATAATTTTAAACTATATATTAGGTATGGTCTTGTCTGTTGATCATTACTAAAAATTTGGTTCTGCAATTTAAGTTGCTTTCTAGAAATTCTTGGTTTAATTCTATAAAAATATAACACTTAAAATAAATTGGGTTATCAGCTTATTAAATAATGTTGCTAAGATAAACCCATAAATGATAATCTCTTCCTGATAAAGAGGTTACAAAATTATTTTTACAGTAAATAAAATACAGGTAAATTGTTTGGTCCACATTGTTAATAATTGGCTATTTGCATTAATATGTTATTTAAAATCTATAAAAGAATCCTCTTTTTAAGATTTTATAAAATACTACTGAAGAGTATTACCTAAAGTTACCTCTTCAAATCCTATAGAGATTGTATTTAATGCTTTTATAATTGGCATATGTAAAAAGGACCATGGAAACAGAAGCTGGTGATAGAATTACTCAATTATTATTGCTTTCATATTTTAAATTCAAAATGGCGCCGATATATAGAACTGGAGGCTTTAAAAGTACAGGGAAAAAGGTGTTTTGACAAACAGTTATCAATGATAAACAGCCTAAATTAAAAATAAAATTATATGGGATTGAGATTAAAAGATTATTGGATTCTGGTACTGGATATATCTATAATTTCACAAGAATCCTGAAATTCGAATTGGCCCCTTAAAAATTCTACCAGCACTCGGGAGGCAGAGCCAGGCGGATCTCTGTGAGTTCGAGGCCAGCCTGGGCTACCAAGTGAGCTCCAGGAAAGGCGCAAAGCTACGCAGAGAAACCCTGTCTCGAAAAACCAAAAAAAAAAAAAAAAAAATTCTACCTCTAACTACAAGGTATCGGCACAGCTCAGACGCCATTGCAGAGCAGGCTACTTTTTTAAATTGGAAGGATGAGGAAGGTCATGCAGGAACTTTTCAACCTTTTGTGCTACCTGACCTTCCAGTAAACTTATGGGGACGGGATGTGTTAAATGGTATGATAGCGGTGCTTACTACACAGCCTGTACAACAGATGCTGAAGAGTCTGGGCTACTGCCCGGGCAAAGGCTTAGGGAAAATGTTGCAAGGAGACCCGCTCCCTGTGGCAGACAAAAACTGTGTCACTAGAGGTCCTGGGGATACTAGAGGATTAGGGTCTTTTCCATAGAGGTCACTGCACAGCAGCTTTCAATAATACAACCGATAAAAGTCACTTGGAAGAGGGATGACCCTGTATGGGTGGAGCAGTGGCCCCTTACTAAGGAAAAATTGGAGGCTGCGTATGCATTGGTTAAGGAGCAGTTAGATGCTGGACATATCATTCCTTCCACTTCACCTTGGAACTCACCTATATTTGTTATTAAAAAGAAATCAGGAAAATGGAGGCTGTTACAGGATCTTAGAGCTGTAAATAAAACCATGCTTCTCATGGGAGCAACACAGCCTGGCTTGCCTGCCCCTGTGGCAATTCCTAAGCATTGGCATTTAATTGTGGTTGACTTGAGGGATTGTTTCTTCACCATTCCTTTGCATCCCGAGGACAGTCCTCGCTTTGCTTTCAGTGTTCCTTCAGAAAATCTTAAGGAACCTTATCAGAGATATCAGTGGGTGGTATTGCCTCAAGGAATGGCCAATAGCCCTACTATATGTCAAATTTATGTGTCTTTGGCCCTAGCTCCAGTTCGAAAAGCTTTTCCAGGTGTTTATATAATTCACTATATGGATGATATATTAATGGCTGCTAAAGATAAAAAACTTGTTTTTGATGCCTTTTCTTATTTACAAGAGGTTCTTAGCTTGGCTAATTTACAGATAGCCCCAGAAAAGGTACAGGTATCTTTTCCCTATCATTATTTAGGTCATGAATTGTTATGCACGGGCATACGCCCACAAAAGATTACTCTGCGTATGGATCAGCTACGCACACTTAATGATTTCCAAACCTTTCTGGGAGATATTCAATGGCTTCGGCCCACTTTAAAAATTCCAACAGGTCAGCTTCGCCCCTTGTATGATGTCTTAAAGGGCGACCCTGACCCTTCATCTCCCCGTAAATTAACAGCTGAAGGACGTGTAGCCCTACAACGTGTGCAAGAGGCCCTGGAACAGGCTCACGTACAGTATATAGATCTTAATTCTCCCTTATTGTATTTGATATTTTGTTTTACTCATTCACCTACTGGAGTGTTTTGGCAAACAGGTCCTATTTTATGGGTACGTTCCCCAGCTTCTCCAGCAAAAATCATCACTCCTTATCCACAGGCTGACACTCAGATTATATTTAAAGGAATCAAGATCAGTGTTCAAACTTTTGGTAAAGAGCCAGATATTGTGGTGACCCCATACACCCAGTCTCAAGTAGCATGGTTGCAAGCTAATGATAACGATTGGGCCATATTGACATGCTCCATGCAGGGTCAGTTTGATACTCACTACCCCTCCAATGATGTGTGTCAATTTTTTAAATTACATCCTGTAATATTTCCCAAGATAGTACAAATGACTCCTATTCCTCAGGCCTGTGTGGTATTTACTGATGGCACTTCACGTGGTTTTGCTGTGGTGGTTTCTGGTAACATAGTAAAGAGAATAAAAGTCCAGGGCACTTCTGCCCAGGTGGCAGAGGTACAGGCGTTGTTGCTTGCTTTACAGATGTTTTCTGATGAGAGTGTAAATATTTATACTGATAGTCAATATGTGGCACATGCCATTATGCCTTTGGAAACAACAGCCTACATACCATCCATTTCTTCCATTCATGAATACTTATTACAAGTACAAGGACTTATATGGTCTCACTCACATAACCTTTATGTGGGCCATATTAGAGCTCATACTCAATTGCCTGGATCTCTAAGTGAAGGTAATCAGAGGGCTGACGCCATTACTCGTATGGCTGTCACATTAGTCTGTTCTGCCTTTGATAAGGCTACTCAGTTGCATCAGCATTATCATCTTAATGCTGCATCTCTCCGTTATCATACAGGCATAACCCGGGAACAAGCCATCCAGATAGTTAAATCATGCCCTATTTGTGTGGAATTTTTACCTGTTCCTCATTTGGGAGTTAATCCTCGAGGACTTTTACCTAATCATGTGTGGCAGATGGACGTCACACACGTGCCTTCCTTTGGAAAATTACAATATGTCCATGTGTCTATTGATACATATTCTTCTCTAATTTTTGCTTCTGTCCATTCAGGGGAAAAGGTTAAGGATGTAAAAAATCATTGTTTTCATGCTTTTGCTTACATGGGAGTGCCAAAATGCATAAAAACTGATAATGGTCCCACCTACAGTAGTACGGGATTTTCAAAATTCTGCCAAGATTTTTCTATTGTTAATAAGACTGGTATTCCTTATAATCCTCAAGGGCAGGCTATAGTAGAACGCTGCCATCGTACCTTAAAAACTTATATTGCTAAAGTAAAAAAGGGGGAGTTAGGGGCTCATCTCTCCTCTCCACATTCTATTCTTTCCCTTGTTTTATATATTTAAAATTTTTTATCGGTGGATTCTGCTGGAGTATCTGCTGCAGATAAGCACTGGAGGGCTCCTGTAGCAAATCATCCTCTGGTGCGATGGAAAGATCTTTCTACTGGCACTTGGAGGGGACCCGATCCGGTGTTGGTGTGGGCCCAGGGATCTGTTTGTGTCTTTCCGCAGGACAATGAAATTCCTCTTTGGGTTCCTGAACGCTGTGTGCGCCCTGTGGCTGCTGCCGAATCCCAACATGGCAGAGACCTATTGGGCCTTCGTAAAAAACTCTCCCCTTCTGATGCCGATGGGGATTGAGAGCCCAATACGGCCAGCCTTGGCAAACATTATTCTAAGCCTAGGAACTGTAGCCATGTGGTTGGATTCCTCAGAAGGTAATGTATGGTAACTTTTTTTAAAAAACATTGAGAATGTACCACACCTTGGAGATTAAGGATAACTCTGAAGGTCAATGAACTTCAGTTGTAAACAGTAGCATGCCAGCTAAGCCTTTTTCGCATTTTGTGACCCCCCTCAAGCTGGTGTAGTACCTACTTTTCAGGAATGGCTCTGTGCAACATTTATTTGCCTCCTGAAATTCATCTAGCCTTTTTGAAGATACCTCAAAATTTGTGAGCCTGAATGTGGCCATTATTGAGGCCATTAGTTCTACTCCTTGTTTGCTGTTTTTGTTTTCTGTTTTCTTTATGTTTCTCAGTTGTTCTCTTGCAGACCTGCCAGCCTAAGTAGTGCTGGGATCAAGAAAAATGGGCCTTGGTGGTTCATGTTCCTGGAGCCGTGTCCATGCCAGTGGACCGTGGCAGCTAGACACAGATGATGCTCACACGCTCCAGAAGAGACTCTGACATCGCTGTGGCCACTGCTGCTATTGTTTCTGGGATTGCTATTTCATAATTGGTTACTACAGCTAGCACAATGGAGACCCTGGCAGCAAAAGTAGCTACCACAGTTAGTTAATCTTTCTTCTTATTGGGCATGATAAATTTAATTCCACTATTATACATTAAAATTGGCTTTGAAAGTTGTAAAATTATTAAAACTCAAGTTCCATTTGCTTATGGGATACCACCTTACAAGGACTCCTATTTACAGTAAGGCTCGTTTAAGAAGGGAATGGTTCAATTGCCTTTAGCCTCCTGGCTATGGGTGGGTTCGGACTTCTGTTGGTCTTTTCTGTGTCGCACAGATTGCAAGCCCAGTGCCACTTTGAGATCTTTGGCAGCAGTCACTCTACAGCTCACATGGTTGAGTCTGTATGATAATGAGTATTCAGAGACGGGTGATGCTTGGGCGGCTGCCATCAACCTAAGACAGAGCACTTGTGTGGCCTGGGCAAGTGTCTCTGTGACGGGTAAGGTGGTCTGCTGGTCCCATGCAACCTAAGTCAGAAGCTCATTTAATAAAAAGGGGGGACCTGTGGGCGCCGTGGGCCCTGGCCCCCGACTGGGAGTGGCTGCGGCCTTGCTTGCTTGACCTTGATCAGATGTCCTCCCTATTCGGATTCCCTGCCGGTATCCACCCTTCTGAATGCTTAAGGGAAGTTCCTTGTTGTGTATCCTGCATTTTGGGCGTTAACTACTTAGATGCAAGAATATAGAACATTGAGTCTGGAATGTAGACCATTGACAGCGAACTTCTGCCCTCCGGGGGTTCCTCCATTTGTGCTGTAAGCCTGTACGTATTTAAGGTTTCTTCCCTCTTTCAATAAACGGCATTCGACATCCAAACATACGAATGACTCGCTGTCTCTTGTCTCTATTTTTTAATCCGCAGCCCTTCGCTCAGACATGGTGAACAGTTAGCGGTAACGCGGGTGTTACCGCTACATAGAACAGAGAAGACAAAATCTCAACAAGACAAGCACAATGACAACCCAGTAGACCAAGGCTGTGGTGACACATGTCCTTAATCCCAGCACTTGGGAGGCAGAGAAAGGTAGATCTCCAAGTTCAAGGCAAGCATCCTCTACAGAGTGCATTCCAGGATCCCTATCTTGAAAAACAAAAACAAAACAAAACAGCACAAAACAAAACAAAAGAAGAAAGATCAAACCCCTAGAGGAAGAGCTTCAGGCTAATGACTACTTTGAAAATGTGTCTTCTATGGTGTTCAGCCCCCTTATAATTTCTCCAATCCAAGTGCTCAGCCATAAATACATTTTTATGCCAACAACATTAAAGGGACACAACAGATCTCACACACACACACACACACACACACACACACACACACACGAACATATAATGAGGTATCAACCCTATACAAAAAATTATAGACAATTAAGGAATGCTGAGAGCTGGAGAAATAGTATTCAGGGAAGAACACACCAAATGGTTCACCAATACTACATAGTCAACCCTGAAACATACATACAGGTAGAATCATGCAGGCTCCATACACATTTTTTAATAAATTGTAGCTACATATATATTCACATATGCACTAACAATGAATTTAAAATTAAGCTATGAATTTGAAAAAAAATAAGGAGGTTTTCAGAAAGAAATTAAGGAAGTGTTTAGAGGGAGAAAGTGAAGGACAAATGATAAAATTACATTATAATCTGGAAAAATAAAGAGAAAAAATTGATAATTAATCTCAAAACAAAAGTGACATTTATTTACAATAATCATGGTCTGGTGTGCCATATTAGAAGGTGTAAATTGTATGGGTTGTAATCCTTTTAGCATTTCTGCTTTATACATTTCATATAGTCCATGGCATCAGAAATTCATTCATGCACCAAATATTTATTAATCATCCTTGATGTATATCAGTCAGGCAAACATTTACCTAGTTATCCAGTTGTTGTGGATAAATACATGCATAAGAAAGTCTTTTTCTAAGTTTTTAAATCTATTGCCACCTAGGAGACTGTAATGTGCTTTTTCAGTAATTTGGCAAAATGTATCTGGAGTTAGAAATATATTTGTGTTCCATATATACAATGTTCTGAACATGTATAATAAAATAAGAAGTAATATAAATTCTAATGATGTGGCAGGGTCCTGTGCCGTTGTTCCCTTTTGGGGAGGAGGGCAAGTATGCACAAAGTCAAACCACACAGACTCTGGGAGGATGTCAAAACAACAAGCTCAGTTTATTTAGGAAGAGGCATGCCTTGTATACTCTCCACCCCACCCTGGGGAAAGGTATGATGAATATGCATCTGCTGGTGTGACATGGCTGCCTTTCATTGGTCCAGGTCATTTCCAGATCATGTCTCAGCTGCTCTTGCTAAGGCCCTTAGGTAGACCCAGATTGGCTCTCAAAAAGTACCTTTTTTACTGGTTTGGGCTGGTTGACTCTTAAGCCTGTTAGAGATGAGTCATCCCACATAACAAAATAAACATATTTGCTTTTAATGATTAAAAGATGATCAATGGCCACATTAAATAACCTATATTTTTTTGAAAATAAATATTTCCATGGAATACTGTATTGTTTCTGATATCTATTAACATGGCATGTAGTTTTGCTTTTAAGTCTTCTCTCTCTTTTAAAGAACACTGTCTCAAAAATCAGCTCGGATTGGGTTATATCTAGAAAGCTGTCAAGTGTTGGGCATCTGGGAGGTAGTACTCCCATAGTAGTATGAAGAAAAAGAGATGAACAAAAGTTCTAATCAAGGAGTCTTATATAAGATGCTGACTGTTTCCAATGCAGTAGGCAGAAATATATCACTGGAAAGAATTGCCTCTGTTTAGAAAAATAAAATGGATATATTGGAGTCAGTAATGCATTTTCTCTGAGTAAAAGGGTTATCACACAGATATTTGTAACTTCAGAGATGTCATCACTACAGCCTCGGGGCTCTTGAAGGAATTTCTGTTTTCTCAGATGATGCCAGCTGATATTCTGTCTCCCTTAATGAGAGAAAAAGCGGCTTATAAGTGAAGACTTAAAGTACTTCAACAAGCTTTGAACTAGTCCAACTGAAACTTAACTCCCGTCTTGCCTGGTACAGACCTCACAGCCAGAGTGCTTTCTGGTTTGGGAGGATAAATGACAATATATATACACCAGTAGCAAATGGCTTTACCTTCAGACTGAGGAGGATGGATGGTATAAATAATATTTAAATGCTGGCTTTGTCAGCTTAGAGGGAAATATAACTTATAAGATGTTATCTTCAATATTAGGATTCAAAGTAGTTTTGTGTAAGCACAATATTAAGAGTAAAGAGTATAAGCATCAAACGGTATGTAGAACACTGCATAAAATTTTATTTTGTGTTGATTCAAATTTGTATTATCACTTAAGATGAAGAATGATGTATTGTGATTACCCCTTTGCTGTGTGCTTCTTTCCTACTTTTAATTACAATTATTTATGTATATATTTATTTATTTCTTTTGTATATGCATATTCATAAGTATGTGCCAAAGTACACATGGGGAGGTCAGTTCTCTCATTCCACCATGAGCACTTTTACCTGCTGAGCCATCAAACTAACTAACTCTTTCTGGCTTTTTAATTGAAAAAAAAAAAAAAACTAGTGGCAAAAGGAATATTAACTTATAAAACACTAAAATTGAATATGGTGGTATTTTATTTGTACTGAAATGTGATTTTAATTGTATGTTAATAAATAAAGTTGCCCTGGGGTCAGAGCTCTTAGAGCCATAGCAAGAGTGTGGTGGTTAGAAGAGCTAGGTAGATTTCTGTGTGTTCAGGGATACAGCCAGCATTGGAGACATACGCCTTTAAGACCTGGAGGGCGGTACTTACAGGCAGTGACGAGGCAGTCATGTGTTTGAGTTTACAACCAATGAGAAGGCAGAACAGAAAGACTATGTAAAGACAGACACATAGGAAGTAGCTCTCTTTTGGGGAAGCTAGGAGCACTACAGGAGGTAATATTTTAGCTCTGAGCTCTGACCTCTTGGCTTTCTCTTTTACATTGGCTCTGTGTTTCTTATTTTAATAAGATGGTTGGTGACACCTACAATTGAAATCATTAAAAATGTTACTAAATCATTAATAGACACATTAATCTGTTGGCATATGCAGAAACACCATCTAAACTATCTAATTACATTTTAGCTCTTTTATTTGTGTTGTGTGGACCTAATAGAAAATCAAACTTACTGAATTAAAAAAATAATTACAGAAGCTGACAAACATAAAGGCAAATAGAGGGATACAAGGATCTGATAGTGGGATTGCAAGAAAGAAGGTATCTTCAGGGAAAAGAGGATGCTAAGTAAAGAGCAAGGAGTTAGGAGGTACAATAAAATACCATAAGGAATGACTATTTACCTAAATAAAAACAATAATACTGGCAATTCTGGGTATAATTATACGCAATTGTTTTAATGAACTTTTCTCAGCTGGGCTGACAATGTTCCTTCAATGAGCCAAAGACCACCTAATAAAATCCCTAATACCAGAAGTCCTACCCAGCCACGTACCACACCAATTATCAGCATGGCATGATCACTCTAAGGGTGCAATAGTGGCAAGCAAACCTTGGCAGCAACCAATAGCTCTTAATAGAACATAAGAGCCATAGAACAAGAGAGAAACCACACCTGGAACTAGGAACCTAACTAACTACTCCCTGTTAGTGAAATCATGGATATTGGGAGATAATCTACCACCATTATTCATTAAACCAACACAGTACCTACCAATAATCTAAACATTTGTCCTAATATCACAGCTAATTATAGTCTTCCATCCTCTTTAAGGAAAATTCTCTTTCTAACAGGTAAAGATCACTAGAGAAAAATCACAGCTAATAAAAATGCATGGTTAGGGATCCCAATAATAGCAGGTACATCTACAAAACACTTCACATAGGCTCAGAGAGCATTGTTGAAGAGGAGAAAGACTGTAAGAGCCAGAATAACAGGGAATTTGATGTGGGATTCTCTATCCTAACAAAGTCAGAAGCTGCACCTGTAAAATTTCCTCAGCATGACTATCCAAACACAAGCTAAACAAGGGTGATACCAATGGTCAAACAAAAATGAAAAGGGATAGCATCACAAGACCCCAACCATATACATAGAACTACAGGCAGCCAAGGAATGCTGGACGTAGGAGAAATAGTCTTCCCCAAGGAAGATTACACCAACTGATTATCCATTATAGAATGATCAATCCTGAAAATATGCATGCACATTTTACAGACTGAGAACTTATATATAGTAGTATAAATGTATGTTCATAAACATAGATGTGAGCAATAAAAAATGAATGAAAGGCCATAAATTTGAAAAGGAACAAGGAAGGATAAATAGGTTTCACAAGAAGAAAGGGGAAAGAAAACTATTGTGATTATATTATAACCTTTGAAGTGAAAAAAATGAGAGTATTTTCAAGATGTCTTTGCCTTTATTAGTGGTTTGGGTGAGCATGTAAGACATAAAGATTTTTTTGTAGGAAATAAATATTAATAATAAATAGACCGATTTATTTTAATGCAGTGGAAAATTGTTTGTTAAAGCTTGAATAGAGCTGAAAAGGAATAAATCATAATACCAAAATTTGGAAAGATAATTTTTCATTTAATAACACTGACTTGAAAACACTACTACAGGACCAGTGTTACATTCTGTGAACTTACTCGAGTTGTCTGTAAACCCAGTGTTAAGACATCTGAAACCTTCTTTTCGCTTCTGTAGGCATGTACAGGTAATACAAGCACACACACACAACAAAAAATAATAATTAAAATATTTTTAAATGTTTAAAAATGCACCAGTTAAGAACAGATATAATTAATATATGTAATTATAATTAAATATGAGGCAAACTGTTATCAAAGTTACATACCTTACAGTGATCAATATTTTTATTTTACAGGTGATACATAACATTATAAATATATAATAAAATTCCTATATTTCTATTCTCTTCAATTCATAAAGGGATTATGTGCCAGTCAACCTATCTGAAGTTCATTTAATAAATTCACCCTAGAAAACATTATGAAAATATAGAAAATGTCATAAAAAGAAGTGGTTTGGTATAAATGTTACAGTAATATTTCAAGCATTACTGAGTAAATATTTTTATGCTATGGCATAGGCAATGGACATTTAAGAGAAAGGGAAACAAAGCTCCAACATTCCACACTGATTCTTTAATTTAAAAACACATGTTGAATATCTCTCTTGATTTCTAGTAGTCATTTTAATTACATTATATTACAGGCTTATGTTTAATCAGATACAAAAAAATTTTTCAGCATTGAGTTGAGGGCTGTCATTAGTTCCTAGTATCTCACCTCTCTGAGTTCACTGATATTTTTTTAGTGCCAAGACACCTGGGCACTGATTCAGAAGTCAGAGGAAGTGGGACTGTAAGGGATATTGAAAGGAACAAAATGGAGGGAGAACTTTCATCCTGGACTCCCGGAGTCAGACATTTTTGCTTCAACCCCTGATTTAGGAAGCCAGTTTTGCCATCGTTTAGGAATAAAGTGTGTGAGACAGTTAATAATTATATAATAAATAAATAATAAAATTATACTGGAAATCATTATGTGAAAACAAGTCATTTTGTCATTGAAATGAAACATTCCTCCTTTCAAAGGAGAAAAGTAAATGCAATTGTATTTTATCATGATTACAAGCGTGAATGGCATCCTGCTGCCCAGGAAAAGCTAGTTCAAACAACACAATATGATGAGAACCATGTAAACATGCTCAAAGATTTTTTTTTAGAAATGCTATTTCTTTTGCATCCTTTTAATGCCTTTGAGGAAGTATATAGTGCTTACATTTGAATAATTTGAAGTCAAAATTACTTTTATTAATATCACGTTGTAATTTGAAGACTATTGTTTATTCTTAAATATTTTTCCACTATCTTTCTGATTCTATGTTGATTTTTAAAAGGAAAAATTATATTCTACACCTACTAGCAATTTAAATGCAGTGAAAAAATATTGTATGAGAAAATATTCCTTCCAAATTCCTTAATCTAATCATTGCATATAACAGTTTCCTTTTTGATTTTTATGGATTTGATTTTTATGGATCCATTTATTTATTTATTTACTTGTTTGTTTGATTGGTTGGTTGGTTTTTTTAAGACAGTGTTTCTCTGTGTAGCTTTGTGCCTTTCCTGGAACTCATAGATCAGGTTGGCTTCGAACTCACAGAGATCTGCCTGCCTCTGCCTTTCCAGTGCTGGAATTAAAGGCATATGTCACCACGGGCTGGGCTAAACTCAAGTATTTATGTTTATATGTGTTTTCCTTTAATTAAATTTATTCCAAAGTCTTAATTTGTGCATAAAACATGACAAACATAGCAATTTAAAACTTTAAATCTAAGTTGTTAAGGGAAGTTTAACAGAAATGCACTTTACCTCACACTTGATTAATTTCATGCAGATTGAATAACAGTTGAATCAGTATTCAGAATTTAAAAATTATGGTTACTGTCAAAATTGATTGCTGTGGGATGGTCTGTATGTCAAATCTGTTGCTCTGATTGGTCAATAAATAAAACACTGATTGGCCAGTGGCCAGGCAGGAGGAAGTATAGGCGGGACAAGGAGGAGAAGAATTCTGGGAAGTGGAAGGCTGAGTCAGAGAAACTGCCAGCCGCCAACATGACAAGCCACATGTGAAGACACCGGTAAGCCAGTTAGCAAGAAGCCTGCCATGGCCATACAGTTTGTAAGCAATATAAGTCTCTGTGTTTACTTGTTTGGGTCTGAGCGGCTGTGGGACTGGTGGGTGACAAAGAGTTGTTCTGACTGTGGGCAAGGCAGGAAAACTCTAGCTACAATTGATAGTTTGAACAAAAATCAAACATCCTCTTTAAGTGAAATTGCTATAAAGTCTACTGACATAATAACTTAGAAATGGTACTGGTTACATGTTTTTAAATGGTTTGGTTAAGATACTGCTTGATATGATTTAATTCATAAAGTAGTTTTTGAAAGTATATAGTAGCTGATGCAGTGTTAATTGAAGGTAACAAATTGAAAACAGCCTGATTGTGTAACTGGAAAGACAAAGTAGAGGATGTTTAAGAACTTCTAGGGAGGAACCTGGAAAATTTGGGGTAGAGGAAATCATAATCCTAATATATTGACTGAAAAACATCTATTTTTAACAAAAGAAAAATAGCAAGCAAGCAAACAACCAAGAATTTTTACTCCAACAAAAACTAATGCGTTCTAAGCAACAGTCAGAGTCATGAACTCTTATTCTGTTTTAAATGAGCTTGCTCACCCCATCTGTTGTGTCCCTAATATTCTGTACTTCAGTTATTTATAAAATAAAAAAGTATAAAAGCTATTTTTGGTTATAACTATAGTAACACAGTGTCTGAACACATTTTTAATTATTCCAAAGTGATTGTGGTGACACTCTATGTGTTAGCCAAATAGTTTTGGCTTTCTAAAGAAAACCCTTTTTTTTCTAAAAATAATTTATGATTTCATAGGAAGATTTCTTTTACCATAATACAGCAGAGGAAATTTAAAATAATACAGAATAAATATACACAAATATCCATATTCTACTTTTCTGATTTTATCCATAGCTGGTAGTCACATTTTCATATACCATTTCTTGCTTTGTGACTTGACCTGACCTTGTCTAAGAAGTCACTAGAGAGCATGGTAGAAAGGAGCCAAGTGCTGGTGTGAAAGTCCTCCCCATTCTGCAGAGGAGCCTGCCTGTGTTTTCTTCATCTCCATGCTTAGAGGAAATGTCTTTAGTCCAATATACCTCTATAAGAAAACCACAAGACTCTGCCATTAGAGATTGATTGATATATTTATTTTAGAGTAAGAAAATATATCTTCAGTGAAAGCATTGAACAATACACGTCTTTACTCATTCATTCAAAAATGAAAGGCATGTTTCTTTACTAGCTAGTAAACAGACAGAAAATAGATAAATGTAGACTCAAGATCATGGAAAACGAGGTTGAATATGTAAATATAAAAAAAAAAATACTAGTTCTGCCGGCCAGTGGTGGTCCCAGCACTCAGGAGGCAGAGCCAGGTGGATCATTGTGAGTTTGAAGTCACCTGGTCTAAAGAGCAAGATCCAGGACAGGCACCAAAACTATACAGAGAAACCCTGTCTTGAAAAAAAAAATTCTAGTTCTTATATCCTGTACAGTTTCATGATAATATCATTGTGAACTATGTAAATCATAGACTGGAACTATAAGCTCTGTCATATCTGGAGTAGCCTTTTTATTGGGACTTTTAAACAAAAAATTCTATCAATTGTGTAGGTAGAATAACAGTCATTGATGACTTCTATAGTGAGTCTTGAACCTAAAGAACATGATAACTTTTAATAATTATTCTAATTTCATATTATGACACCACTCAGTCTGTTTTATTTATCTTTCTGTGTGTAGCTTAAGGAAAGGTGGCTTGAATATATTTCATTTTGTTTTTAACTACCTTTAAGAACCTAGGTTTTGCCCTACTTGGAGTATGTTTTATCAAGTCTTTTATTGAGGGCTGTTTCCACGAATCCCACTTGGTGCCCTTCTCACTTGGGCAGCCACTCCACTTCCATTCATGCCTATTAACACAAATTTTGCCTGTCCTTTCTGCTGTATGTGGTAAGAGGCAATGAGGCAAGTGGGCATATTCATGTTTGAGGCTTATTCTTTGGCTTTTTCACTTTTAATATCTTACACACCCTAATGAGAAATATCAGTTTCTTGACTTTTATTTAGTGGTTCCTAATGCCAAACACAGTATGTGTTTACTGTACATGGGCTATCAAACTCTGTGCATTGCTGTACTGAATTTACCAAAATGCAGCCTATTGCCCTCAGGCATGAATACTCCAGCTCTTCTTTCCTAAGCATGCAAACTCTACTTCTATTTCTGCCTTCTCTATTACCTGCAGGCTGCTGCTTTTGTATGATTTCCCCTTTCATGATAATGTCCTTTGGGAGGGCTGTTCATTCATTTCTTACTGTCAAGTCTGTAAGCAAAACCCTTAGTCCTATACTGCTTGATTCAAAATCAAAAATAATCCCCAGATTTCTTATCTGAAGCTCTCAAGCAATTTATTTTAGAAGATATCAATTTCTGTGCTGTTTTGGGCTTTTAATCTAATTTTAGAACTTCAGGGCAACTGCAGTACACAAGCATCCTGGCTTTCATCCTCTTCTGTGAAGATGATCCGACTAGAATTTATCAATTGCAAACCTATCTTTCAAATCTTCCACTCTCAATGCAACTTTCAATCCTTTTTCACTCCTTTGTCTTTGTTCATTCATTCCCAGTGTTTAGTAATTGATAACAATGTTCCAGTAATTAATAAATTTAGAAACAAAGACCTTAGCCCTGACTTATGCTGTTTGAATTTAATTTGACAAACAGATTTGAAACCAAATGGAGAATTTTAAGATTTTTATCACTTGATATCAGCAAGACTAGAGACTTAAAGCCATTTCTCTTTTTAAGTGATATGTAACAGTTATAGAAGATAATGACATTTCATTGAGGACTTTAATGATAATAAAGTTTTTAAAGATATTTGAAACAAAAGAACTTTCCAAACAGAAATGACAGACCATAAAACATTCCCTTTTCAATGTATTATCCTCATTTGTCTGTATTTCTTTCTTGACTAAAAGCTTCAAGAATTCAGAAATTTAAAGCTCATATTTTGAATATTTTTATAAAAAAAATGTGAGACATAATTTCTCTATATAACAGCTCTGGTTGTCTTGGAACTCATTTTGCAGCCTGCCTCTGCTTCCAGAGTGCTGGGATTAAAGGTATGCACCCGCCCCCCTGCTGAACATGTTTATCTTTTCTAAAAAATAGGTGTGTTTCTGTTTCTGATACATTAGGTACATGGAGTGGTTTACATGTTGCTTTGAAATGTATGATGTCAAATGCACAAAATTCATCCTCCACCATTGACTGTGCAGTAGCAATCATTGATAGCCTGCTTGAACAAGGTCTTACAAAGCTTGTCTATCAGAAAGATGATAACACTAACTATGATGACAGAGAGAAGACTTCATCTGTAAAGTAAAGTTTGGGCAGTGAATTTCTGTGATGATGGGTACTGTGGTAGAGAAATATTGAATGAAGGATTGACTGGACTAATCATAAGTGAAATCTATACACAGAAAACATTAAGAAGAAAGATTTCAAGATGTAATTACTTTGCAATTACTTTAAAACAGGAAAGAGAACTTTGAGTTGAATAGGATAGCATCTGATATGACAGCAAATTCATAATGATCTGAGGGGAAAGGGAGCCAGTCAAAGGAAGGCAGGGGATGATGGAGTGCAATGAAGGAAGACAGCAACTAAGAACAATGTACAGTGACATGTGTGTATGAAAACATAATCATAAGCCACCTCTTTGTACCCTAGCAAAACACAGTAGTTTAAAAGACATAGATGAATGCTGCATTTTGTTCAGTGTTTAATTAGATGTGTGGACTGTAGTTATTGCGTCTTATATGAATTAGGATAGCTAAGTACACAACGTTACAACAACTTTCAGCTACCTCTGATCATTTCACTTCTTCCATTCACTTCTTCCAACAATTTTGTTTTTATTTGCTCATTCCTTATATCTTCAGAATGAATTTTGAGTTTGTTTATATAAGGTATTGTAGACAAATTTCTAAATGGCCTTAATAAATAAAAAAACATGGAAGTCAGGTATTGGGGTGAATTCTGAAAGATCTGAAAAGCAAAACAAGCCACAGCTAACCTTACTTTGTTAACTTCTCAGCTGACCCAATTTCCTCAAACTGGAAGCCTCTGTGTCCTCATCAGTGTGGATCTCAGCTGAACTGCTGCTCAAAATCCTAAAAGATTAAAAAGCCTCTAGTTCCTGGTCCTCATGACTTAAATAAACTTCTGCTTCCTGCCATCACTTCCTGGGATTAAAGGCAAGTGTCTTTCCCAAGCAAGACATGAAATCTCATGTGCTGGAATTAAAGGTGTGTGTCACCGGGCCTGGCTATTTCCAGTATGGCCTTGAACTCACAGAGAACCTGCTGGGTCTCTGCCTCTGGAATGCTAGGATTAAAGGTATGTGCTACCACTGCCTAATCTCTATGTTTAATATAGTGGCTATTCTGTTCTCTGACCACCAGATAAGTTTATTGGGGTGCACAATATATCAACCACATTTTCCCTTTTTTGTTTAAAATAAAAAAGTTATAAGTAATATAAGAAAAAGTATGTGCAATAAGTATATATAATATAAACAGTCACGAATTACATTAACAATGTCTAGTCCATTAACATTGGACAGATTCAGACAAAAAACTCCATTATATACATTAATAATGTTCAGTCCATTAACATTTGACAAATTCAAAGAATTTGATTACTTATCCTATTTAAAGCAAGCAATTCCTTTTTTAAAGTAGATTAAATAATCTATCTTATTTTATCATATCCATATTCTCTTTTTTCTTTTCATAGTAGATTCAATAATCTACCTTTTATCATATTTATATCTTTCCTTTTTTTAGAGTAGATTCAATAATCTACCTCTTATCTATATTCTTTTTCTTTTTCTTTTTTTTAAACAAGAACCCTGAATCTGATCTTTGTTATTTAGCTTTTTATTCTTCTGACCATCAACAATTAACAACTTGTAACCAACCATCGTAAACAATGAAAATATCTGTAACTTATTAACAACCAAAAACCACCCATCCCACCTCTTTGGAATGTGGGCACCATTTTCTTAAAATTATTTCCTGCTTTCTGGGGACAAAGGCATCTTTAGGAAATCCTGATAAGAAAATTTTGAGTTAACTGTCAATTCCTGGGAAAGGTAGCTATATCATTTGTTGTCCAGTCTCTGCATAATGGGAAAACATAGGCCTTTTCTCAAGTTCTTGCTCAAGTAGTCTGTGAGTCTGTATCATCTCAGCTAGCCATCTCTAAATTATACTGAGTAGTTTGTAGTCAAAAAACAATCTTTAGGTGGTATTAATCAGCTTGATGGTTTTATCATAGTCCATATGGAATTGTTATTGTGGAATCCTATCATCTTTTTGGAAATTTCAAAATCATTGTTAAGGATGGTCATGGCCCACTGCAGATTGTGTGTGTGTGTGTGTGCGTGTGCGTGTGCGTGTGCGTGTGCGTGTGCGTGTGCGTGTGCGTGTGTGTGTCTACTCTATAGTTTGGAGAAATCACAGTCTGATAAATGTCTGCCTCTCAGAACCACGAACGTTCTTCCCTAGAAGAAAATATCTTCACAGCAACTTTTCCCCACCACTTGCCGCAAGGCCACAGGCAAGCGGCTTTTCCTTAAATCCATGTCCCACAAGTTGGACACCAAGTGTACAAAAATTTTCTAAATGGTCTTAAATAAATTAAAAAAAAATGGAAGCCAGGTATGAGGGTGCATTCTGAAAGATCAGAGAAGCAGAACAAGCCACAGCCAACCTCACCTTGTTAACTTCTCAGCTGATCCTGTTTCCTCAAACTGGAAGCCTCTTTTGTTTTGTTTTGTTTTTTTCATAAGGTATCACCTTGTGGCCCTGTCTGGAATACAACTCTCAATCCTCTTGTATCCACTTTAAGTGATGGGTGTGACCCTTGACAACCCCAGCCCTTCTGATGTTTGTTAACCACTGTCACTTTTGATTTCACAACATTAACCCCTGTCTGTGAAGAAAACTCTTGACAATTTTACAACTGATATTTCTTTAATAACTCTTTCTATCATTTTTTTCTTTTGGTTTATTTATCATTACTGTGGAACGTGGAAGATTTTTATATGACTACAGTTGTGCATATGGTCCAGTATAGAGGTCAGAGGATAATTTTAGGATGCCAGTTCTTTCCTTCTTCAGTGTTTTGGAGACCAAACTCAGGTCCTCAGGCTTGGAAAAAAAAGACATTTTGTCCTCAAAGGCATGTTGCCTGCCTCTTTTGTTCTTTCTTTAAACATATCTGTACTTTTTAATTCACCAATTTTTCATCCTATAACCTTATACATAATACATAAACATTAGATGCATTAGTTTTGAGTTGACTGATAAGATGATTTCCTCTTTTATCATGGTTGCTTTAACAACACTTTAGTCCTAACGTTCATTATATTTTCTTATCCACATAAGCATTCCAAACTTTCAAACTGAAGCTAATTCAGCATAATTTCTGCTTGAGCTCTTTCAACCTTGACCACAAACATGAGATTTTTTCAGGCTCAATACTTGCAACTTGTTGAGGTCAAGTGTACCCCAATAGCTGTTGATGTTATTCTGATTTTCTACTGTACTGTGTGCTGTGGATATCACTCTGTATAAATAAAATGCTGATTGGCCAGTGGCCAGGCAGGAAGTATAGTCGGGACAAGCAGAGAAGAGAATTCTGAGAAGTGAAAGGCTGAGGAGGGAAGACACTGCCAGCCGCCGCCATGACAAGCAGCATGTGAAGATGCTGGTAAGTCACCAGCCATGTGGCAAGGTATAGATTTATGGAAATGGGTTAATTTAAGATATAAGAATAGTTAACAAGAAGCCTGAGCCATTGGGACAAACAGTTTAAATAATATAAGCGTCTGTGTGTTTATTTTCTAAGTGGGCTGTCAGACTGCCAGGGCTTGGCGGGACCCGGAGAGAAAATTCTGCAGCTACTGCTGTGTTTCCTCTGTGATCAAAGATTTCACTATGGATGGCATCCAGTATATACTTTTATTTGATGATATATAATGATAACTATGAGTCTTCTAAATTTGCAACCTATAGGCTAACATGAACTATTTTCCCTCTTCATTCCCTAAAGCAAGTAAGTCAAATGAAAATATTAAAACTATCTTTACAATTGATTTTTAATGCTGCCTTTGAAAGGAAACATTACCTGGTTTATTACAATTTTATTCTACCATAATAATGTCTCATATCCAGCATGCCTAAATAAGAGACAAAACAGATGAAATTTTGATAAGTTAATTTTGAGTCTATGACATTGGCTTAAAATGAAATGAAACATTGATTCATAATTTAAGAATCCTGTAAATTAATAAATGAAAGCCAGTAAAAATTCTACATTTCAAATTCTAAATAATCTATGTAAAACAAAATTCTAGCATTGTCTCAAAAATTTAAATGTGTAATTAAAATGATAAGTGCAAAACAAATTAAGAAGACAATCTAATAGCTTCTTGCAAAAATTCGGGAATGGTCCCACGAGACTCAGTAGGATAATGCAATTCAATGATTTGCATAAATTACAGTTTTCTTGTATGCCTATATTACATTAGTACCTAGTAATTCAATGTAACAAAAAAATAAAAAATGAAGTTTTCTTAAAATTTAACACTATTTCTGGGTAAAAATGTTGCAGCAGCACTTTTCATCAATTTCTTGGGTCTTTACTAATAACAACAGTGTATATTAGTTTTGAAATCTGTAGTTAGATGTAAAATCTAACTTGATGAAGCAACCATCTCTGCCATCTGAGAAAATAAATATTTTCAGTAAAGAATAATTTATGTTAAATTAAAGCTATCTTCCCTAATGAACTGGTTCTGTACTTTTTCAGTATTTGCTTCTTTCTGTCATAGGCAGATACATCACACCCCTTCACTAAAGTGTTTGGTACATTTCTCCACTTGATAACTGGAGAAATGAATGGCAGTGACATATACAATCAGTATGAAATTCAGGAGAAAGTCTCTCTCAAGCCTATCATCACACAGAGTGTCAATTCGTCTGGTGCAAACCTCCTCTCAGTTGTATTGTTGAGCAGAAATACTGGACAACAAATGTCCCCCCTCTGTTGGAAATGCTCCTTCCCTTCGGAATTGTAGTCTAGGTCACCAAACGATATTATAGAACCAAATAACCAAAATCTAAACCTATTTCTTCACAGGTATTGAAATTTAGTTGGAGGAAAGACTCATTTGTAAATAGTAAGAGACTGTCTCTTTCTAGCTAGGGTTTGCGGCTCCAAGTTTCTCTTTCAATTTTAGAGTGCATACTGAGTTCTTAAGGAGAAAAGTGCATAGATTTCTTTCTGGGAAAATACTGACAGAATGACATCACCTGACCAAAGGTGGGATTCAGTGTCTTTTTTGTGTTTGTGTTATTCTAAAGACTTTACCAAATAAAAACTTAGAATCATTTTTCTATGGTATCTCCTTACTAGTTTCCTGCCTAGAACACACTACCCATCCTACTAAGCTTCTATATTTGTCCTTTCCTACTTCACCTCTTCCTCACATCTTTATATTCCTGGGTGAAATAAACAGCATACATTCCAACTGCATATCCTACTAATGGTGTTGGGGTCAGGAGAAGCTATTCATTTGTTTGGTTTTGTTTCTTTCAAACTAGTGGATGACTAGTAGCATCTGGGCTATATGGCTGTTAATACAGAGGAAATGCTGCAGTTAATATCGTCTAGGCTTTGGACTTTCTTCTACAGCTGAGATTGGAAGCTGTTGTGAAAGGATGGTAGGTTACTCCTAGCATTGTGATTAAAAGAAGATGCTAGACAAATGACATCTGCAAAAACTGTCCGAAACACCTTTTCAATTAAGAGGTGTGAGTGACCAAGATCATCTGGATATGTCCATAGGCACCTTCAATACTCACTGTTTTCAGTGAGTAGTTGGTAGTACAAGCCATGCCCTACAATGTCAGACACTATACTGGCATACTGAGGTTGAGGGGGAAGTGGTTGTGGTTGTTTAATCTTCATCAAATGTAGATGAAAAGTTTCTAGACTTTTGAGTGATGGGAAATAAAACTCTGGAGAAAATCAAGGATGTAATTTAAGTGCTAAATTAATTTTAAGTGCTAAATTTGAAAAGACAGAGGTGGATGAATGGCTAAGATGTGTTTCATATCTGACACAGCAGAATGGAACTAACAAACAAACTTACTCTTTTATAAATCTGTATTTGTACTTGTGAGATTGAACTCTAGCACAAAGGATAATCCATCCTAGCACCCTGTTCACACATCTTCAGTGATTCAAGTAGTGAGGACCTGAAAAGTACAAAGAGTCAGCAAAGTCATACCAAGTTGAGACAGGACCAAGCCCTTCCTCACTGCATTAAGGCTGAGTGAAATGTCCCACCATTCAGAATGGGCTCCAAAAAGCCAATTCATGCACCTGTGATAAGTCCTGGTCCCACTGCCAGGAGCCCCACAAACATATCAAGCCACACAACTGTCACCCACATTCAGAGGGCCTAGTTCGGTCCCATGCAGATTCTCCAGCTATCAGTCCTGAGTCCCCAAGCTCTCATTAGCTCCAGTTAGGTGTCTCTGTGGTTTTCCCCACCAGAAAAGACAAAAAACAGTATGTACTCACTCATAACTGGATATGCTGTGGATATCACTCTGTATGCTACGAATATGTTGCTCTGATTGGTTAATAAATAAAGTGCTGATTGGCCAGTAGCCAGGCAAGAAGTATAGGCAGGATAAGCAATCAAAGAGAATTATGGAAAGAGGAAGGTTGAGTCAGAGGGATGCCATCTAGCTGCCCAAGGAGCAGCATGTAACGGCACATAGGTAAAGCCACGGAACACATGGCAACATAAAGATTAACAGAAATGGGCTGAGTTTAAATGTAAGAGCTAGTCCGTGGCAGGTCTGAGCTAATGACTGGGCAGTTTTAATTAATATAAGCTTCTGAGTGATTATTTTATAAGTGGCTGTGAGGATGTTGGAGCTGGGTGGGCACAGGAAAACTTTCAGCTACACTGGATATCATACTCAAAGCAAAGGATAACCTGGATACAATCCATAACCCCAGAGAAGTTAGGTATAAAGGAGGATCCTAAGAGGGACATGCATGGAGAACCCCAAGAAGGGAAATTAATTAAGATCTTCTAGGTAAACTAGGAGAGGCTGTGAAGGGAGAGGATGGAAAGTGGTAAAATGAGGGATTGAGATGGCCCAGTTGGGGAGGGACAGAAAGCGAGAACAATGTAAGAGATATCTTGATAGAATGAGTCACTATGGGGTAAGGGAGAAACCTTGTGCTAGGGAAATTCCCAGGAATTCACAAGGTTAACCCTAGATAAGACCACTAGCAATAGAGGAGAGGGTGCCTGAATTGGCCTTCCCCTGTAATCAGTCTGGTGATTACCCTAATTGTCATCATAGAACCTACATCCAGTAACTGATGGAAGCAGATGCAGTGATCCACAACCAAGCACTGGGCTGAGCTCCTGGAATTCAGTTGAAGAGAGAGGATAGGGATCATATAAGCAATGGGCGTCAAGATCATGATGAAAACTAATTGTTTGTTAGTGTGACACTGAAATACAAATAATTACTATCTAATGCTTAAAACATACATATAGCACATAGCTATGTGTGTACATATGAAATATGCATATTACGAATTAGCTAAAGAGAGAGGAAATATAAGGTAAACACCACACTGACAAAATGTTAACTGATGATTCTGATGTAAACAAAGATAATATTATCACTACTGTAACAGGTACTGTTATGCACATTGGAGACAGAAATGTAAATAAGAAACAACCTGATGTTTTCACTCTTGTCTCATGAAAAAAATGCTGAAAATATTGCAGTATATAATAGGAAGGGACATTCTTAAGAAGATGAAATCTAGTGAGAAAGGGAAATATATAAGAGAGGGAACTGGGAGTTTAAGTTATTAAATTTTATGATATAAATGTATGAAACTGTCAAACTGTTGTGCCCAGGTTACAAGACCCCCTTAGCAAGACCACCACAGAGCCAATATCCGATGCAAGCACACAGAGGTTTTTAATAACACAACAAGCAAGTCCAAGACTTGGTCCATGTGCAACATCCGACACAATGGGTGGAGAATAATGGCCCCAGCTCTCACTTGAAGGGGTTTATATAGGAAAGGTTTACATGCAGTTTGGATTGGATGAGGAGGCTAGGGGTGAGGTAGAACTATAAGCATGAGGTTACTGATGGCTAAAAGCATTCAGGGTATCTATAGAGACATAAATTATTTACTCCCTATGTCCTGCATTTGTTGACACATTCAGATTTATTGTTCCAGTCCTACTCTCCTCTAAGGTCAGCTTCTGGTCAGTTGAGTCCAGTACTCCCCATATCTTGTTTTGCCAAGTCCAGGACACATAGATTTATTGTCCCAGCTTTAAGTTCAACTTCTGGTCACTTCTAAAACTGCTGGTCAGCAAATATCTTTAGAAGAGGTGAGGGGGAAGTGTCTCTCAAGATGGCTACAGATTTTTCCCTTTCAAAACATTTATAAAATTATTATATTTTACAAGCCTTTTAAGGAACAAAGAAATTTCTGGTAATTCTATGCCTGACCAAATTGTCTTGGAGACATTTAATAGAGTACATACTAATATGCAAGAGTACAATGTAAATAAAAATTTAAGCCACAAATATTAAAATGTATTATAATAAAACTTTATATTAAAACCTAAACTGAAGAAGAGAGAATTTAGAGAATTTTTCTCAAAAAAAGTAAAATATTAGTACTTAAATTTTCATCTTTCCATTTAATTTTGTGGCATATAAACAAACAGTTTACATATTATTTTTATCAACAGATGTTCTCATGAAGAAAATTCTTCACTAGCCATGATGAGTCACTAGCAGCAAACTCTAAGGTACCACTTAAGGCCTCAGGGCTGTCAGCATAGAAGAAAAAAAAAAATGAGATCATCAGTTAAAAGACCTGGCTGCTCTTTAAGAGGACCCAGTTTGATTTCCAGCACTTACATGAAGGATCACAACCACCTATGAGCCATGATCCAAGCATTCCAATGACCCCTTCAGACCTCCTTGGGCAGCAGCTACACATGGGGTGTACACACATTCACGCATGCAAAACATCTATACACAGAAGATAAAATATATTAGATATTTTTTAAAAAGAAATGAGTCGAACTTTTTGAGTTTCTTCTAGCAACACCAAATTCTTACAGCAGACAGAATAAGCAAGCCACTTACTGAATGTTCTTCCAGGATCAGCAGTAAAACAAGTGTCTGCCATTTTGAGAGCCACCCTAAGAATTCTCAACTCGGTCTAATTTTAGTTACACTTAAGTTACAATCAGATGTGTATGTCTCGGTGGTCCTCATTAAGTCAGCTATCTCTCTCATCTGCCACTGTCATCCTCCCCACCCACCCCCCTTCGAACCCTAAAATTGCCAGGTCCTTCTAGGGGAAATCTGCTTCATTTTGTTACAAAATCCCACTTTGTCGATTTCTTAGTTGTTTGTAGAGGTTTTTTTTTTGTTTTCTTTGCCTTAAATTATTTTTCAACTTTATTCATGTTGGTAGCATTGAATATTGAAAACAAATATCCATTTCTGTCTTGTACTCAAACCAGTTTACATCCAAAACTTTAGGACTGAGTCCTGAATATGGATAAATGTAAAGTTCTCCATATTCATGGAGATATGGATTCAAAGAAATGACCGCAAGAAACATCCAATGTATTTCCAGTCACTGTCAATATTTGTATTTTTAAGACCTGTTTTTGTTGTTGTTGGATTTTTTTTTTTTTTTTGTTTTTTGCTTTTAGAAAACCCAACAATATGCCTTGGCTGCTTTTACTCATTTGAAACAATTTTTTTTTTAAATATTCATTAGTGGTGGTGTGGGTATCTATCTTGCTGATACATGTGCTAAATTTCAATTATTTGGGCTATTTCAGTTCAGGAAATCCCAAATAACACTGCTGTGAAAAGTGAAAATTGACACATAGACAAGAACAAAAAGAAAAAGGAAGACAGGAAAAGAAACTTTTTTTTTTCTTCAGTAAACAAGTCTTTGTCACCCTTGAAGTTGACGCTCCTCTTTTACATACCACGTGGCTACTTCAGTGACATGAGCCTGAGATGCGCCTTGTCATCAACCACTCAATCATTCCACTGTCTGTTGAAAGCCAAACATAGAAAGGAGTTCTTTGAGGCCTACGTTGTTTCTCTGTACCACTGTATCTCAAATATTGATATAAATCATCTGAGATTTTCTTTAAACTGCCAGGCCAACACCTGTCAGCAGTGTGGAAGAGACCAAGGAATCTACCACAGTACCAGGAGCCCCAGTGCCATCAGCCCATGGACCACACTTAAGGAGCCCTAACCAGTTTCCCTCTACAGCACAGGGGGGGCTCACTCTCCCCGGATCTTTGGCTTGATTTGATTTTCCTGCTCAAAGACTCTTTCTTCCTCCTTTTCCATCAATTCTAATGCTATCAGTATCTTATAGTGAATGACCCCCACACCCTCTTACGTATCCTTCCATTCCTTGGTTTGAAATGTCTGCTCCTCATCATCTGTCTTCCATCTAACCCTATGCCCCATCTACTGCTTTACGTCTTTACTTCTCTAAACACATAGATTCATCAGTTGCCATCCCCTGCCCCCTTAGAAGGGAGTCTCGGGGCTTCACTATCATTATTGTCTTTCTGAGTAGAGAACAGAACAGGTGCAGATTGCATTCCTCCTGATACCTACAGCAAGCAGTTAGCACAAGGACTACGAAGATTTCTGTGTCCTGCGACTATAGTTAGCCATCATATTCGTGTGAATGTTAATTCTGACAGCCAGTAAGAACAAACTTTCTTGTCTTTATGTTTGGATAGAACTCTTATTTCTCAAATTAGAAAATATGTAAATGTCATTAAAATCTTGAAAAGTGAAAGTTCAAACATAGTTAAGCGTCTTTATTGGAGATGAATGAAGAGAGTCTATGAACCAGCTCTGAATACATTGATTTCATCAGAATCTCATCAGTACTGATTTCTAGGTTCCATTTTAATATTCTGTTTTTCTGCATTTAAAATCTATGGTACATTTTATGGTGATTTTTGAATATTAAAGCAATTCAGGTTGTTGTTAATATATCTCAAGGCCCCTAGTGAAAAATACAAAACAGAACACAATTTACTTGGGTTATTTTCATTTCCTGTTTGGGCTTCTTTTATTTGTTTTTAATTATGAATCTTTCTGCTTATTCTACATATCTATTTTTTTAAAACATCAAAAAGTAATAACACTAAAACCAATTTTTAAAAAAAGTAAGGTTTCTTACAACATACTCTTTACCCAATAGACACATTAAAATACATTACAAATTCTATGGAGAATAAAAAGCCACCTGCATTTCAGTTTTAAAGTGTTTACAGAATAAGCTTTCATGTATGGCTATAGGTACTGCTGAAGATATCACATATTCAAGCACAATCGGTACAAATATTAAAACAGAAGAAGGAAGGAAGAATAAAAGAAAGATAGATAATATAACACATAAAGCTATAAATAAAACACTGGCTGTCTTTTGATAAGGATGGAGTATTAAGGAGAGATAGTTGACATGTTGTCCATAGAAACTGGCCATTTATCAGCCTAGAGAGATTAGGCTACAGTTTTATCTCTCCAGAATCATCTTGTTTCAGTACAGGCAGGTGTTCTGATATAGTGATCTAATTGGCTTTGAGAAATACTTATGGCTTACTTAATAGCTTCAGATTGCTTTACATAGTAAGATAAAAATCCTAAAGAGTGAATAACTCAGTGACTTAGACTTCATAAGTGGTTTATATTAACTGGAAGTTTAACTCCTCTAAGCTGGTAACTATGTTGTTTTTGCTTGTAGTCATACATAATTATTAGATAGAAAGAAAACTGTGCTTATTCTCTATATTGCTTAATAAAGTAAGATAAGAAAGTATGTCAGATTCATTATACAAGATAATGAGTCATCTTTTAATGCCCTAATTTTTAATTGTTAATTATGGAATGATTATATAGCCATTCACTAAATTTAGACTAAAAATAAACATACATACAACCAATTTTTATCAGGCTTGCACATACTAATTTTTTCTGTTTGTTTGTTAAATATGAATAAATAATCTCAAAAATGTATGTGTAAATTCTGGGAAGAAAGTAATGGAAATAATAACACTTTTCTCACCTTAGATGGTTAATAGCATAGTAAAGCCCTGAATTTACTATCCAGAAAAGAAATTCACTCTTCTGTTAACTCATTCAACAAATGTGAATATGTGCTTTGTTATAGATAACTTGAGTCATTATAAAAAGAATACACAATTACTGACAAATATTCCTTTAAAATAAATGCAGACAATAATCATTACTTTACAAATACTTGCAAAAATGTAGCATCTGCCTTATTTAAGTGGTGTGGTCACAGAAATCAAAGAAAACTTAGCAAATACATTCTGAAAATAAAAATCCTTGGTTAATTGTAAAAATATTTCATCCCATGGGGTACATCTGAACCAGCAAGTATTAAGAAATAGTGCTCATCCTAATGTTGCACCTCAATGTTCATATTGATCTATTACATCCCTATAAGTATTTTTAAACATAAATATGATAGGCCAGTTCATGGTAGGACAAGCTTCTAGTTCTTACACTCTGGAGGCAGAGACAGGAGAATCACAAGTTTTAGGCCTAATTTGACTACATACATGTATTACAGAAAATGAAAATCAACCGATCAGAAGTTTGTTGGACTCCACCAGCTTTAGAAATGGATAAAAAATAATGGTGCATTCTTATTTTGGTTTATATTTCATATATTATAAATTAGAAAAAGTTTTAAAAATAGCAACAAAAAGAAAAAATAAACTTCATGTCTTCCTTTGCATTTCTAAATTGCATACCCACAAGAACCCCCACATGTCTATTGAGGAATCTCATATTTGCTTCCCTAGACTATACCAGTCTACATTAAAACATAATGATGATTACATGCATCACTATATTTTAATGTAGACTGGAGCCCAGTGCCTATGGCCGGACACCTTACACAGCCTTGGTGCAGGGGAAGGGGCTTGGACCTGCCTCAACTGAATGTAAGAGGCTCTGCTGACTCCCCATGGGGGAGGCCTTGCCATAGAGTAGGTGGGAATGGGGGGCAGGGAATGGGGCGGAAGGCTGCGGGTGGGAGGAGGGAGGAGAGAGGGACCTGTGGTTGGTATGTAAAATGAATAGAAAATTTCTTAATAATGAAAAAAGAAAAAAAACATAGTGACAATTTCATAAACAGCAAAATAACAATAGCCATGCTACCGAAAGGAATAATGTGCTTTTAATCAAAATCACACATATCTTTCTACAACCCTAAAAATCAGCACTGACCATGAACTTAATTGTTTCTGTAAATGCTCTGTGAAGCGTTGGAATAGGTGTAATTTATTTACTTAGAAATTACCAACACAGATGCTCTCACGCCTCACATACCTCCTTTGTATTCAACTATGATTTAATGGTTTCTTGCACAAAACTAGTCCAAGCCAATTAGAAAATAAATGAATAGTCTCAGTGGAGGGTAAATTGCCTCCTCTGCCTTCATGAAGCATGTGTGCACCACTTAGATAAGATGTTGTCAGTCTGTTACAATCTCTGAGAATCCATCCAGCTCCATCACTGGTAGCAGAAAAGCTTTAGGGCTTTGAGCAAGCACGTAGGGTCATTTGTCTAAGTTGTGGCTAAACCTAAGGGAAAGAAAAGCCATAGTGTTTCGTGCTGCACATTAATCTTGACATAAAAATAATGGAAAATGTCCCAAGAGGGTCACTACATGAACTGGCTTTTTTTTTTCAAAGCTTAATTCAACTTTCTTTTCTTCCTTCCCATATTTGAAATAGGACAGTCCATAAAGTTATTTGCTTATGCAATATGAACCACAACTGTAATAGGAATTTTCACTGTAGACTCCATGTAGTCTGTCTCAATAAAAACATCAGATGTTATGCCTATGGCCAGGGACATCATGCTGTCACCTTCTTACTTCTCAGCTCCCCAGTTTGTGTTTGATTAGTATTGTGTTTATAAACCATAAAATTGTGGTGGGCTATAATTTGATTAAAAAAGACATACACTGCTAGACACAGTATACAAATCCCCCTTTATTGTTACCAATGTATTTAATTCTTTTTACTTATAGATAAATTATTCATTTTATTTTATGTGTGAGCCTTCTGCCTGTATGTGAGTATGTGCACCACATGTGTGCTGGCGCTTGCAGAGGTCAGAGAAAGGCTTTGGATGCCATAGAACTATAAGAACTATAGTTATGGATGTTTGTGAGCCGCAATGTGAGTCCTAGGAACTGAGCCCGGGCCCTCCGTGAGAGCAACAAAAGTTGAGCCATCTCTCTAGAACCAATAAATTGAAGAATATAAATTTAATATTCCTTCCATGCTTTACTTAATTTGATCATGTTTTCATATCAAAGACTCGGGCTCGATTTTGGATGTCAAACTGCCAACATATTAGAATTTCACATCTCTCTGTTCCTGTGCTGTCCTACATCTACAATAGCTAGCAAAAATTTCTATTTTTGTGCAAATGAGACTTTTCAGTTTTTCTTTTTTTTCTGTACATGGGAATCCTCATTTTTGACTGATTCTTCAACAATAGTGTGGAACCCAAGCCATTCTTTTTTTCATAGCATTGGATCAGCTGAGAATCAGCCCTTTTCTATCTAGAAAAGCTCACTAGGTGCCTCAGTACCTCTGGAATCCTCAGTTTCCCTCTTGAGCCAGTGTGCGTGCAGATGGTGCCTAGCACCTGCCACTGGCCAAGAATAGACTTATAGTCTAAATATACTTAAGAACTGAATGATAAGGTTGTCAATTGCTTTGTTTCTACACCTGCCTCACATCTGTGACTTGGAACAGTTTGTTAAGACGTTAAGAAATCAACAGTTGTCTCGCAATCTCTGTTCATCACACAAGATTTTAAGTTAAGGGAAATGGACCCTGCCCATTTGGTAAGTGAACGTCTACAAATCTGCTTTACCTTTACTTGGCAAACTGACTGCTCATATTTATGGCTGGAAACTTCTTGTCTTCTGTAGAAGTCAGACTTGTAACACAAGACAGTGTTCTTTTACCTCTGTTACAAAAGTAGTGAAGTAAAACCAGAGAAGTACCAGTGACAATAATAAACAAAATGATTATAGTGCTTTGAAAAAAATGGCCCCCATAGGAGTTTATATTTGAATATTTTGGTAGCATTGGAAGGTGTGGCCCTCTTGGAAGAGCTGTGTGTCCAAGTGAAGCTTGAGATTTCACAAGCCTATCAACATCCGCAGTGTACTCTCTCTGTTTCTTATTTGTGGATTCAGACATGAGCTCTCAGCTGATACCCCAGTCACCTGGCACCATGCCTCCACCATAAACCCAACTAAATCCAATGTTATCTCTGTCTATCACAGTAATAGGAAAGTAACTAATACAGTGGTCATAGTCTGCAATATCAATGTTTTCTGTACATGACAAGTAAGTGTCTGGGATGTAGCCTGAGTTAGGCATGGATCACAACAAGCTGCTTCAGTTTTCTACCACATCTAATTCTTCTATGTGTGTGCCATTTCTAAACGCTGGATAATGGGCAAGTGCTAGAAAAGGACCTAGTAAATTACAGATTCCTTACTCTATTCCACGCACAAAACTATGCAGACCCCAAAGCTGATTGTTTTTAAGAAGTACTCTTCCCACATTCCTATGAAGGCATCCAACTCTGGAAGCAACTAGCAATGGATGTGTTTCTAAACCTCACAATGGTTTGGAGCAGAAAGCTGAATTTACTTTGCCAAGTTTCTTCTCCTACTGATTTAGCCCAGCTTGTCAGATGATGAAAAACTTCGACTATTCCAAAGAGCCTGGGGGCATGATACTCAGGAAGGCCCTGCTGGGAGCTGGATAGATCCTCTCTGCCCATATCTCTTAGCTAACAGGTGGCACCCTGATGAAAGCTGTTATCTGGAGGCTCTTTTGGATTGTGGTAAAAGTGAGATCTGTGAGACATCACTCAGGAGAAGCAATATCTGAAGCTATTAGCTGTGCACCTGGTCTTTGCAATTGACAGATAAAGGAACACTGTGCCAGGGTAAGCTTGGCACAATGGAAATTGTGGCCAGATTCTGTTTCCATCAATATTCTTAGTTCTAGAATCAATAAAATACAAACAGATTTGGTTAATTATGAATATGGGAAGATATATTTCAACATAGTTTAACTTAAATCTTTTAAAGGGAAGAATACTCTGAGTAATCAAATACATTTTATTTTTTAATAAACAAAGTGGGTACTATAGAAATACTTATATAACATGTGTTCATAGAATATTTCAATTATTGAACATGATATGTAATTATATATAATACAAGTATATATCATGGAATAGAATGTAGTCACTTATTTGTAGAGTTTTAGAGAAAGAAAACTAGTATCTAAAGCAACTGTTAGATTTTCAATACTACAAAAGTACAATTAGTAATCCATGAAAGAGAGCAGATAATCAATACAGTAAACATTTGCAATGTTTTCAAATTGAGCCATAATTACAAATTGAAGATACTAAATGATTTCAGCATTTTCCATCTGAAAATATGCACTGTTTGTGCTAATTATATAACAGCATGATTAATGGCATGTCTTGAATAATTATTCACAAATTAGTCACCACTTTTTAAATGCCTAATTACTAGTGAGCTTAACCTTTATCAACACACAAAGCTTACATTGCTCAGTTTGCCCTAGAGAGTCATACACAAAGAAATGTATGTTGTTTAGTTTAGAAATGTGATGATATTTTATTTGTGCTTTAATAAATAAAGCTTGCCTGGAGATCAGAGGAAAAGGCAAGCCATTATAAGCAAACAAAGAAGTCAAGCAATAGTAGCACACACTTTTAATCCTATCACTTGGCAGGCAGGGATCTGTCTGGATCTCTGTGAGTTAAAGGACACCCTGGAAACAGAACCAGGTGTGGTTGCACACGCCTTAAATTCCAATACTAGTTAACCATGGAGGTCTGGAGGACTGTGGAGACTGACAGGAAGTGACAAAGCTGGACAGGAAGAGGAAGTGATGTAGCTGGACAGAGAGAGCAAATCAGATGGCAGAACATCAAGACATATAGGCATGGGTAGATAGGAAGTATCTCTCATTTGGAAGCTGTGGGGTTGGTGAGGTAAGGTTAGCTGTGGTTTTCCCTATTTCTCTGATCTCTCAGGTTTTCACCCCTATATCTGGCTCCATGTTTTTCTTTTAATTTAATAAGACCATTTAGAAATGTATCTACACAGAAATATAATTAGTATAGTAAATCTATTAAACCGTATTCTCCATTCAAAATTCTGCTATACATACCTTTTGTAAGTATATTCTCTGTGTATGTATGTAGGCATAATAATATATAGCAAACACACTACAATGTGGTGCATATGTTCACAGATATTCAACAGAAAGTGCAGACAAATTAATTATTCAAGAATAGATAAGAGAAATTTCAAAAATGAAATTATGTGAACTCGGCACAGAAGCAGGAGTAGCTTGCTTGTCTTCTCCATTGGAGAGTGCTCTCTTTTATACTGGACAAGTCTGCTGTTTGCTCCTTTGCTCTAGAAAAAGCCCTGACCCTCTATACATAGGAAAATTGGGAAAAAACAAACCTACATCTTTGAGCATTACTCAAAGCTGTTCATTAAATAAACCTTCTTAAGATTATAATTTGGAAAATCACTCAGCCAGCATTTTTTTTTTTTTTTTTTTTTTGGTCACAAGATACCTAAGGAAAGTTGGAAAACATATGAAACTATTATCTCCTTACAATGCATCAAAAGTATATCTGATTCAAATAATCATGTAAAAATACTGGTAACTGTGTAAAATATCTGTGAAAATACTAATATGCTTAAAGGATGGGCCAATATGACCTTCTTTTTAAAATATTTTACTTTATTAAAAAGTTTTTTTTCATGCAATATATTCTGATCTTGGTTTCACTTCCCACAACTCCTCCCAGATCCTCCCCACCTCCTCTAGCATCCAAATCCACACCCTTTATTTCTCTATCTCTCTAATTAGAAAACAAACAGAAGTATAAAAATTATAATGAAATAAGGTGAAACGAAAGTCAACAACCTGTAATAGGCAAAACCGAGAAAAGAGTGCCAAAGGAAAAACATATAAAATACATACAGACACAGAGTCATACATATTCATACATACAAAATTGCATATAAATAGAAAACCAGAACCATGCTATTTACAGAAAGAAAAGAAAAACAAAAGCAAACAAATACAAATGCTGACAAAGCCTTATGGGACAGAAAACATCCCAAACTTCCATTGATTTCATTTTGTGTTGGCCATCTACTTTTTTCTTTGCTTGGAATAAGAAAGTATGAATAGAGAACATAGTATTTGAATACTTTCTTATTTCAAAATCCCTTGCAGGAAAATTCTGCAGAAAAATACAGAGATATATTAATAGTAAAAAAAAAATGAAGCTTACTTTTTCAGCTGTAAACAAGAGAAAATATGTACAGAAAAATTAGATTTAGTTGTATCAGATCATGCATAAATATGTAAAATAAATTTTTCCAGGCAAGTATGAAATATATACTAATTCAGACATTTAGTAAAGTGCATCACAGGATGCCAGTGGCTCCTTCACGTGGTTGCTTTTTATGTATAAATATGAACCACCAAATATTCTACATTGTGCAGTGAGAGGTTTTTGATGAAGTTCTCACAGGCTAAATATACCCAGAAGAAATATGCAACTTGCTTGTTACTTATAGAGAAATAAATCATTTCCTGAAGAGGTCTTCCTTTCCTTTTCCTCAATCAGAGCCAGACAGGGGAGAAACAATTTAACCAATGGGGGGGGCGGTGTAAATAATGCAGTGATGTCAGGTCTGCCAATAGAAACAACTGTTTTTCTGGATAACTTTGCTGGAGTAGGTCTGGACTGCCAGTCAGAACTAAAAACATTGAGATAAGAAGATCTGAAGCTTGGATCCAGCCTAGGCTACATAGCAAGTAACATTCTTAATAATAAATGCTCTGGACAAAATATTGTAACAAGTAGGTAATTGATGTTTTGGAAGTCAGGACAAAACAAAGAATGCAATTTAAATATTGAAGTTGAAGCTGTTTGTGGTGGTGAGGGCCTTTAATCCTAGCACTTGGGTGTTGGAGGCAATAGAATCAGAAATCCAAAGTCATTCTCCAAAACTACATAGTAACTCTGAGGTCAGCTTGACTATAAGAGATATTTGTCCCAGAACAAGACAAAAGCAATACCCATATTATATTAATGTAATAATTAAACTAAATTAAAATTGGTTTAAAAATAACGACTTTTAAACACACCCTCAAGAACTATTTATCATAAGTGATTAAGATTCAATTAACTAAATCTACTTTTAAAAATAAAATATGTGATCCTTTTCTGTCTTCTGGATGGAAAAGATGAAGGGGAATAATTTTACTTTATTCTTCCCCAAAGCTACACACATTAGACTTGCAGAAAATGGTGTTTTGATGTACACATGTGCGGTGAAATGATAATGAAATCCTTCCAGTTAACATTTCCATTCTCCCACACACAGTGATCTTTTCGTATGTATGCTGTGAGTATAAAATTTGTAAATGAGCATTAAATTTAGCTCATCCTAAACTCATAAAATCTCAAAGTAAGGAAGGGGAAGATCAACTGAACAATTCAATTGGCCTTCATTTTACCAATGGTAACTAAGATTGGGGAATTTAGAGTTCTCGGTAGAGTCTATAAGAGAATAACTATGAAGTATAAAATGCCATGGGGCACAGTTTTGAAAAGTTGAGAAAAATAGAGAGCTGTTGAGGAACAATGGAATAACAAGAGGTACATGACATTAATGAATCAGAGGACTGGTCCATGTTTCTCAGGCTATAATTAATTTAGAATATTGCAATGGCTAAAGTAGTTAAAATACAAGGTATGCTACTCTGGTAATTCCACTTTATGTAAACTCACATCTCTGGATTTGTTTATTTTTTTTTAATTTCTTAGGGAATTTCATGAAAAAAAACTAATAATTCCAGTATGAGAGGAACACATGAAATTTTTGTGTGCTTTCAATACCTGAAAGAATAAAATAGACCATAGCTCGTAGAACTTTGAATCAGATATTTTCACCAATATATTCTAAACTAAATGTTAGTTTTTCAGAAGCCACATGCATTTTATAAAATTGTATATTTTTTCATTATAATGGCAATGAACTAGTGGTTTTATTCTTTAGTTTATTTGATATTATTGTCATAGAAGACCTGTGCTTTAAATGATACATTCATGATTATGAATATATAATTGCTTCATTAAATTGGGCAAACATATAGACATAGACCTGTTTTTAAAAATGTAACTTCATGAGGTTTAACATAAACGTTTTTGCAGAATAGCTCCAGGAGTGTGAAGCAATGTAGTTTACATGAAAATGTTAAATCCTACTCATGTGACATAAGTCTAGAATCATAGCCTGTCTGTTTAAATTAGTGCTGTTATTTGAGAACTTATTTAATATATTTAATATGGAATTTCAGTACCTAATATCAGTTGTGATTTTATTTAATTGTATTTCTTAGTTGCTTTCAGGAAGCAAATGTGTGAGTGTAAATGGTCTTATATTTCCCAGTTACTCTAATTTTGTTTTAACTGCTTGGAAATTGCCAGCAAATAAAACAGACTTTACAAATTTTTCAAAATTCCTCCATTGTCAAATTAAATTTGATAATCTCTCATAGTGCATGAAATAGAAATATTCTCATCAGTAACAGAAATATATGTGCATGTATATATTCTGTTTAACATTGCATTATTATCATAATTATATAACAAAGAAAATGAAAATATTATGTCACTATGACGACAATTCACCATAAACTTTAGTCAAATAAAACTGAACAAAATGTGAGTTGAGGAATTTTGTCAGCTCAATATTTATTGGAAGCCCTAGACAGCAAAAGAGAGATAAGTGGATTTGGGGATTATTCGGCTCTAACAGGCTTGAGAGCCAGCTGGCCCAAAGCAGTAATAAGATACTTCCTGAGAGCCAACCTTGGTCTGCCTAAGGGCATTTTGCAACAGTAGCTGAGACATGATCTGAGATGGCCTAGACCAATGAGAGGCAGCCATGTCATATAAGCAGATGCATATTTATTAGTCCAATGAGGGGTTGAGGGTATATAAGGCTTTCCTCTTCCTGAATAAACTGAGCTTGTTGTTTCAACATCCTCCCAGAGTCTGTATCTTTGACTCTGTGACTACTTGCCCCCATCCCAAAGGAAAGAGCACAGGACCCTGCCACAATAATCCAATGAGAAAGCAAATGTACAAGTAAGTGTGTTTTCTTATAATTTCCCTTATTTCCTCACTTTCCCTTGAAACAGGAATCTCCATGGGAATCTCAACACATGCTGGAGAAATATGGAGACAGATTTTCATAATTAAAACCTAGAGTTTAAAGGGGAGAAAATGATTTCTATAATTCACTCAAAGAGTTTGTTTGTTGATCTATGTGGACATGAGGAATTTCTGTACTTAATCTGAGTATAGTTACAGAAGGTTAGAAAAATAAGTAGAAAACAAATATACTCACTGTTCCAATATCAATATTCTATTTCATTCTACTCTGGAGCACCACTGTACTATAACAAAGGGGAAAGCTAGAAGGACAGTAAACAAGATTGCTGTGTAATATTTTTGTTTATTCTGTTTATAATTAAAAGTATAAATAGTAAAATTTCCTTAATTATTCTCTCAGATATTATCTCCCAACTTCAGTTACTCCCCTCCTAGCCTTCCTTCCCTACCTCCAATTCACTACTCCTCCATTTTCATTCAGAACAGGGCAAACCACCCAGGGATATCAACCAAACATAACACATCAAGTTTCGATAAGACTAAGCACCTCCCCTAGTATTAAGGCTAGAAGAGAAAACTCCATAAGGTGAAAGGGTCCAGAAAGCAGGCAAGAGTCAGGGATATCTCCTCCTCTCACTATTAGGCATGCCACAACAAGACCAAACCACATAACCATGACATACATGCAAAGGGCTTAGGTCAGACTCATGCAGGCTTCCTGATTGTCAATTCAGTCTCTGGCCCTATGAGCCTAGGTTAGTTAATTTTGTGGGTTTTCTTGACCCCTCTTCCTCCTATATCCCCCTCTTCCATAGGATTCCCTAAACTCTCCTAATGTTTGGCTGTGGGTCTCTTCTGCTCCCAGTTGCTGGATGAAGCCTCTCTGATGATGATTATATTAGGCTCCTGTCTACAAGCATTGTAGAGAATCATTAGGAATGATTTAACTGACATTTTTTTGTTTCTTTGTTTATTTTGTGAATTTCTTGACAAATATTATTGATTATTTCTGAGGAAGCTCAGTTGACTGAGGGCCTTTTTAGTCTTGAGGGCTAGAACCCCAGTTTACAGTGACTATTTTCGGTTGCCCATGTTTGGTTTATTGGCACCTTTCCTGACTTCACTTCAAAACCTGTGATGGATAGAAGACAGGATTATTTGCAGTGTCAAAAACTATTTGTAAACCAAACATATCAGTGTGATTTGTGAATCTGGTCAAAATATCATAAATTAATTAAACACATGAAAATAGCTACATATGAAGAAAAATGAATCATTTGTCACCTATCAATTTGGAAAATGAAACATGCACCTATACAGAAATTCTATTCCTATGTATGTATCAGATGGAATGAATTAATATTAAGTCAGGTACATAAATTAGCATGGTAAGTTTTTTTCTAGTAGGTCAAGGGCCTATTAATAAGAAAATTGATCATGTAATACAATATAGTAAAATAAAGTATTCATATGTGGAAACAAAACCATTATTAAAGTCTGTTCCCACATGTTCTACGCAGGAAATACTAGTTAAGATGTTTTACACGGTGGAGTGTACTGTTGCATTTATGAGAAATTCTGGAGCAAAACTACAGGGTGTGATGGAAGAGAAAGTCTAAAGAGTGCTCATGGGCTTGAGAGATAGCTCAGGAGATAATGCTACTTGTTGCTCTTGCAAAACAACTTGCATTTAGTTCTGAGCAACCACATAGCAGCTCAAAACTGTCTATAACTCCAGTTTGAGAGAGCTGATCCCTCTTTTTATGCACATACACACATGCAGGCAAAATACTTGTACATATTAAAAATAAATATTAATATATATATATTAAAAATAACAGTGTTCTTTATTAGCTTAATGGCTTTCAAATATCAAGTGGCTAAAAGTAATTTTCTAAGAGAATGTTCATGTGCTTTATAAACATTGGGCTTTTTGTTACATGTAGATATGAAATTATAGTTCCATAATATTATACTTAATAAAGAAATATTCAAATAATTTAAATTATAAAATAATCTAATTTTATGAGATTACATACAACACAGCCCTGTAATTTCTGTAGATATATTTTCACAATCTTAGAATCAAAAATAATTGAAAAGTATATATGGAGATGTGAGGAATCTCATTTTTTTTCAACTATACTGGTGATTTTTATTATCATGCATAACAACTCCCATAACAATTCTTCCACAGTCCCCTACCTGCTTTGCCAGAGTGTTCTCCTATGTGTTCCATTGCATGCTCTGGATCCATCTAACACAGTATTTTCTTTAATCTATCTGTCTGTACTTCTACATACAAAGTCCTCCAGGCCAGGGAATGTACCTCATTAATCTTTCTGCCTTGTCAATGCCTGGTACAAAATCTGCCTGTAACTAGAAGTCAGGAAAGGATCAGCAAAGCAATTTACGAAGACCAAGAATGAGTCAGAGAAATATCTCTTCTTAAAGAATATCAAGTTTCTCAGAATTGGGTTAAATTGAAATGCCCATCATCCACTCTTACAAAAGAGTGGAACAGGCTAAGCCAAACAAGTTTTGAATATACAGCAAACTGAAGCTCATGAGTCCTATCTAAGAAGATAATATGCCCTTTAAAGCTTGCTAACTTTCCATCATGTAGAAATATAAATGAAACAGTTACAACTTTCACATTTTGAAGAGATGACCTTTTTCATTAGTTTTATCAGTTCAAAACATAAATGTGGGCATAATATCTAGGTCATATAAGTAATATACTAATTCTAGTTTTTGGCTTGAAGAACTATTTGTTGTCTTTTCAATGAAATCCATTGGTCTCAAGTAGGTCAGTGTGAAAAGTTACTGTTTTAGAGAATATATTGAGTATTTAGAAAGGTTACTTGATTTATAGTTCTATAATTTTCTTTATCTATATGCCTAACTGGAAATGTCTGCACTGTGATGTATAAACTGGTAGGCTAGGAATGGTTCTGCACCCAAAGAATCCAAAGATATTTGTTTAAAATTCATGTAGAAATATAAAAACATCTTTTATCTCTCTTTCTGAATTACTTTGCCTAGAGTTCATTTATAACAAGTTTAAACAGTGTATAATATCAGTGAAAGTTATTGATTCATAGAGATCTATGCAAAATGCAAATAACCATGTCTTTAGTATTTACTAGTCTTGATAAGATACACCCCTATAGACACAATCATAGACTATTCTCTTAGAATGATATTTTTGTAAATGACATGGAAAGTAAAATGCCATTGCTTAAGAAAATTTGCTATAAGCATGATTGTTTTGACATCTGTTCTTAGATTTTTATTGCTAACATAATGGATTTAGACATTAATAATTTTTAAAACTAAAACTCAAAATTGAAAGGATTTTGCAAAATTAATTATGAATTACTTGATTACTTGACAGCATTTATATGTGAGAAAATGTATTTCTTTTCTTGACCACTAGCTACTAACTAGCCAGTACAGTTACAGGTTGCCCATTATAAAATGTTTGGATGAATCATCTTACTAAAAAATTCTATACATTCAGACACATTTTTTAGCTGAAATGTCAAAAATTATAGTTGGTTTCAGTCAATACTACACTGGTGTATGTTAATCCATGTCTCAAAGATTTCAAATAGTGGGTGGAATGGGGCAAACAATATGAAAAACAGCAACTTATGAAAAGGAAAAATGTTTAATGGATAAAGTAGACAATCCAAGAAAATGATGTTGAAAGCAAAATTTCACAATCAATATAACAATATATTCAGGCTGCTACAAATTCAAATTAATAACTGCATTACAACACCCAGTATGATCTGGAACAATGGTTGTCAGTAATACCCAGTGTGATCCTGTGAAGAAATAACTTGCCACATTTAAAATATTTGACTATTGGTAATTATTCTAATGCTTGTCAGAAGAAAGCCGACAGTTTATAACCAACATGAGTACAGTAGATATACTTCACAAAAGAATTTATAAATGAATTTACATATAATGATTATCAAATGTGTTTCTTTGTGCCCACTGTTTCCCATTATGTATGATTATATTTAAATTTGTTTTCATATTTCTGTGTTTTTATCTTTGAATTATCATATTTTAAAGTTCCTGTAAGCTTTCTTCATACTCTATTCTAAAATAGCTAAAAATCAATAAGAAATTTTTATTGACTCTTCAAGTTTTCTTATTGAGAGAAATGTTTTAAGTAGGTAGATTTTCTTTCTTTTTTTAGTTAGTAATTTCATTTGTGTTACGTTCTGACAAAGAAATATTTCTGAAGATTATTTGAAATATGAAGCAAATTTAATTTATTCATAAGGAGAATACATTCCTTTTCTAAGTCAAAAGGACAAAATGTTATTTAGACAGAAAAATACTAATGAAATCCATTAAACTAAAACAATAATGGTCTACTTAATATTACCTTACTTTTAGGAATAACGTCATTGTCTGAGCATTACACAAGGAAACAAGGAACTAGTTGGGAGCAAGATATGAATAAATCACAGGAATGTCTCACTGTTGCTTCCCATTCCTCTCCAAACAAAAATCAATGTTAATTAAGTGTCTTTCATTTACCAGCACAATGCTAAATGCCTTTCCCACATTTCCTTCAATTAGTCCTGACTACAAAACTATCAGACAGTGGAGCCTATTGAATCATTATCATAATTAATTCTTTGTGCATAAATTCTGGTACTTTTCTGCAAATTGCCTTTATTTTATGTAATCTCATTTGCTGCCAGCAATGATCCCACTGCTCTGTTTGCGAAAGTCTAGTGATGGATTCTATCTTTGGCCAACACTACATTTGCTCTGTTTTTCTTAATAAGAGTATCGCATTTCTAGAACTTTTACAAGAAACCTATCCTGAAAATATTTATCACCTTTATTTAAAATTTTCTATTTTCTTATATTTTTGGTTGTGAGCCTAGCCTTTAACGGCTGAGCCATCTCTCCAGCCCAATTTTCTATTTTCTAATTAATATCACATTTTTCATAATATATAAATATCCTTAATTACTCTTTTATGACAAGTATGCACCTTTTTTTCTGTTTCCTTAATTGGTGATAAATATTAAGACAAAAAAAATCATGTTACATACTGCCATGGTTTCCCCATAAACTAGGTGATATTTCACCTTTTTTTGATATGTGTGTGTTTGTGTGTGTGTGTGTGTGTGTGTGTGTGTGTGTGTGTGTGTGTGTGTGTGTATACAGATATGTATGTTATTTTGAAAACCAGATTTCTTTTTTCTATACTCTAATAGCTTGTCTATTAGTATGTTACTTATTTTTCAAATGTAGCTAAATGAAAGCAAAATTATTCTCCCCATTTGTAAAGTATATGATTAAAAACATAAACATGATATTTTCTTGTATGAATATTAAATTAACCACAAAATTATATGTATTTACTCATTTTATCAAATCAGTTCATTAGGAAAGTATTAGAATTTTCTGTGACTTGTTGATTATCATCTTCTCTTTGGTACAATTTTAATATTTATTTCATAGTTACATAGTGGATACAGATTTGTTAATTATTTTCTTTTGCAAGTATATAATGGTTTGCTTTGTCTCTTTAAGATCTTTATGCTGATATTGTTGTTGTCACCAACTCCTGTCACATATTATTTACCTTATAAAATGGTTCAATAAGTTCTTATCTCCTAAATAGCACAGAGAATATCTTATTTCTAAGCAATACATGATTATTTCTCACTTTTGAAAAACAGTAGACAATGCACATATAATGAGCACTATTTTATTTGTTTTACTTCTTTACATACTGCTTTATCTTCTGTATTTTCCTTTTCATAATTTATAAACTTTCCAGTTTTTGCATTATTTTTAATTAAATATGAAGATGCTTGATTATGGGCCATTTTGTAAAGCCACTTAGTTCTCAGAAGATATATCCATGTACACTCACTCCTATAATGTTTATTTGTAGATGTACAGAATTTCCCCCAAGTGCCTGCCTTGAGGAAATTTCTAACAGGGTCCAGAACAGATGCTACAAGTAGGTAGGGATAGAGGGGTATTCAATGAATCTAAGCACACTGAGCTCTTTAGTCCATTTACTTTATTCTCTAAGTCAATTTTATCTCCAGTTTCTTTTCTGTTCTCATACTTGGCTCCTCTCAGTCCCTTCTGCTGTTCTCTCATGTCTATTTAGTTCTTTCTTTCTTCATCCTTATCTTTGTTCTTCCAAATCCATTCCCAGCCAGGCAGTGGTGGTGCACGTCTTTAAGCCCAGCACTTGGGAAGTAGAGCTAGGCGAATCACTGTGAGTTCAAGGCCATCCTGGTCTATAGAGTGAGTTCCAGGACAGGCCCCCAAACTACACTGAGAAACCCTGTCTTGAAAAACAAAACAAAACAAAAAAAGAAAAGAAAAAGAAAGAAAACACCTAAATCCAGAGATCCAGTATATATACCCAAGCAGTAATTCTTTGCAAAGCAATGAGAAGCTTGAAGTTTTCAGGGTCAAAGAAAGAGGTAATAACAATCCACACATAAAGCAATAAATGTCAGCTTTCAGTTACAACCCAAAAGGGGAGTGACTAAAGGGGAGTTCCCTGGTAGGGTCAACTAAAGGCTAAAATCAGTTAGGGAATCTAGGAATAACACTTGGCTGAGGAGGAATTGAAACTTAATTTGCACAAGAAAGAAGCTTGGCACCTATTGCCTGCCTGGCCTTATAGGCAATCTCCTTGGGTCAGTGGGAAGTAACTATCTTAACTCACTAACTAGCAAGTGGCTAAAACATCATCCCAGGAATGTGAGCAGTAAATCTCTTAAATTAGGGTCTTGTGTAAATAACCCGGGGTGATGGTAAGGAATTGAGGATTTAATTGTTAGTGGTTCTTTTCTCTAACTGTGGGTGAGATGAGCTAATGTTTATCTATGTGCAGTTTTGTCCTTAGAAAAAGGTATCTTTGTTGAAATACTTTTGTCTAGAGAATGGCCCTGGGCAGATATATGTTAATGGAAAAATAAACACAGCTGGGGACAGTTATCCAATTACCCCAAATGTATAGGGAAAGTTGTGCCCAGGATTGAGGTGCAATTCTGAGATTACATGTACACATAACATGGAAATGCACAGTAAATGGAGAGAATCATAGCTGTTATTACACAGGAAGTTTACAACAAGAGACAGCCAGTTTGTTCAAAAGGCAGTAATTCCATAACACCTCGCTTGATGGTTTCCTCTGACAGAACCCTTAGTTCTGGTAGGTTGACCTTCTGAACTCTAGTTGTCACTGTTGTATACTCCATGGACTTTTGCTACCAATGGCTCTCAATATATATAAACCACTCTCTTACATGTATATGTGCTGCATTGTTGCAGAAATATCCCGGTCATATTTCACTGCTAAGCATTTTTTCTCAGGTACCCTTCTACTCTACTTCCATTGCTGACCTCTAGAGAGCATCTCTGCAGCAGAACCTAGTTCTCACATTCTGCTCTGAATCCTTCCTCACTTGGTTTTCTTTACTTTTGTTTTATAGATATTATTCTAGGGCATTTTATCATGTCACTCACCTGCTTTATTATAATTTATAGTATATTATTCCTTTTCCTTCCTTCTCCTGCGGAAGATATTAAATCAATATGGATTTCATCTCTCTACTTTATGTTTTATGATATACAATGTTTTATTCATCATTATCAATTCCATCTGTCTCCCTGGGTGTTCATTTTGCTGTTGATAGTTCAACTTGTACAACCAAATGAGGGACTCACTTATTTTAATGCTTTGTTTAAGAAATTCAGTGTGCAGAGCTTTGAGATGTCCTCTAATTACGATGTTGGCAATACTCAGGCCTATCCAACTAGCAAGCCTCCTTAGCTACATGTGGGAGAGATCTATGGTAGAGTGTATGTATAAGGCCCCAGATTTAATCCTCACTCAGACAACAGCCCCCTTTCATTTCGGCTAATTTTCTGAGTCATTCTTGCTTTTTCTTAGTTCAATTAATAGATTTCTAGTTTCAATTACCTTCTCAAAAATCAACTTCACTTCATTGTATTTTTCTATTCTCTATTTCTAATACAATGTTTGTTTCTTTTATTTTCTGCTACCATGAACTAGCTTTGTTCTTTTCCTACCACCCTGAGATACAAAGTTGAATTATTTATGTGATCATTCCTTCTGTAAAAAAAAATCATTTAAACTTCTTCCTCTGTAATGCTATTACTGTATCACCTTAAAATTCACTACATTCTGTTTTGTTTTCATTTATTTTGACATATTTCCTAATTTTCTACTCATCACTTACAATATTAACTGTCTTTTTATTTCCTTATTTGACTCAATGTTTGTTTGAGGGCATATTGATTAATGTTTACATGTTTGTCAGTTTTCTATTATTTAATTCAAAACTTTGCATTTGTTTATTTTGTATTGTGGGAGCATTACTTAGATCAGTAGATAATCTGTGGATGCTACTTTCTCCTTCCATGTGGGTTCTGGTGATGAAACTCAGGTCATTAAGCTTGACAGCAAGTCCCTTTATGTATGAAGTCTTCTTACTAGTCTACATTTTTCAATTTTGTTTTCTTATGGAGAAGGTCTCACATGATACCCTAGAGCAGTGGTTCTCAACATTCTTAATGCTGCAATACTTTATTATAGTTTCTCATGTTGTGGTGACCGCCATTGATAAAATTATTTCTTTGCTACTTTATAACTGTAATTTTGCTACTGTTATGAATCAGAATGCAAATATCTGATATGCAGGATATCTGATATGTAACCATAGTAGGAGTTGCAACCCACAAGTTGAAAATCACTACTCTAGACTGGCCAAGGACTCACTATGCATCCCAAGCAGGCCATAAACTCACAGCTATCTTCCTGCCTCACTTGACCTCTTAGCACTGGACTGTGGGTAAAAAAAGATACTACAATACCAGTGGAAATATTATTAGTGTTATTTTTATTAAAAGGTTTCCTCCACTTAAAGGTTTTTATTGTGATTTATGATTTTCAACCTTCCCATGCTGTTGAGACTTGTATGGTACTTACATGTGATTTCACTGAGTCATGCTCCATGTCTGCAATGTTCCTCTACTGGGAAGAGTGGTCAGAGCTGGGCAGTATTGTGTACTTAGTCCACATTCTTCTTCACATCTGATATGTTTTTATTGATTTCCTGACTGGATACATTTATCTGTAGTTGTGAAAAGTGTTGCACTGAAGTTTCCTACCATTATTGTTTTTCAGTCCATTCCTCCCTTCATGTGTTGGTGCTCTCTGGAGATGTTCTCATGTTAGATGAATATGTGCTTATAACTGTTAATTTTTCCTGATAAAGGTGTTTCTATCAATATAACATCATCTTTGTTTAGTGTTAAAATAATTATAATCAGTCAGTGCTTTTCAGATATAAAAATAACCACTCACACTCTCTGTCATCAATATCTACACAGAGTGATTTTTTCATTTTTTTCTTTCTCAGTCTGTCTTTTATTCTAATGTGAGCATTCTTCAAACAAGAATCCATTCAACATTTGCAATTTTTTGATTGAAGAATACACCATAACTCTATATAATACTCTTATTAGTCATAGGTTTTTTTATAATAGCAATTGAGCTCTTAAAATTATGATTCTAAAAGACATAAACTACTAGAAGCATTGCAAGGAAGTCACAGGGTCTCAAGGTCCTGATGTTAGTCTTTGGGTGCCAGCAGTGGCACCTAGCTGTTAACAGCATGATTCAGAAGTTAGGGCTCTAACTTAAAGGAGTCCAAATGCAGTTGATCTTAATGATGATTGATAAGTGCTCTGGTCTTCAGATTCTAATCTATCATCAATCAATGCCTGAATTGCAGTTTCAAGAATTTGTAGAGAACCCATAGTCTTATGATAAGACTGATAAATCCTTAAAACTATAACATAAAAGGGTATGTGTATGTGTGTTGAGATAGAAACACGTATCATGTTGCTATAGAACTAAAAATGAGTGTAGATTCTGTCGTTATTCATCCAGTTTATATCTAGTATGAGTTTAGTAAATTATGCATACTGTACTATACTTTCTTCATGAAAGTCTAAAACCTATCACAATGATTGGGTGTGTTTTATTTTGCATCATTCAGACATCCCTCTAGTACAGTGGTTTTCAACCTTCCTAATTCTGTCATCTTTTAATAAAGTTTCTCATGTTCTGGTGACCTCTAACCATGAATTTTTGTTGCTACCTTATAACTATAATTTTGATTCTGTTATTAGTCATAACATAAATATCTGTGTCTTCTGAAGGTCTTAGATGACCCCTGTGAAAGGATCACAGGTTGAGAACCACTCCTCTAGTTGAAAGTGAGGAAAACTCACTACCAACTGACCTAAACAACTGAAGATACAAATCCTTTTCACCTTATATATGAAAAAGAAAGGTTGTTCCAGCATAGTGGCACAGGTATTAATCCCTATATTGGGAAGACAGTGATGGATCTCTGTACATTCAAGGCTAGTCTGGTCTGCATCATTAGTTCCAGGACAACCAAGAGTACATACAGAGAACCTGTCTCAACTCCCCTCTCCTATTAAAAAAAAAGGGGGGGGGGGATATCATGTTCAGGTTGAAAGACTCAGTACATAGCAATGCCATCTTGAATGGCATATAGTTGATGGCATTTTTGGCAAATTTCTCTGATGTAACTGTTGTGGACTAAATAAAGATGGCCCCAATAAGCTCATAGAAAATGTGTGGCCTTGTTTGAGTGGGTACAATCTTGTTGGAGGAAATGAGACAATGAGGGGTGGGCTTTGGATTTCAGAAGCTCAAACCAGAACTCCAGGTTAACTCTCTCTTCCTATTGCCTGCAGATCAAGATGTACAAGTCTGAACTGCCTTTCCAGCACCATGTCTGCCTGCATGCCACCATGTTTCCTGTTGTGACAATAATGGATTAAGCCTCTAAATTGTAAGCCAGACCCAATTAAATGCTTTCCTTTGTAAGAGTTGCCCATGGTCATAGTATCTCTTCACAGTAACAGAAAATCTAACTAATAGAGTTATCAACCAGGAGAGAATCTTCATAATGTTTAGTTTCATTGACTAAATAAATATTAAGAAATTGTCTGAAATACACAGGCCTTAAGAAGGCAAAACAGATGAGTTAGAATATTTTTTTAAAAATTTTTTGAGACTATAATCTCCTACCCTTTCCTCTCTCAAAACCTTCCCATATACCTTTCCCCATTCTTCTTCATACTCATGGTCTTTTATAGTTGAAACTTTTCCTGGTCTTGCCTGGCAACTAGGTCCCACAGCCACTTAAAAGATTCCTGTGTCCCACCTGGTCCTGCAACTGTTCAAACTCAAGTAAACAAACACACGGAAACTTATATTAATTACAAATTGCATGGATATGGCCTATGGCTCAAGCTGCTTGCTAGCTAATTCTTATATCTTAGATTAATCCATTTCTATTAATCTGTAAGTTGCCATGTGGCTGTGGCTTACTGGTGGTTTGCTGGCATATTGTTCCTTTTGTGGTAGCTGGCGTCTCTCTCTGCCTTCTTCCTGTCTCTCTGTTTGGATTTTCTGCCTGCATCTAAGCTGCTTTGCCATAGGCCAAATGACTTTATTTATCAACCCATCAGAACAACACAGATACACAGCATACAGATAGATATCCCCCATCATTCTTTTTTCATTAATTATTTGTAGCTAGAGTTTTCCTGCTTTGCCCACAGTCAGGACAAATCTTTGTCACCCGCCAGTCCCACAGCCACTCAGACCCAACCAAGTAAACACAGAGACTTATATTGCTTACAAACTGTATGGCCGTGGCAGGCTTCTTGCTAACTGTTCTTTTATCTTAAATGAATCCATTTCCATAAATCTATACCTTGCCACGTGGCTGGTGGCTTACCGGCATCTTCACATGCTGCTGGTCATGGCGGCGGCTGCAGTGTCTCTCTGCCTCAGCCTTCTGCTTCCCAGAATTCTCCTCTCTCCTTGTCCCACCTACTTCCTGCCTGGCCACTGGCCAATCAGTGTTTTATTTATTGACCAATCAGAGCAATTTGACATACAGACCATCCCACAGCAATTATTATTGCATGCTTATATGTATATAATTATATATCTCTAAATATAACATTTTCAGTCTGTATTCTGTTACTTGTATGCATGTTTTTATGGCTGACCATCTGGAATTGAACAACTTAGTTGATCTCATCTCTGAGTAAGACTATTTATTCTGCTCTCAGTATTCCTTTGTTAAGTCATTTGTGTAGGATTGAGGCATCATGGTCTTTCTCCTGTCCATTTTATCATATCTATTGTTGTTGTTCTTGTTCAGCTTATGTTTAAGGAGTTGTGTTGGTGGACTTTATGTGTGTAGCTTTGTATATTCCTAGGATACACAACTTCACAGCAAACCCCAAGATCCTCTGGTTCTTACAATCTTTCTGCTTCTTTCTTTGAAAAAGTAACTGAGTCTTAAATTTGAGTTAATTTTGAGACATATATGTAAGTGGAGTTATCCTGTCCCAACTGCCTGCTCCCAAATATCCAACAGCAGCTTTCCAAATAAGTGACTCAGATACTTAATATCAATTGTAGATGCTCGGCCCATAACTTAGGCTTATTACTAACTAGTTCTTATAACTATACACATTTCTATTAACCTACATGCTGCCCCGAGTCTGTAGCTTCTACCTCTACACCATTTTGCATGCTAACTCATTCTCCATCTGGCTGGTGATTTCTCTGACTCTACCCTTCCTTATTCCATAATTCTCAGTTTGGCTTTCCCAACTAACTTTATCCTGTTCAGCTATTGGCCAGTCAGCTTGTTTATTAAACCAATCACAGGGACATATATTCTCACAGTGTACAGAACTATCATTCCACAACATGTATACAACATGTTTTTTTAAGTCCTTTGTCATTATCTTTCTCTATGATTTCAAATCATTTTTTTCTGTATTTTTCATTGCTAAAAATATTATTAAAGTAAAACAAGATGTTAGTATGCCTTCACTGAAAAAGAATATTTAGGATTCACATTCCTAAATTCATCAATGAGATTATATCTATAGAAGGCATCCTCCCTAGTGTTCCTATCCTTGAATAATCTCTTTCCAATGAATGTATGTAGGACCTTCCATTGGCTTCTCACAAATAGATTGTGGCATATATGGCAATATTGTGGCATATATGACAATATATGTGTGAGTGTATGTGTGTTGTATTATATAAGATTGTAAAGGTCACCTTGCTGAATGACTCTCCACAGGATCTGAAGAAGCAAACTGCTATATTGTAAGCTACCATATGGAGACAGGCATACAGTAAGACATTGGGTGACCTTCAGCTGCAAGCCAGGAAAGGATTACCACCCCTAGTTTGGCAGTCTGTAAGGAACTGAATTCTGCCAGCACCCTAAGGAGTGACTTCCTTCAAATAACCTCAGTTATTTGGAGTCTTATGAACTGAGTCAGATATTTGGCTTAACTTAGTCCTGAAAGTCTTGCTCACATAAGCAATGAGATAACAAGTGTGTGGTTTAAAACACCCATGTAGTAATGCTAAACAGAAAAATAAATAAAATCCCTACCTTCAAATATCTTAGGAGATTGTTTGCAATTTTAGTCAAATATTTGTTTTTGTATCTATACTGGCTAATTTTTATCTCAGTTTATCCCAGAGGAGGAAAATATTGTTTCATAGAAGTTTGATCAATGCTATCATATGTTTATCAAAAACACAATTTGGTTCCTAAGATTGCCTTACATATTCATTTGATGAATGTGCTGTGCAGAATGACTAGGGAGATCAAATGTTCCAGTGGCCTATCACTGAGCTACATCCTTACTTCTTAATCTCTGTGTGTGTGTGTGTGTGTGTGTGTGTGTGTGTGTGTGTGTGTGTATTTCTGTCTATTTGTCATTTTGTTTGTTTTTAGATTAGGATCTCTCCATTAGCAGACCAGACTGATCTCAGACTCTTTGTGTAGCACAGAATGCCTTCAAATGCTTTACTTTCTGGATCCTGCCCCCAAATGCTTAGATTGCTGTCCTGAACCAACAGTCAGTGAGTCAGTGAAAGTTTTTTTTATTAAATTCAGGAAAGAAATGATTAATTGTTGTTGCATGCATATATGTTTATACATCTATATCCCTAAGTATAAGCTTATAAGCTGCTCAGTGCATATAATATGTCTTTCATCTATAATTTTTGTGGCAGACAATTTGCCAGTGGACAACCAATTTGTGTTCTCTTTCCTGGGGAAAGCTATCTTTCCTACTCCCAGATTTATGGGGACCACTGCAGAAATCTTTATCAAATAAAAATTCACATATGGAGTCCAATCATAATGGGGATATATCCCACACTTTAGGATTAGGAAACATTACAGAAGAGGGGAAGAAAAAGACAAAAGCCAAGAAGAGGATGACTTTGTGGTATTTGTTTCACTTTCATCTTCGCTATGTGATTATTTTATGTCATTACATTCATTTATGCGTGTGTATGTGTATGTGTGTCAGAATCTGAGAATCCACATGTGTGTGCAGGTATCTGCAGAGGCCATAAGAGTTTGCCGGACCTCCTTTAGCTGAAGTTACAGGTGTGGTTGTGAACTCTATATGAGTGAAGGGAATTGCATTCTAGTCCATTGGAAGCAGACCAAATAGTCTTAACTGCTGAGCTATCTCTCTAGCTCCAGGAAAATATTTAATGAAAAGTGTTGAGACATATTTAAAACCAGACAAAGAAAAGAAAAGGAGAAGAATGAATTGTAGGAAGAGAAGAAACGACTAATACAAAATACTGAAACATTACTAAGATATGTCAGCATTATTTAATCTCAGCAATAAAATGATTGGTTAATTTTTTGCTAAAAAACAAATCATCTAGGAAAGAATTAATATAATGGCAGATCAAACAGAAACAATTTTATAATGATTGTTTTTGACAAGCCGTGCCTACCCGAACACCAGGTAGGCTGTCCTCAGATCTTCCCCACTCTCTCTGTTTCCATAGACACAATTGTCAATGTAGTCCTTACCACTGCAACATACACCGGCTGCAGTCTCTCCTTCCCCATGTATATGCATCCTAAGAATCCCACAGACCACCCTTCTGGCCTTCTTTCATCCCTTCTTCACTGTGTCCCAACCCCCAACTCAGATAGATACCTCCTGCTCAACCACAGGCCATACCTGCCAGAAGACCAGGAAAGTTGCCCATGGACATTCTCCACTTTTTCTATTCCCCCTGACCCATTTCTCATGTCAATCTCTGGAGCTGCAACAAAAAAGAAGCTTTAGCCTCCCTTCCTACTCCTGTGCCCTATCTATGCCTCCTGTGGATCCCACAGACCATACTACCCTGGCCTCCCCTTCTACTAGACTCCAACACCAGCAAGTATTCCCCATGAACACACCGGCAAGTAAAATAGGCAACACACAGCCAACAAACTCCAAAAACTTATACAGGAAACAGAAACCAAAGAACAAAACACCTACCCAACAAAGACAAATCCCGAAAGCAGCACCTAGACCTATAATCACCCAAAGCCCAAATGCCTAGACATGAGCATAAAAACACAATCAATAACAGTCAGGGCAATATATCTCCACCAGAAGCCAGGTATTCTACCAAGTGGACTCTGAATATTCCAATATAGCTGAAGCCCAAGAAAGGTCTGTAAAACCACCTGCATGAAGATGCTAGAAGTCCTTAAAGAGGAAATTAGTAAATTCCTTAAAGAAATCCAGGAGCAAATGAATAAATCCCTCAAGGAAAGCCAGGAAAACATGGTCAAATGATTGGAAGAAATGAACAAAACCCTTAAAGAAAGCCAACAACCCCCCCCCCCAAAAAAAACCCTAAAAACAAAACAAAAAATAATTGAAAGAAATGAATAAAACTGCTCAAGACCTAAAAATAGAAATGGAAACAATAAAGAAAATAATAACCTCAGGGAATTCTGAAAATGAAAAAATTCAGGAATGTGAACAGAAAATGCAGAAGCAAGCTTCACCAAAAGAATACATGAGGTAGAAGAGAGAATCTCACATATCAAAAAAAAAAAAAACAATGATTAAATTGGTACTTTGATCAACGAAAATGTTATATCTAAAATATTTCTAACGCAGAACATTCATTTTGCCCTTCCTGTAGAGTGTTCTAGTTCCAGATGCTAGCAGAATCATCATCAAAGAGACCAGAGAGATTTCATCCAGCAATTGAAGGGAGCAGATGCAGAGGTCCCACAGCCAAACATTAGGTAGAGCTCAGTGAGCTCAGCTGATGAAACAGAGAGAGCAGGGACACCTTGAGAACAAGGCCCACAGAATCAACTGACTGGGATTCATGGGGGCTCACTGAGATCAGGGAGCCTGTAGTGGTCAGACCTAGTTCTTCTGCATATATGTTATGCCTGAGTAGCTTGATGTTATTATGGAAATCCTATCAGTGGGAAAGGGGCCTGTTTCTAACTCTTCTGCCTGCTCGTGGGACCCTTTTCCTCCTACTGAGTTGCTTTGTCCAGCCTTGATATGGTATATGCCTTGTATTATTTTAGCATATTATACCATGTTTGATTGATGTCCCTGGGAGGCCTCCTCTTTTCTGAGGGGAGATGGAGGGGGCCTGGATCAGACAGAGGGGGGGAGGGGGAGGGGAAGGGGGAGGGGGAGGGGGAGAGAGAGAGAGAGAGAGAGAGAGAGAGAGAGAGAGAGAGAGAGAGGGGAGATGGGGAGGGGAGACTTGGGGACATGGAAGAAGAAAGGGTCAGTCTTGATGTCATATATGTATGAAGAATAAAATAGAAAAAGATAGAGAAGAGAAAGTGAGGAATATTCATGAACACATTGGCACTGGAATCAACTTTCTAAACAGAACACTGATGGTGCAGGCTATATCAATAGAAGAATCACAGCTGCAGATGGCTGAGAAACACTTAAAGAAAAGTTTAGCATTATAAGCCATCAGAGAAATGCAAATCAAAACTACTTTAAGAATCCATATAACCCCTGACAGAATGATTGAGATCAATAACACAAGTTTCAGCTTCTACTGGTAAGGATGTGGAACAAGGGGAACACTCAGAATATTGAGAATCCATCTTCCTCAAGACCCACCTATACTACTTTTGGGCATATACCCCAAGGATTCTCCATCTTACCTCAAGGATACTTACACAACTATGTTCATTGTGACTTTATTCATAATCCCTAGAAACTAAAATCAACCTAAATGTCCTTCAACCAAAAAATGGCTAAAAGAAAATTTGGTCTAAAGAAAAGAAAATATGGTACATTTGCACAATGGATTATTGCTCAGCTTAAGAAAAAACTGACATAATGGAAGTTGCAGGTAAATGAATGGAACTAGGAAAAAAAATATGCTCCTGGGTGAGCAACTCAGACCCCAAAAGACACAAATGGCATGCACTCACTTACAAGTGGATATTAGTTGTGAAGTAAATGGTAATCATGCTACATTTCACAGACCCAGGGAGGCTAAGTAACAACAGCTTTAGGGGAGATGTATTGCTCTCCCAGGTGTGGGGATATAGAATAGATTTTGCAAATAGACTGGGAGCAGATGAGGACTGGAGCAATACAGATCAGGTGAGAGGAACATGATGGAGGGACAAAGAGTGGGCAGAAATGACTTGAATAAAGGTGTATTTGGGAGGTGACATGGAAATCTAGCACAGTGGAAACTTGCTGGAATCTGTGAGAATGACCCTAGTGAGGACTCTTAGTAAAGAAGGATGCAGAGTCTGCTCTGGACATCTTTTGTAGCCAGGCAAGACTTCTAGTGATCAGACTGAGCTGCATTAGATGGAGTTGGAAGCTAAGGAGTTCCAGTGGCATTCCAAACAACCCAGGCTGATGCTAGGACAGAGGGTCACTCTCCAAAATCTGGCAGTGAGGTCCTTTGCTGAGGACAATGTCTACACAGCTCATTCAATGTAGAAAGTTTGAGCTGGTGGCTAAAAGGATCTTTTACACATATGTTGTAGTCTCTTTGGTATGGGAAAGTACACTGCAAACTGTCAAAAGAAAAACACAGGTACCAACCCAACCACAAAACCTTTGAACTACAATCTGTCCTGCCTGTAAGATACTATGCGACATTGGTGGCATAGAACTTATGCTAGTGGCCAACCAATATCTGGTTAAACTTGAGGCCCATGCCATGTGAGGGAGCACATGCTCTACACTGCCTGGATGGCCAGGAACCAGAGACAAAATAGCCAGAGACCTAGAGTAGAAGAAGACTGGCAAAAAGAAATAAATAAATAAGTGATATTCTGCTATACTCATAAATATGTGCCTTATCCAATCATCATGAAAAGAGGTTTTTTCAAGCTGCAGATGGGAGCTGCTACAGAGACTCTTAGCCAGATGTTATGTGGAGAGAGTCCAAACTGGTGGTCTCCATAGGAGTTGGGAGAATGCTACATTGAAGAGGGGGGAAGAAATATAGTAGGATCAGATGGCATGGAGGACACACACACACACACACACACACACACACACACACACACACGAAAAAAAAAACATGACCCACCAAATCAACTAAACAGGGATCTTATGGGCTCGCAGAGACTGAAATTTGCAAGCATAGTACCTACATGGGGCTCTATCAGGTCCTCAGGATATATGTAATGCTGTTAGCTTGGTTTTTGTAGGGAGACTCCTAACAGTGGGAGCAGGTGTGTCTTTCACTCCTCTGCCTCCTGTTGGGACTCTTTTTCTCTTAATTGGATTGCCTTGTCCAGTCTTGATATGAGGTTTATGCCTTTTCTTATTGTAATTTGTTTTGTCACGTTTGGTTTTTGTCTCTGGAGGTCTGCTCATTTCTGAAGAGAATCTAGGGGAGACGGGAGGCAGGGATTAGCTAGGAGGAGTGGAGGGAGTAGAAACTGCAGTTGGGATATATTGTGTGAGAGAAGAATCTATTTTCAATAACAATTAAAAAGATACATTTACTGCAGTGGTTGGGGAGTTATTGAGTAGTTAAAATGATAACGGATATGGTTTCTAATAAATCATGTCAACAGACCTTTCTATTAAAATGGTGTGCTTTTAAACACATTCAAGTTCTCTATAGTCTCTCTTGTAGAATTATTATTAATATATGTCTTCTAACCACAAGAGATGCATGAGCCAAGTAGGTGTGAGAAGAGTGGGAAGGCTTTTAATACTGGGGCTGATCTTTGAGTAGTCCCCAGACTAACTACTATTCAATTACCTCCACTAAGCAACCCAATGCTTAATAACTAGAAAAGATGATTTTTATGTAATTGAAATACTTTAGAATGGCCATAGTATGTCAAAATTTTATATACTCTTACTGATTAGCAAAATACCAATTTCCAGTTTATTTCTTTTCATGTTTAAATGAGAGTAGCCACCAAGCACAGATTAGTAGTTTGTAAGTAATTAAACAGATTTCATTACAACACTACAGTATTTGTCACTATATCACCTGAAGGCAGAAAAAAAGGAAGGTGCCACTAGTTAATTGACAAATGGATTTTAAGTCAAAATAAGCTCATTTAATACATGAGATTTAAGAGGGTTGAATACAGGTGTGTGTGTGTGTGTGTGTGTGTGTGTGTGTGTGTGTGTGTGTGATTTCTTAAGCATTCAAATTGTTTTACATAAGCAAATGGACTGAGGAGCTTAAATTACTTTGCATCTTCCAATTATAGGGAAAAAGTATGCTTTGTAAGGGGAAAGTAGTTTTATTTCAGCCGCAGTCTGTCAGCATTTTCACTGGCAGTTCAGTATTGCCTGCACTTTATCTAGATTAAGCCTTAACATAACTCTTTAATCAAAGCCACTACCCTGACATGTAGGTGACTGATTCTAATGGAATTAGGTGAAAAGAAGGGCTGTCATGTCCACACCAACAGCTCACCACCCAACACGGGCCATTATTTCTTTTAAAGCTTTCAAACTTGACATTGAACAAGAGGTTTGACCAAATGAAACAACAAAGCAATCCCCACTGCTGAACATGCCAAATGAATTAGTAGAGTTTTCTCCAGAGTTTTTTTTTCCCCCTTGATGGAGAAGTTTGTTGAAAGGAAAAGACTTTTGATTAGAGCTACTTTACCAATAAAACCTCATTCTCAAATCTCTTTCTAAATTAACCTATTTGCTCTATAATAGGATGCTTCTTCTTCCTTTTGTTTTGAATTCATGACTCTTATAGAATACCAGTTTCTAATTTGTTTTATTCAGTCCCCAGGGAGCAACTTACTACTATTGCTTAACTAAATTGACATAATATCAAACTGCCTTCTAAACATTTTTGTTATGTCCATTATCCATGCTGTGCTCAGTTTTGATCCAAGAAGCTTCTCTTTGCAGTTAATTACAGTAAATACAGGACTAAAGAAGATTTTTATATCAGCCCATCCAGGTTTAAGTAATAACAAGAAAAGACGGAAGAATATGTGTGTAAGAATGTAAGGGTCAAGGCAACAAAATAATATCTTCTTGGCGAGATGAGTAGATGTCAATCATGACTCACAGTAACTCTTAATGCTGCTGCACTGGGTCTTCACAAGACTAGACTTGACAATAGGCAGTTTTGATGGGAGAAGACTTGGTGGGGTTTTAATTCTTCCTAATGAACAACTGGCAAATTATGTGTCTTGGGGCAGGATCATCTTCAAATTGTCTTCAAATACATATTCATAGGTGTACACACATGGTGCTTGTGTATCATTCCATTTTATTATTCCTAGATTTTTTCTCTAATTATTTGAGATTACAGTATATGATAGCCCAATCAGTTATAGAAATTTACATAGAACTACAGAAACATATTCGTTGCAAAGAAAATTTTACTATATTTTTAGATTAGGGAAACCCTCATATTGTCAACATAAGACATTATTCCAACATGAAACTGTGTCTTATGTAAAATAAAAAAATAGTTTTCTGTGGCTGGAAACATGGCTCAGTGGTTAAGAGCACTAGATGCTCTTTCCAAAGATTCCAAATCAATTCTTAGCACTCACATGAGGGCTCAGAGGTGTCTATAGCTCTTGTTCTGGATTCCATGGGCACCAGGGAAGCATGGAATGCAAAAACACACATATAGGCAAAGTCATCCATACACATTAAATGATTTTTTTTCCTCAAAATACCCTTTTTTTTCAAATAAATATCTCAAGTCCAATATAATAATGTATCATAAAGTTGCATATTCTATACACTATGAGAAATCAAGTCTGGAGTGCATGTTTCCTGTGTCATATTCTGCTTATCCTTTTCCTAAACTTGAAGACCTCTCTGTAAACTTTCTAAGGTTTAGCTAAGGACTATCCAAAGATCTAGCAAGAGTCTTCTAGACTTCTAAGTATAAGAGCACTGGTTATCTCCAATTGCCTAAGTCCTGGTTCCTCTTCTCTGAACTCACATTGGGTAGGACAGTAACATAATTATTGAATGTCAGTACCTTTTATCTATTACTTGGCTGAGAGGGAAAGATAGTCTTGTGAGTGACTCAGATTAGATAGCTCTGTAAATTTAAATATATTTTAAAATACCATTTCCAACCAGCTCTTTTCCACCTGTCCTGTAAGTCATGCCAATTAAGAACTGTTTAAGGAGTTCTCCCAGGGATATCCAGTTCTTTCTCACGTGCACCTGCTTCTGTGGCCCTTATTGATGTCCTTCCTGTGCTCTGCTAATTCACTAAAAATTTCTACTTCATGTGGCTCACTCATGCTTTATTGGTTACCATGTGTCTAATTTTTTTCAAAGGCATTTTGTTTCTTTTCCTGTAGCTTTAGCTTTGGAAGGTAATGTGATCTAAATGACTATACTAAATATGTTCAAATTTAAAACAAACAGAAGTGTGACCAAAGAGGGTAGAGATAAGGATGTAAATATATTTACATCACAGTGATGAGCACTCACATTTCAGAGTTGTGGCTCATGTTTTGACATTTCAATGTTAGTCACACATGATAATTTGCACAGAGGAAATAAAGATCTCCTTTATAAAATTTCTCTTTTCAACTTAGGTTATAATTTTATGACTCTTTTGTGTGTCTCACAAGAATGATGTCTATTTCTGTTTCTTAAGAAGATCTATTGTCAAGAAATGGTAACTGGTGGTTGTTTTTCTTATGTTCCTCATGCTCTGATGTTTGTTTTCCTAGGGGGTACAAAAAACTCAAATGACACACTTTTTCCTTTTGGATAGCTAGTACCTGTAAATATTAAATATAATGAGACTTTCTGTCATTTGTGACTTGTCTTCTGGCTCTGAAACTCCTTCGCTTCATCACAGCGTGACATTTCCTATGAGTGTGGGTTTGTGTGTATTCGTGTCTATAGGTGTGTGTGTGTGTGTGTGTGTGTGTGTGTGTGTGTGTGTGTGTGCATTTCAGTCGAGGGCATGTGTGCCCACTCTTATTTCTAAAATATACTTAAGCTGTCAGCAATCTTATTTTTCAAGATCTTCTCCAAATCTTTGGTGTTTATATATGTTTTCAGTATTCATTCTTTAGTATACATTTTTAAATTAATGATAGTAACAGGAAACTATTTTTGAACAAATAGAGTTAATGCATTGAAGAAAGTATTCATTCAATATAATGTTTGAGCTGCAAAAATAAGGTTAAAGTAAAACTAGATTTCATTTTTTTTTCCACAATTTGAAAGATTCCAGAATGGACTTAAAGACATTGAATTAAATCACCCAACTGTCTTACATTTAAAAATAAGACTCATTTTTTTTTTGAGACAGGGTTTCTCTGTGTAGCTTTGCACCTTTTCCTGGAACTCACTTGGTAGACCAGGCTGGCCTTGAACTCACAGAGATCCATCTGGCTCTGCCTCCCAAGTGCTGGGATTAAAGATGGGCGCCACCACCTTCTGGCAAGATTCAATATTTTTATTTTTCAACTCTGGAAATTTCTTTCTGTGTATGTGTGTGTGTGTGTGTGTGTGTGTGTGTTGTGTAGAAAGAGAGGGAGAGAGAGAGAGAGAGAGAGAGAGAGAGAGAGAGAGAGAGAGAGAGAGAGAGAGAGAGAGAGAACACACACACACTGAGTGGGGGGGAGAGACCCTCAGCGTTTCTAGGGCAATACATGAATGAGGACAGGGGCAGTCTTCATTTCCTTATAAGTATTCCCAGTCCCTTGTATTTCAGGTCTTTTACTAACAACAGTCAAACAGAAGCACATGCCTTACAATACTTGATTCTGCTGTTATAATGTCCATGAGCTAAAAATGGTTTCCTTGTTTTTAAATGATGGTATACACACACACACACACACACACACACACACACACACACACACACACACACACACACACACACAAAGTTATCAACACCTGAAAACAACATAAATCCAACTGCCCTAGTCAATAAATGAAGTTGCTTTGGGATTCAGATATGTTCATTGTTGATGCAATTTCTATGACTACTTTTGAAACATAATGGCTACACTGAAAATTGATGAAAGGAAGAGTGTGTTCTCTATGTTAATATGTTTGTTACCTGACACTATTAGATGAAATGGCTGTTATTTAATAAAAGTATTCCTGAACCTAAAGTAAACATATACATATTCATCAAGTTGCATTCACTGGCCCCTCTTGGCAGAAGTCCAATCATACGTGAGAACATCACCAAGGGAGACATACATTGAGATTATAACAACATATAAGTGCTAACTAGGACCCAAGCCACATTTCTAAAGTTTTAACCATTGAATTTTCACACTATATAGAAAAAAAATCCTACTAATCTTTCCCATTTATTAACTAGTCGGAAAATTCTACCTATGTCCCAAACTCCCAAGTCCCAAATTATTGAGACTGTTATATCTACATACTATTTTCCAACATCTGTAAATATCTGAGGTAGATGGCATGGTTTATCTGTCTAGTTATCTAATTTGGTAGTTTGGTGAAAATCACCATCCCATGACCTCAACTCACATATTTGAATGTAATGGCCAGTTTTCTAAGTTGTTCGTGCTGAGAGCTCCATAGGAGGTTATCTATGCCATTAAACAGTAGACTCCTCCAACAGAATTAGACCTACCCCAGTGTGAGTTTTGGAGGAAGATGATTAACTACCAATAGAAACCTATGCAAGAGAACCGCCCAGGAATCTACAAAGAGAGTCTCAGCTAAGACTCCTAGCAATAGTAGATACGTAGCCTGAACTCACTATTTTCTGATACCAGGTAAGACTTCAAGTGGAGAGACTGGAACACCAACCCAGTCACATAACATTAACCTACCATCTATCCTACCTATATAAATGCAAGAGGGGCCTAAAGATAGAGGGAATGGCAAACCAATTGTTGGTCTAGTCCAAAACCCATGCCAGGAGAGTAAGCCCATCCCTGATACTGCCTGAAGCACCAGGGCACACAGGTTTGATAACGCAGAGACCTAGGATAGAAGCAAACACTACTGCAGAAAAAAAAGTCAATGTAATGATGCCTAATGCTATTCTGCTATACTCATAGATTGGTGTCTATCCCAATTGTCATCAAAGAGGCTTCATCTAGAAACTGATAGAAACAGACGCTGACCAACAGCCCAACATTAGGTGGAGCCCAAGAAATCTTGCAGAAGATGGGGGAGAGGGGTTGTAGGAGTCTGAGGGGTCAAGCATATCCTAGAGAAAACCCACAGGACAACTAACTCAAAGAAGCTCACAGAGGCAGAAGCAACAACCAGGGAGTCTGCATGGGACTGACCCAGGCACTCTGCATATATGTTACAGTTGTGTGCCTTCATCTTCTTGTGGGACTCCTACCAGTGGAAGTGTGAGCTGTTTCTGACTCTTTCAATGGCTTTTGTGACCCTCTTCCTCATACTGGGTTGTCTTGCACAGCCTTAATACATGGGGAGGTGTTTAGTCTTACTGCAGCTTGATATGCCATGTTTTGTTTAGATCCATGGCACCCCTGACCTTTCTGAACAGAACTAAAGGAGGAGTGGATTGGGGCAGGGTACATAGGTGGGGTGGGAAGAAGGGACTGGGAGGAGAAGAAGGAGGGAAGACTGTGGTTGGGAAGTAAAATAAAAAATAACAATAATATAAAATGATGACCGGAGTAGCAGACATTTAAACAAATTTTTCAAAAATATACATGTGATATATTACTGTATATTAAATCTATTTAACAGTTATTAACTTTGATATTTGTTGATTAACATTTCAGTACCTGGTGGTATTTACTAATAATGCCAACTAAACATCACTACACATGTGTTATGCACTAATATACTTGGATTGCTGTGAGGTTGAGTTTAACAAAATGACTGGAGAAAATTTGTATCTGAGCTTTCAACTATTTTCTTTATTAAATCTGTTTTCAGACAGAGAAGAAGCATTTATTGTTGACTAGTTAATTACCTTAATCTTCATTGAATCACATTGCAAACCTTCAAGATGTGAGCAAGTCTATGGTGGAGCCATCTGGGAAAGTTGCATACTCTTAAAAATAACCCCTGGACATTTTTCCCATGATGCAACGGAAAAATCTGTGATCATTCATTTATTGATCTTGTGGCACTGATACACATTAAATATTGAAATACAAACATGAAACTATGTATTTATAATTATTGTAAACATTAGAATTTAATAGAAAACTTTAAAAATATGCTGCAAATATGGTGTATTTTTACCTATTTTTACTCAACTGAAAAAAAGCTTTTATGTGTACTTTGAAAGGTAAAATTTGACCTTTTTAAGTATTAAATTAAATTAATTAAATTAAAAGGTTTAGGAATACCCCTATATCTTTTTTTCTTTATTAAGAAATTTTTTATTCATTTTACATACCAACCACAAATCTCCCTCATCCCTCCTCCTGCTACCCACCCCAGCCTTCCCCCCCAATTTCACCCCACATTCCCTCCTCCTAAAAGGTATGGCCTCCCACGGGGAGTCAGCCAAGACCAGTACATTCAGTTGAGGCAGGTCCAAGCCTCTCCCAGTGCATCAAGGCCATATAAGGTGTCCCACCATAGGTAATGTACCCCTATATCTTAAGCACAGTACCTATGTTGTGCTCTACAAATGATTTTTGTCCTTTATGATTTTCTCCAGCTTTCATTCTTATGCATCTAAATAAGCTTTCACCAAATAGCTTCACTGGTGAAGTCGAAAAAAAAATGCCTTAATACTGTCCCTTTATATATGAGACTAAATGGAACACACTATATCCTGGTTCAGGGAGAAAGTGTGTGTGTGTGTGTGTGTGTGTGTGTGTGTGTGTGTGTGTGTGTGTACATTGTCTAGAATTGGATGTGATAAGAAAGAAGAGGAAACACAAATATCATTTTAGAGCAAAGTTCTAAAAATGGGAAATCCTCATTCACCTACAATGACTATTTTTATAAGCAGGTAATGATGGTGCTATAAAATAATTGTAGAGACATTTTCTTAATATGAGGGCCTCAATTTTGCGCACAGCTAAATGAGGCAATTATAAAAGAACCCTATTGTGAATTGGGTGATGTTTTCATAGGTTTTAGAGCATTCACATGCAAAATCTGTTATAAAATGAAAAGGAATTATATTCTTGAAAATAAAAGGTGCCTGGGGCTTTTAATCCTGGAAAATGAGAAGCTGATATCAAAAAAAGAAAGGAAATATTTCATAAACATATATTCTTAGAATAAAATGGATATGAATTTTTAAAAATTATGAATATAAGTGAAACATTAACACATGTTAGCAGTGTTAAATTTCTAAATTTATATGTAGGACACTTTACCAAAGTAGAATCTGACAATTAAAAAAAATCAGAGCCAGAAAATAAGGACTGTGTATATTAGTTAATGCTTATCAAATTTTCCAAAAAAGAAATAACAAAAGATAACTTCAGTACATGCACATTGGTGAGAAATCCCAGGCTTAATGGATATCATTTTAATGCAGCACTGAAAGGCTGAGGAAATGCAGTTGTGTTTTAATACAACATATGTCAACAGAGAATGGAGAAAAATTGAGATACCAATACATGTAAAGCCAAGAAGAATCTACTGTATTTAAGATGGAAAATGAGAACAAAAACATTTATAAATTTTCTTTTATTAATTATTTTTTAGATGCTTACAAAAATCTTTGTCCAATGAAAGAACCAAAAATGCGGAATGAATTTTAAGATATAGTGTGCTCCAAGAACAAGAAGCTCTCACTGTATTTGTTTCAATATTTTAAATGGCAAATCTCTCTTGTCTTGTGAAACTTTCAACTACTTTGTTTCCTCAGGGCAACTCCCACAGAAAATGAATAATTTAGTCATACTACTAATTAAAACCCTAGTAGGAGCCCGGTTGCCTATGAGAGTTGAAAAGCAGGGTCACTAATTATCTGTTACTTCAATTTGTGCTCTGAAATATTTCTAAGCAGCTTCAGGAAATTATGCAGAGAGTTTGCAAGAAGACCAGACCAGTACCTTAAAACACTTGTAAGATATTATGGATTTCAGTTGTGATTTATTTGTGATCTATCTGAGTGCTTATATTTTATGTATCTTCCCTCTCTTGATCTCTCTCCCAAACACACAAGTAAAAAACATATAAACAATTATGTTTTTTTTGTGTCATATGACAATTATTCTTCTCTGAACAGTGAGTCTTCCTCAGAGGTTAAACTATTTATAGGATTTCAGTGCTTACATTTCAAGACTTACTCCACAAAAACGCCTTCTACTCATGAATAGAAAGTCAATAGAAACACTATGATCAAAAAAGCTGATGTATTTGTATCTATCTTATTATAGCCCAATATTGAAGTATACTGTTTCAGCTTTTGGTGCCACAAATTCTGGCCCTAAAAGTAATGTGCTGCCTTATTCACAGGAAAGATACAGCCACAGGAGAGAAACAGAGACAGAAATTAAGAAAATTCTGCAAATCATTGTACTAGGAGACCACAGTTGAGGAGATTGTGGAAGGAAATTTTAAATGTGAAAACTTTTAACAAATCACAAGAAAATGTTGGCCTCAATGTTCCACTTCCATACATTTCCACAAATAATTTTAAAATATTATATTAATTCTTTGAGGATGTCATTTAATGTATTGAATCATATTCTCTTCCAACACCTGCTTGATATGCTCCACTACCCTAATCCCAACATCATATCCCCCTTTTAATACACATTGATTAATCCATTAAATCAAATTTGTGATACTCACATGTTCTGGGGTGTGAGGCCACTCACTACAGCATGGCTGACCTACCAGAAGCCACAGCCATAAAGAATATGGACTTTCTCTCCTGGAAAAGCCACCAACAGCCTCTAGCCTTTCACTGGACTTAGGGACTCATGAGTGACTTATCTTGCCCAGACAACTATAGGTGCTGTGAATTATTGAGTGAGGACAATGTTTTGCTCATTTCTCCCACAAGCATTGCTTTCTAATGGGTCCTTTCAACTATTTCCTTTTTGAATCTGTTTTTAGTTCAAATAGAATTATTTTACTTTGCCTCCCGCCTTCACTCCCTCTAGCTGCTCGCAGCCATTTTCCCTTCATTCCCTTTCATATTCATGCTCACCCTCAAGCTAATAGCCTCTTTTCTTTTGGTTGTTACACACACATACACACACATAAACAAACACAAACACATACATACATATGTACATAAATACAACCTGTTGGGTCATTTTGTTGGTTATGATCATATAATTTCAGAATGGACTTTGAAAAATATTTTCCTGACCCAAGCAAACTCTCCAAAGATCATTTTCCTGTTCCCTATCCACCAACTTTGTGTCCATCATTGTAAACATAAGTAACCCTTAAAACCAATTTGTGCTACTCAAAATATACTTAGCAATTGGTAGTTGTGAGAGGAAGTAGCAGTTGTCTCTAAGAGTGTAGTCCCTAGTAAGTCCACCACACTGCACAGGAGTATTTTAAGACATGGGGAAGACATCAGTCAGTATGACTCTGTGTTTCAATGTGTGTGTGTGTGTGTGTGTGTGTGTGTGTGTGTGTGTGTGTGTGTGTGTGTGTGTTGGGGAAGCAGAGAGAGGGAGAAGGAGAGAGGGAGAGACAGATAGAGGGAGAGGAGAGAGAGAGAGAGAGAGAGAGAGAGAGAGAGAGAGAGAGAGAGAGAGAGAGAGAGAGAGAGAGAGAGTTGTTTCTGAAATTTGAATCCAGAGCTTTTGACCATAAAAGCAAGTGTTCAGTATACCATTGAGTTGCAGAACTATCACTTTTTCTTTGTCTAATTTTGAAAAAGTGTCTTGGTTTGTTTTCCAGGTTATCCTTAGACTTGAAGTCTGTGTGACTTAACACAGTTGAGATTACAAGTATGAACTGCCGTGCCTAGGGCAATTTGATACTAATTATCCCTTTAAATGTATTACCCTCCATTTGACAATACATTGTCATATCAAATACTATTCAACTTATCTTGGTGGTAGATATTTGCAATCCTAGCCCTCTGGAGGCCAAAAGATCATCATAATTAGCTCAAAGCTAGCCTGGAATACCCAGCAATATTCTCTCAAAATAAAACGAAAACAGAGACATTTCCTTTTACATTGTTAGCTTTAAAATGAACAATATGACATTGAAATAGTAAATTAATGGTAACTTTTTAACTTAGAAATAGATAAAAATGAGAAATTTGCCATAATTCAACACAATTCACTAAACTTTTGGGCATAAATTGTATAGGCAGAGAAAATAGCAAACTAACTTTTAGCACAGGATTTTTGTATTATATAGTCCACAGCACCTCTGGATTTGTTGATATGTTTTAACAAAACCTCGCTTTGGATTGAAATAATTACAAAATAAGTTGTCTATTACCTCATGGAAGGAAAAATAATTGTTAAAAATGTTTAACAATGCTTTTGAAATTAAAATGTTAGCATCTTGAGAATCCTGCTTCCAAGTTAACTGATGCTTAAAATATGACAAGTCACAAAATTTATATTCTTTCTCAAGAAAATGTCTGTGTTAATCACATAAAGAGGCAAACAAGTGATTATAACAATAACTAGAGGGTGATCATTTTGACTTTTTAGAATACAATGGGAGGTGTCATTTTATCTGATTAAGAACAAACAAACCAGAATAAACACATTTAAATAAAATGCCCCTGATTTATCTTCAACTTAACTTATTTAAGTATAATTTTAAAAAGTATTTTTGTGTGCTAATTTTGAAAACTAGGATTTCCTATATATTTTACAGCAACCAATATCTTACACTTTTAATGTGTTGGTAAACTATTGGTAACAATGAAGAGGATAAGTTGAACCATCCCTAGGGAAAATAATAAATTCCTTTCTGTTCTCCAAATTTTAATTTGATGAAGTGCACCAATAAAATTTTAGAAAGAAATAAGCAATGCTTTAGGGGCTCTGAGCTTTGTTAGTGAACACACCTTTAGCATGAATGGCGCGGACGTTGTCTGGTGTCAGCAATGCAGATCAGACCACATATGGAAGATTGTTTCTTACTTCAGTCCATAAAATTTATATATGAATATAGTGGATATTTACAACAGGAAGTTGTGGTCTTACAAGGACTATGTTAAAACCATGCCAAACAATAAATACCCAAATTATTTGCATATAATCATATAAGCTTAGAGGGAAAAGTGGTGAACATTGCCATAAAAACTTAAAAGATTTAGCACATGTTACAACAATCACAAGAATATAAGAGACTCCAGGACAGGAGATCATGTATGTCTTGTGATGTCTTGGATTGTAATATAAAATCTAAGAGCCTGGAAATAAATACTTGGAAATCATGCTTATTCTATTATGTGGCTTTTTAAGAAGAAATTGAATGAGAAATTAATAAGGATATCCATGGATTCTTAAGGCCAGTCTTCTGGTAGAAGACTTTATGATGTTGCTTTAACAATATGAAAAGATATCCTCAGCTCACCTTAAATTAGTATGGCTTTGGGGGTCTTACTGTTTATTATGATACAGAGAATATTAAATTCTGCAGGTTTTGATGTCTCAGGTTCCTTTGGAACATGGTTTCTGAAAAGGTGGTGCTTTATAGATCATGTTCTGTGGGAATATAAAATATTTAGCAAGAGTAACTGAGATGGGCAACTTCTTATTTCCCTGTACATGCACTAACTTCATTGAAGTATAAAGCACAAAAATAGAATATAAATCCCATGAGAGTAAAAGTCTCAGCAAGCTAAATACTGCAAGAATACTCTATACCTGTGAAAACTAATAATTTCCCTTGACACATAATATGATTCTTATTTTTATTCAAATATCATAGTATTTGGAGCACAGTTCTTATGTATATAATAATTTTAAGCAATTATAATAAAAAGTAAGCAATGATGAGTTTACCGTTAAACCATTGATCTCCACCAGGTATTATAACTCTTTCAGTCTATAACTTTTCTGTTTATGCTATTGGGAAAGACATTCATGGTGATGCTTTCAGGTTTAATATGGACTAACCACATGATGTATGTCTTAATTTTATATGGTAAAATTGTACATGTATGTGGCATATACACATAATGATGCTGAGGGAATAAAATTATTGTACTGCCTTATTTAAATTCTTCAAATTAAATTTAATAGTTAAGCTTGAAGGCCAGTTTGTAATGGGTAGCCATTCCAGCTTTGATCTGGAAGTTCCAACCCCCATTGAGGCTTCAGTAACTGTCACGCATACAAGGCGGGGCCAAGAGAGGACCCTGGAGACCGGAGATCCGGATGTGGTGCCCCCTTTTGTTTCCTGGACCTTGGACGCTGGAGGTAGACTGAACAGACTTCTCCAGAGAACACGACGGGACTGCGCTGTGTCTTTCCCAGACCCTGCGACCTACCTATATCTTCATTTGTAAGTTACACCACTAAATAAATCTCCCTTTTAATTAGGTGGTGTGGCCTTAATAATTTCACCAATACCAGTTGTCTTTTTGTTTGTTTTTGTTTTTGTTTGTTTGTTTGTTCGGTTTTTTTTTTTTTGTTTGTTTGTTTTTTTTTTGAGACAGGGTTTCTCTGTGTAGCTTTGCGCCTTTCCTGGATCTCTCTCTCTGTAGACCAGGCTGACCTCGAACTCTGCCTGCCTCTGCCTCTTGAGTGCTGGGATTAAAGGCGTGTGCTACCACCGCCCAGCTCAGTTGTCTTTATTTATATTTTAGCATAGTTTTTTTTTTCTACCAGACTTACATGAACAACCCTTATTTTTGACTTTTAAGAAATGCAGCATATTTTAAGAAATACATTGTAATCATTGTATAATTCCTGATTGTTCTCTCTTGTGCTTTCCCAAATACACTTTCCCTCCCCCTACATCACCTTATTGTAGACACAGAGTTCAGCATTTTTTCAGAATTAACTAAATATCAAGCCAGACACATCCTGCTCTGCAGCACTTATGTCAGCTGGCAGCTACTTCTGGTTACAAAGTTAAGAAGTAATAGCCATGGGCACAATGCTTTAAGGGCAACAATATTCAAACCTAAACGTGTCTTTTATGTCTGCAATATATGCTTTTTTACAGTTCCCTTTTCTACAAGGGGGTCGCATGTCTCAATCTCTCTGTAAAGGGCAGATTTTGATAAGACACTCTTTTCCCATTCCAGTATACCATACTTTTCCCACCAATATAGGCTCTTATGTACAGTAAAGATATATCTATCTCTATCATATTTTACATTGCATTTTTCCCATTGGATCATACTAGATCCTATCATTGATTCTATATGCATGGTGCCCAGGGAACTAACTCTCAACAGTTGGCACTATGTGTATTCCTGATGCTTTTCCCTATTATGTGTATGCATGCCTTACTCTCCTTTCCAGAACTCTGAGACATGGTCAATGTTCCAAGTGTTGAATTCTCATATATAACTAACTGTTTCTATTGAGTCAGAAAAGTTTCCAGGCTTAGGCATTGTAGTTAATAATTCCAGAGAGAAGATCTGAGAAGCATTAGCTCCCTGCTGAATCTTAGGAGAAAGTATTTGAGAAAGAACAGAATTTCCAGGGAAAATTACAGTTGATGCATGTGTGACTGACAAAGTAAAACTAAAATCCACCTAAAGAATCACCAATGTAATGAGAGAGAAAAGAACCTTCAGACTGCATGAATTTTGCAAATTCCTGCACTGTCCTGTGGTCTACTGTTCCTTGCCAAGTGAGAAGCCATTTCCACGGGTGTCTTGCCCTGTTAGATAGGTAATCATATGCTGATCCAAGACTAGGCTGCATGGCTCCTCATACATAATTATAGAAAATACTATGCAAGCTACCACAAAATGAAGCAATTCAGCAGCCCTACTCAGTTGCAATACCTACAAATCACAACAATTACCATTGTGACAATATATGTATTTAAGGTGAAATTACCTGCACTCACATGCTGGTGACAACCAACAGCTGTCTAATTAGACTTAAAACCCACTTAATGAGAGGGAACTCATGCCTGGTATTGGAAATCTAGCGAATTTCATGTGTCTAGTGAGGTCATGGAACTTAGAAAAGCATTTACTAGCAGTACTTGGCTAAATCAACATGATTCCAGTCACTACAGTTTACTATTGACCACTGGAAGGAGAATCATTCTTTCATAGGGATAAGCTACCATGTCATTGCCCATTGCAGTGTGGTCAGCCTTGAAACATTACAATACAAACTACAGTTATGGACTCAGCGCTAGGTTGTGTTTTTATTGAATACATATACCCAAATATAACATATATAATCAAAACAAAAGCTGTCAGCTTGAAGGGGTGAATGGAAGGATGAAGGGTAAATGGGAAGAGTATGGAGACGTTAGCTTAAAGGGGCTGCAGTCAAGAATGGCAAGGTAAACTGGCATAGTTCTATTTCAACTAAAAACATTAAAAGATAAATGTAAATGCAAATTTTAAAAATTGATAATCTAATCCAATTAGATAATTACATACAATGAAGATATTAAAAAGCAAAGTAGCAAATCATAAATTCTATATTCTGTTTGCTCAACTGATGAAGATAATTATTGTATACCAACTAAGTGGAACAAAAAAATAAAATCAGCATTGGATATCTTCATAAGAAACTGACATATTATGTATTGCATTTGGCTTTTTACAACAAAAACTGGAAATTTAACATAAGTTAAAATGGTCACAATTTAGCGAATATTAATAAAAAGAAAATTAGTCTTTCTTAAATTGTTAATAGATGTAAATATTTATTAATAGCTTTCCTGTTACTCCTTTAGTGTTGGCAGTGACACACACCTGTATTCCCAGTGTATGAGAAGAAGACAGAAGAGGATGGAGAGTTCACAGACAGCCTGGACTACACCAAGGAGTTCCTTCTAGCCCAAGGTTCATATCCAGACCCTGAATTAAACAAAGAAACCAAAGCCCAAAACAATCTAAAAATTATTCTTTCTATAGTATTTTTGTCTTTACAAAAGAAAGCCGGAAAACACCATACACTCACATCTATTTGTTTGAAAGGTAATGGGAACTTTTTTTTTCTTTAGAATATGTAGTAAATAGAAAAATAACAGGAGTTTTTAAGGTAACACAATTTTAGTCATTGGACGTGGGCATACTCAGTTAGAAGCACTGGTGAAAAATTATGGTAGTAGAGGTTGTAAAGCATTTGGTAACTTTGTAGGTTACCACACAGTGAATACACATTGACAGATAACTCTCTGTTACATAAGTAATGAACCAATATAGATAAATAAACAGACTTAAGATAACTTAAATCTAAAGATGTATTTTAAAACCAAGTTTGAGTTTGATCTGGGATGATGTAATAGCTCAACACACAAGTCAACTTTCTCTACAGTACAGGAAAAAAAAATGTTTATTTCATTAAATCAACAAGTATAGCTTGTTGGACCTACTATTTATATATTGTTATAACATATAGAGCATACATATGCACACATATACATGTATGCTTAATTATGAGTTTGTTACTAGTTTATTTTTGTTTTTGTTGTTGTTACGTAATATAGTCCCTAGTTTTCTTCTTGTTGCTGTGAAGAAGCACTGACCTAAAGCAATTTGGGTAGGCAAGTGTTTATTTGGCTTACGCTTCCACGTTGTGATCCATCATTGAGGGAAGCCAAAATTTGAACTCCAGGCAGGAACTCAAGCAGACACCACAGAGGAACGCTGCTTTATTGGCTTGCTCCTGTTGGCATGTTGTTTCCTGTCTGAAACAATCCAGGACCACTTGCCCAGCACCGGCATTGCCCACCATGTGCTGAAACCTATCACATCAATCATTAATGAAGAAAAAGCCCTCAGATCAGTCTGATGCAGGCAATTCCTCATTTGCGTCTTTCTCTCTTTTTAAAACATAATTTCATTTTTAGTTCTTTGGGAATTTCACATGTTGCACCCTAATTCCACTCACCTCCCAGTTCCCCCATATCCCTCCCTCACCCCTGCTGCAACTCCAAAACAAAAGGAAAAAAATAATCAAACCAAACCAAAATGAAGCAAGCAAACACACACAAAAAAAAAAAACAAAACACACACAAAAAACCCTCTTCTTCCCAGAAAACCCTTGATTGTGTCAAGCTGATAAAAAAACTAACAATGTAATATTTGACTTCAAAGCAATATTAAAATATGAAATAAGTTAGATATGATCGTTCATGCCTGCAACCCCAGTCCTCGTGAAGCTGAAACAGGAGCACGAGTCAGAAGCAAGCATTGACTACACAGAATTAAAGTATTTGAACAAAAACCAAAAAAAAAAAAAAAGAGGACAAAAACAACCCAAATAACTGAATAAAAAATTATAGTTTTATTGTACATGTAAAGTGTTTTGACTTCACGTATGACTTTACATACTGGCTCTGTGCCTGCAAAGACCAGAAGAGGGTCTTAAGTTCCCTAAAACTCTTGTATCAGACACCTGTGAACTGCCATGGGAATTCTGGGAAAGCAACACAGGTCTTCTGGAGGAGCAACAAGTGCTCCTACCTGCTTAGTTATCTTGCTTACCCACAAATGATTTTTTCAAATAATATTCTATGTGATTAGTAAGTCTAGTCTTAATTTTGTTTAACCTCCTGTTTATATAAAATTTCTAGAATATGGAGTAATTTATCACAAATAAACTTTCGTGTTTTACCAGAAAATAAGAAAGTCATTTGTATACCCCCAATCTCAAATTTTTTGTTATTAACTATGCATGGTAATTTCATTTGTTTTTATTTATATGTTTTATAAGTTCTTTGAGAATTATGAACAGAGTGGTGATGAACACAGTTGAGCAAGTATCTATGGAGTAGGATGTTGAATAAGAGTTCATAGATTTTATTTCTTTTGTAAAATTCAAGGTTTTATCAAAATGACACCCCCCGGCACCTATGTTCTTGGATAACTTATTTACAAGAGTTTGGTTTCACAGCTTAAAAAACTTAAACAGAACACATGTCAGCAGATTAAAATTATTCCTAATTCAGAAATGAAAAATTACCAGATTATATGTATGTATATTTTTGTCAGTTCCATCTTTTCAATAAGAAAACGAGTATAAGATTTTACTCAGTAATATAATTTAATATTTAAATATTTTCAAAATTATTAAATACTCATTTAAGTTGTTATAAAAATTATAGAAACACAATACCTTATCATTGAAGGTTAAAATTAATTAAAAGACTTTGTAATCTCAGAAAATACTTTTTTTCAAATATTCTACAGGACTGTGATGGATATGTTTCTGAATCAACTTCATATAAGCTCAGGTCATCTGGGAAAATGGAACCTCAGCTGAATAAAACATTTTTTTTTAATCAAATGGTCCCATTGGAATGTCTTTGGTGCAGTTCTTTGATTAGTGATTGATGATTGCTTTGGGAGGAAATTGCTCTGGGCAGTGGTACCATGGGCAGGTAGTCCTGGGTTGTAAAAGAAAGCAGGCCAAGGGAGCCATGAAGAAGAAGCCAGTAATCAATATTCATCTTTGGTTTCTGCTTCAGGTCTGGCCTTCAGGTTCCTGCCTTGAATTCCTGCCTGAGTTATCTTCATAATACACTGTAAGATGTAAAAAGAAATACACTTTTATAATTTACATGATTGCTTTGCAATACTTAAAACAGTGTTGTAATTTAAACATTTCCCAACCATCATATTTCCTTTTAATATACCTTTCCTCACCAAGTTAATTTTGATCATGATGTTTATCACAGCAGTAGAGAGAAAAGTGGACAAGGGACACCCCCAAATCTCTACTGACCACTAATTTTTGCATCAAGATTTCATTGGGAAAAAAGTGAAGAATTAATTTACTGGGTCTAATCGGGGAGTGTTGGAGCATGCTTTTAATCCCAACATTTGGGAGGCAGAGCCAGGCAGATCTCTGAGTGTTTCAGGCCAGCCTGGTCTACAGGGAGAGTTCCAGAACAGCCGGGACTACACAGAGAAACTCTATTTCAGGGAAAACAAATTACTGGGTCTGAGGCAAACTATTTTACAAGTTTATGTAAATTACAAAGTTGACTACTAGAGATGGTTTGCATTTTTTGCCCATGAACAAATCTTAGAAATATATCATGATATACCTCAGCTTCTGAAATAAAATAATTGTCCTCCTAAACATCTTAAAAGAGGACATTCTATTTTAATATATTTCAATGTGTCCTTTGAGAGACAATCACTGCATTTGCACTTTTTATATACTTATTAGATATTTATGGTGGTGCTGTGTATATATTTAGAGGTTTAGAATATTCTTTTCTATATTGCTGTTTTTTGCATAATTTCATAAAAATCTCTATATTTGAGATAATTTTTGTTATGTTTGTTTTGCTCGTGGCATTTAAAAGAGCATTCATTGTAAAATAAGCATTTTCCAAACCATTTTATTTCCATTAAACAACCATCTTAATGCCTTTATAATATATTGAATAACACACACACAACCACAACATTACTGAAAAAAGAAGCCATGAGTTTGAAAAAGAACCAGAAGTATATTGGAGGGTTTGGAGGGACAGAAGGGAAGGTGGAAATGAAGTAAATAAATTATAATCTCGACATTTTAAAAAAAATTTTAAAAGACTGTATTTTATTCATAAATGCTGCAATTATGAGAGGGACATTGTGATTTCCAGCTTAATTCAGGATACTTTCAGAATTTCAATATTTCATGCACACATAAATGTAAGTGTGCTCACACAGATAACATTAGTGATATCTTTAAGGAGTCTTCAGAAGTAGTTAAGTTATTTAATATTTGCATTTTTACATATGCTTCTATAGAGAGAAAAAAACATTTTCTTTTTAATTACACAATTATCTTAATCGCTTCCTCAAAGAGTAATCAGTGAGTTATAAATAGGTTGATTTCTAAAGTGATTCTCATTGTCAAACTGCCTTCAAGAGTTCAATAGTTTCAACCAAAGAATACAGCTGATGGGAACACTTTTGTTTTTCCCCAAAATTTCTTCATTATATTACTACATATGAGGATTTCTGTCTTTTTTCTTTTTCTTACTAAGGAAAGTTTTGTACAGAACTTATGATTAATACTCTTAGTACATAAAACAAGTGTATTGTATTCTTAAAAGCAAATAGTAAGGAAAGATCTTGTAGGGAAAATGCAGTTTTCAGGTTCTACATCAGTCAAAAAGTACTTAATGAGCCAATTGAAGTTAATCTGGCCCAGGTGCAAATTTTTAATCTGAAATGCCATGTGTTTGTTATTGGGTTTAAATAATCCATCAGCTGATTCATGTCTAAATGTAATACAAAACACACGGGATTGTAGTTAATTGACTTTGATAAGTGGCCCATGGGTTTCAGTGAAGCTAAATTTTAGCTGTAGTTAGAAATATTTTTCACAATTATATTTATAAATGAGTTGGAATAAGGTGCCAAATAGTATATAAGGTTGTTTTTGTAGTGTAGGGTTAAAGTCTTTGCTAATTGTTATGTAAAAGACCTTTAATTTTTTTCTTCTAGAATATAATTTAGCTTCATAAATCTAAACCTCACAGAAGCTCACCTACTGTCACATATTAACATAATGCTCTTGTAATGGGTAAATCTACTGTTTCAATATGATGACCATTTTACACAAATATTTTGGAACACTATGCATCTCATGATATTATTTAAAATTAAAAGGGAAAAATTAAGCATCAAATACTGAGAAATACTTATAATAGATAGAGGCTTATCTAAAATAAAATATTTTGTAGTAAATTCCCAGGTTAGAATAACTCAATTTACTAGAGATTATCAATTAGCAAAGCAGGGAAAAATTATAACTGGGAAATATAATTATATTGAAATCTTGAATGTAAAATTCTGTGATTCTGTGACATCATTGCTCATAAAACAATTTCTATACAATTGTGGGAGTGAATGTTCTTTGAGTGTACACACTACTGTACTCGTCATTGATCTGGCAGCCATACCAGCAGGCTGAAAATACCAGCCTCATAGCAGCATCCATTTTATAGAGGAATTCCCAGACACATTTAAATATCATGTATTTCATACTAATTTTTCTACACATTTGAAACTATCAGTTGAATAAGTTTGGATTGGATTGTTCTAGTCACAGAGTTTCTTAACTCCTGTTAGAATATGAACTTGCATTAAAATGTCCCAATTTTGTCTTAGCTATACCTAAGTTTAAATGGGCTCAACTTCTGGTGAAGAACGTTTATGGTCAGGAAATGGAATGCTAAGTCAATCAATGCTGTTTAAATTTCCAAAGATAATAATCATTCACTGTATAAAGGATGTTCTTTTTTTTTAATTGTCTAATAAATGTTTGGATGAATGTTTGATTTTCGTGGTAGACAAATTAAAAGAACAGGATTCATAATTTTAAATTATATATTGTGTAGCAGGAATCTTAAAAGTTCTTATTAATAAAATCAAACCTGGAGCCAGGTATTGGGGTGAATGCTGGAAGATCAGAGAAGCAGAACAAGCCACAGTTAACCTCACCTGGCCAGCTTCTCAGCTGATCCTGTTTCCTCAGACTGGAAGTTTCTGAGTCCTCATCCAAATGGCTCTCAGTTGAACTGTGCTGCTAGAAGTCTGAAAGCTTAGCTAGCCAAATGCTTCTAGTCCCTGATCTTCACACCTTATATACCTTTCTGTGATCTGCCATCACTCACTGGGATTAAAGGCTAGCTTTCTGGGATTAAAGGCATGAGTCACCATGCTTGGTTGTATCCTTGAACAGATGGATTTCTGCCTCTCGAATGCTAGGATTAAAGGTGTGTGCTACAACTGCCTAACTATCTAGTGGCTTTTTTGTTCTCTGACCCCAGATAAGTTTATTAGGGTACAGAATATTTTGGGGAACACAATACCACCACAATATTGGGTATGCTCTTGTCTGTTGATCATTACTAAGAATTTGGCTCTGCTCTTTAACTTGCTTTATAGAAAGTCTTGGTTAAATTCTACAGAAATGTAACACCTGAAACAGATTGGGTTGTTAAGGTATTACATAATATGGTTGCTAGGACAAAAACCCATAGAAAATAATTTCTTACTGATAAAGAGGTAACAAAATTATTTTCCAGTAAATAAAATGCAAGTAAATTTTTGGTCCACATTGTTAATTATGGCGATTTGAATTAATGTGTTCCTTGGGATCTATATAAAAAGATCCTCTTTTTAAGATTTTTATAAAAATACTCTAGAGTATTACCTAAAGTTACCTCTTAAATTCCTATAGAGATTGTATTTAATGCTTTTATATGTGGCATATGTAAAAAGGACCACAGAACTAGAAGCTGATGATAGAATTGCTCAATTATTATTGCTTCCATATCTTAAGTGTAAAATGATGCCAATATGTAGAACTGGAGGCTTTGGAAATACATGGAAAAAGGTGTATTGGCAAACAGTTATAAATGATAATCAGCCTAAATTAAAAGTAAAATTAAATGGGATTGAGATTGAAGGATTATTAGATTCTGATGCTGAATGTATGCATAATTTCATAAGAATCCTGGGATCCAATTGGCCTTTACAAGAAGTCTCCACTCAAATTGTAGTCATTGGAACCTTATCTAAAATAAAACAAAAAAAAAGAATGGATTAAACCTATAGAGCCTATAAAACAGATAGGAATGTTAAAGCTTTATGTAGCTAATATAGCTATGGATTTATGGGAAAGAGATTTATTACAACAATATGGAGCTCAAATTACTATGTCTATAATTTCAAAAACAGCTCATAAATTGTTGTTTAAATTGGGATATATTTCTGGAAAGACTATCAAAAAATTATAAAGATAGGTCACAGGCTATGCAGGTTATACAAAGACAAGATAGGACAGGAATTGGCTATCCAAATTTAAAATAGGGGCCACTGCTGATAGCCCAACTTTATGTCAATATTTTATAAATCAACCACTAAAAATGACTCATAAACAATTTCCTTAGTCTATTATTTATCATTATATGGCTGTTATTTTATTGGCTGTCTCTGATACTAATACTTTAAAAAATGATTAATGTAGTACAAAAAAAATTTTACCCTGTTGTGGATTACAAACTTCTCCTAAAAAAATACAGAGGAGATTCTCTTAGCTATTTAGACTATAAATGAAGTAAACTAGGAATTCAGCCACAGAAGGTACAGATTAAGAGAGATCGACTACACACTCTTAATGATTTCAAAAATTATTAGATGATATTAACTGGTTATGGCCTACAATAGGATTGTCTACTCGAGAATTAACTAATTTGTTTCAAATTCTGCAAGGTGACTCAGCAGTTGAGACTGAAAATCAGTTAGCCTTGGTAGAATGTAAATTACCAAATGCTTATATGGATAGAGTAGACCTTATAAAGAGATGCTTGTTAAATAGAAGGGGGATATGAGGACCCCCTCCCTCCGTGAGATAGACTCTATAATGCTCTACTTATTTTAAAATTTTTTAAGCGCTAATGAATCAGGGGAAAAATTGAATTATGGGAAAAAATGCTGAATAGAGTCAGCCCATGTCTTATAAATATTTTAACGTCAAAATAGTTCAGAGAAAGTTTTAAGTTAGGACTGAGGTTATGCTTATGTTTCCACAGGAGACCTTTGCCACAACTAATTCTCCCACCTGGGGACAGCTTAAGAGTTTATGTGACAAAGGAGAGATGATGCTTCACATGACTCACAAGCCTCTGAGTGCTACTAGCTTATTTCTTGCCATGCTTCCGTGGTAATGGTGCAAGTAAAAGGGATGAATCATGACTATTGTCTTCTATCTCCAATCCTCCAATTAACATAACAGTAAGTTGGGGAGATAGGGATATTCCTGCAATGGCAAATGAATCTTCTTGACTGGTCCTTATGACAGCCAAGGTCCTACTCAGCCAATGGAGGAGGGTAAAATGATTGACAATTACACTGTTGGAGTACATGGAATTCCTATTTACATGGGAAATGGAATTCAATGTCTAAAAATAACTTCTCAAGTATGGCTATCCACAGTCAATATTACCCAATATTATCATAATAAGTTTTATATACTCCATGCACCTGGTTTTAAAGGACAAGAGATTAATGCTACAAATCCATAAATCTAGCTTTCTGTGAGATGAGGGTTACCAACAAGAAATCTGACTGGGTACATTGGCAACAATGTAAGAGTGAGAGACCTGGAGGGCTAATTAATATCTCCCAAGGAGACGTCATTGAGTGGAGCCCTTATGCCTCTCCTCAAGGAAAATATTCTCACTCAGAGTTAAGATGGAAATGGTATAAGATAAATGGAACTGTGGAAATTAGTGCTTCTATTAATGAACCTATTTGGTGGCATGGAGTTGGAATGGCAAGTCCTCTCCTGCAATTTGGCAATTCAATTCAGACTAACTTGTGGAAATTGGCAAGTGCTTTCCACCCTCTTAAGGCATGGGAAGGAAAATTAAACATTAAGGATGATAAATACACTCTTTTAGACTAAATCAAAGCCATCCTATTATGGCATGTGTACCATTAACTTACTTGCTATTAAAGGGGCCTGTACAATGGCATCCAAAGAATTACAGCATCACTTGCGAATGATGTACTCTTCATAACCTTGTTAATTCTAGTATGTTTTTAAATTTGACTTTGAAAGTTTACATATTCTTAGAGCAAGGCCAGTAATCTGGATACGAGTGAATTTGTTGAGGCCATGGCAAGACTCTCCTGTGATGATCTTGGTACAGAAGCTCACTAAAAGAATATTAAAAAAGAACATGTCATATGACTGGACTGGTGGTTGCAGTTATTGTGAGAATCATTGCATTGACAGCTACGGCAGCAACAGCTAAAGTGACACTTCATAAAGATGTCCAAACCGCCAAATTCGTTAGAGACTGGCATAGACATTCAGAAGAACTTTGGACTGAACAAAGTAAAACTGATAATGAGATAATAAATAAAATAGCTGAATTAAGGCAAGCTGTTGTATTGTTAGGGGATCAGTTAGAAATTTTGAAGGAGCAGATACAATTAAAATGTGATTGGAATGTTTCTTGTTATTGTATCACACCCTTAATATTTAATGAAAGCAAATATGATTGGGGAAAATGTTAGGGTGGATCTGTTGGGTCACCCTAATTCTTCTCAAATGATTTTTGATTTACCAAAAGAAATCAAAGAAACTTTTACAAAAAAGCTACCTGATTCGACAGGAATGGATATTATGGAAAATCTAGCAGATACCATAGCCTCATTCAGTCCTACTAATCACTTTAATAGATTGCTTATCCTGCAGGTGTTGCCCTTGTTCTAGCAATAGTAACTTTATTGGCTTTAAAATGTGTTTTTGTCTACTTACATTAGATTGAAAGACAAATAGATAGAAAAAAAGGCTATATTTACTGTAAAGCTACACAACCTTCCAGATAATTGATCTTTTTAAAAGAAAGGGGGCATTTGTAGCGAGTTCCTGCTGGACTCCTGGCCTGGTTCCAGAAAGTAGCACCTAGCCCTGATCCTTCCTTTGTATAACCACTTTTGTTTCTCTTATTGCCCTATGTGAATCCTGTCTGAAAGTCAAGGATCAGAGAGTTCCCCAAGGATCAAAGGCCTATGCAAAACTTGGTTCAGGAAACCGGGAACACCATGGTACCTGATAAATCAAGTAATTTGCACTTGGCATTTGGTCTCTGGAAGCTCCTTTTAGGTTGCTTTGAAGGTACAGAAATTAACTGGCTAAAGTGTAAATAGAGAGTAAATAAAAATACCCTAGGAAAAGGGAAAGTGCTTCAGTCCTTTGAGGCTGGACCCCCCTGTAGACATGAAAGGCTATATTCATTCTTAAGATGCCTCTGAGTCTTCTTTCCACGGGGCCATGTGAACCCACACATCAGAGCTGAGAAACATTAGGTGACTCTCCAGGCTGCCAGCTGTCTTGGTCTACTTTTGCAAGATTCCCGAAAGTTGCTTGCATCCATCTACCATTTCTCAGGTACCATTATGTTCCTTCTCAGGTCTTTGATGTGGTTGAAAACTAGATAGTTGTAATTTCCTCAGTTATGATAAAAGATAAGTTAGATATAAAACCTTAAACTCACAAATATAAGATAGATAGGACATCTTCTTTAATATTGTAACTGTAATTCTTGCTCGGTAATTGTTTTGTTATATGTAATTTTACCATGTTAAAGTTAAAACCTTTCTTTTTAAAAAAAGAAAAAAATGGAAAGTGCTGTGGATATTTCTCTATATAAATAAAACACTGATGGCCAGTGACCAGGCAAGAAGTAGGTTGCCAGGCGGAAGTAGGTGGGACAAGGAGAGAGGAGAATTCTGGGAAGCGGAAGGCTAAGGAGGGAGACACTGCAGCCACCGCCAGGACAAGCAGCATGTAAAGACTCTGCTAAGCCACCAGCCATGTGGCAAAGTATAGATTTATAAAAATGGGTTAATTTAAGATAAAAGAACAGTTAGCAAGAAGCCTGCCACGGCCATGCAGTTTATAAGTGATATAAGGCGTCTGAGTGATTATTTTATAAGTGGATTGTGGGACTGTGGGGCTGGGGAAACCTGGAGAGAAGCCCTCCAGCAACAAATGGTGACAATCTCTTATTTCTATTTCAGAGAAGCCAAGAAGACTATGACATGAGTTTTAGACTATGTTGTATTTGTACATCTTGTTTTGTCTCTTCAAACACATACACTGTACTTTGCATACAACTGATGAATGGACATGGTCTCTAGTAATGAGAATTTAGTAAGGGCTAGTTCACTTTTATCCATTCACTAATACCCATGGCATATTCCAGGTTTTAATATAAAATCTTGTCAACATTTCTATGAAAAATTCAATTGTTAATTTTCAATACAAGGTTTTATTATTAGACAATATACAAAATATTTATCTATTATCTAGTATTTTAAAATAGTTTATTTCATTTTTCTATCCAAGACTTTTGTTGGGACAAATAAGCTATTACAATTTACCCCACACATTAACTGTATTGTTAAAGTAAAATTACTGTATTCTAAATCTTACTTACATTTAGTTTGGATAGCTAACTAAACTTATTTTCTCTTCAGAGATTCACCATTTCTTCCATGTAAACTAGTGATAAGAGATGTATGCCACAACTTACTATTAAATTCCTCATTAAAAGAATTAGCTGACATCCCATGGAGGCCTTACCTTTTCAGAGGAGGGTATAGGGGGTGGTTTGTGGGGGAAGGCTTGGTGAGAGCTGGAGGAAGGATGAGAGGGATCTGTGATTGGTATGTAAAATGAATAAAAAAATTCTTAATGAAGAAAAACTACATAAAAAAGAAAAAAAGATTTTTTTCAGCTAAAATTGGAGAAGTGGATGTTTATTGCCATTTAATAAAATGTCTTGTTTTCCGGGTGATATGTAAGTTTATCACAATTACTCTGGGCATTCTAGAAAACCAGAGTTTCCTGATGGGAAATTTCTGGGTATAAATTGCTTTCAGATGTAGAAAGCCTGGGAGTGTTAGCATAGATGGAGAGGGCACACAGTCAGGAAAGACTGGGTAGCTTCACACAATTCTTTGTTATTGGCAGCTCCGGAGTCAGAACTGTACTGACTCAGTCCAGCCTATCACTTTGAATACTGATCTTTGCAAAGGGAGTCTACAGTGAGAAAGAGGCTCTGTATAAAACAGCAATATGTGTGAAATGATTGGAACAAAGGTTCTTTGGTGAAAATTTTTTAAAAATTTTACTAAGATTTAATAATTATTTCAAAGTCAAAAATGTATCTACCTGATTAAAAAGTATTACCTTTAAGTCAGAAGAGGCTGAAAAATGGGTCAGTGGTTAAGGGAGTGTAACTGGTTTTACAGCAGTCCCAAATTTTTTCCTAATACCTTTATCAGTCTTAAACTGTCTATAACGCTAGATCCAGGAAATCTAACTACCACTTCTAGTCTTTGAGGGAACCTGTAATCACACACACACACACACACACACACACACACACACACACACACACACACACATATCCAATGAAAATAAAATAAAACTTCAAAAAAATTTGGGAGGGAAAAAAAGTAATAGTACAATCAGAATAGAGACATTTATTGCCAGAATATTGGTCGTGCACCACTTTCATGCTGCATTCACTTGAACCTGTTTAAAATCCAAAGCTCATTCAATTTATCTTTTGTGATGTATATTTAAGTGTAGTGAGTCAAATGTGTTATATAAATACAAGAGCTTATAATTTGAAGGCTCAATAATGACTATAAAAATTATTAATTCGTAAAGATAAAAATATACTCCCCTTAGTCATCATGAGACCTGCTCACAGAAAATAAAAGGTTTTTCCAAACTTGCAGTAGTGCTTTGGCTAAGATGAATATTATTTATGTTGAAAATTACTAAAATTATTATAATTATATAAATATATTGGGGACTTCAGCCTTCCAAACAAATGTTGACTCTCATATTTACTTTTAATTACATTTCAATGTCTATTTATGGTATTTTTAAATATGCATTTTAAAATTGAATTTATTTTCACATCTATTCATCTTATCCTTATTCCAAATCTAAGAGAGTTCTTTCATGGTAAATGAATTTTCTTTCAATACTTGATAAAATGGTACCCATATAAAGTGATAAATGAATTTACTTCTGATATTCTAAATATATGATTAATAATTTTCACTCAAAGTCCTTGTAAGTAAATTATATACATACATAAACCATCTTATTAACTTTATAGTTTTATCAAGTATCTTACAAATTCCTCAATCCATGTGGACTGATTCATAAATATTCTTCATTTCCTATTCAATTGAGATAGTATAATCTTGACTATAAAGGATGACATAAATAATTAGAATTTGAAATTATAAAATATATTGCCGACAAAAGTAATGTGTAAATTACTTATTGATATAACATGTATAACACATGAGAACTTGTTTTATTTCCTCAAACAATATCTGTGTTGCAATTAAATACAAAGAGATCTTTTGTCTGAAATATGTGCAATTTGGGTTTCCAATACCATGCTATTTATTTTACTATGAATTAGCAAAATTATATGAAAAACATTTAATTTTATTTGGAAAATAAAAAGAACTGGCAATGAGATGCTGCCTCACATACACGAACCCATGCATATCAAGAAGTGAAAGGTAAAGTGTGCACTGGCTGGGCTGACTCCCCAGGGGAGACCTTGCCTTGGAGGAGGTGGAAATGGGGGGGGGTGAAGGGAAGGCTGGAGGGTGGGAGGAGGGAGGATAGGGGAATCTGTGGCAGATATGTAAAATTAAATTAACTATAAAATAAAAATATTTTAAAAAAAATAATAAAAAAAAGAAAAGATGGACCTCTTGGGCAGCATTAATGAGAATGAAAGCTACTTACGATATATGCTTAATAAGTGAAAATACCTCAAAAGGTAAAAACAAAACTGCATATCTAACAACCCCATTCCTGGATATATAGTGGAAGGAAATGAAATCACTAGGTTGGGGATACATCTACATTCTATGATTTTATTTCTATTGTTGAGGATTGATCCTATTATGTTAGTGTCAAAACCCTAAGAGGAGCCAATCCTTCTGTCTCAGTCTCATGTGTAGTTGAGAGTACAAGCATACACCAGGGCCAGCTTCATCATGAATCATATTTACAGAGGTAATATTCACGAGACTGAAAAATGTTAAAACAAATGGTATATCTATCATTTAACATATAGAAAAAGCAAAATATAGTTCATTAGCACAAAAGAACAGGTTACATAGATGAAGACTGGAGAAGTCACAGAAGTAAATGCAACAGATACAGAAATGTAAATATCTTGTGATTGATTAGGTTCATATATAGAAACTAAGAGTTGACTATATAGAAGTGGGGTGGGGTTAGATGATGCTTACACATGGTTAAAGAGAGTGGACAGAAGGGAGGATAGGGGAAGATCAGTTAATAGATACAACTAAGCTACAAATAAACAAGAACAACAAATTCTGGGGTGATAGTTCGAAAAGTGTTGTTTATCAATGATGATAACATACTTTATGTTCAAAAATGTTCTGGAGGCTGGAGTGATGGCTCAGCAAGTAATACCACATACAGTCCTTTCAGAAGACCTGCGCTTGGTTTCCAGAACCCTTATTTGGCAGCTCCCAACTACCTGTAATTCCATTTCCAGGAGATCAACATTGTCATCTGGCCTCCATGGGCACCTATCTGCACATGGTGCATATATAGAAAAGCAGGCATGGATACAGAAATAAAAACAAATATTTTTTAATCTAAGAAGATTGTTTTGAGTATTTACACTATAAAATCATAAAAGTTAGAGAAGGCAATCATCCTTAAGCTTCTTTCAACACTGTGTTATGTATAATATTAATAAAACAGCATTAAGATATGCAACTAGGGTTTTGTTTCTGTCAATAATTTTTTTTTAAAAATTCAAAATATGAAGTATTATCCAGGAATTCAGGATGTGAACCATTAATTTCCAAGATCTGAAAGCATGAAAAAAGAAAGTCCAAAGTGTTAAAGTGTGAGAAATCGATCCACTGTTACTGGTGAAGTTGACGGAACAGAGCCACAGGCTTCAGGTAAGGGATGGTATCTTCCTGTCACAGATTCAGGGAAGTGGATGATGTCTCATATTACACAGAAGAAACACTGACCTTCCTGCACCCTAACCAGGCTTTGATGCAGGGTTTTGAGATCTTAGCTGCAGAACTGTAAAATAAGTGTTGGGTAATTTGTATCAGCAGCCATAGGATACTGGCATTGGGCCTGTGCACACTTGTATCATTCCCAAAGCTGTAATTATAAAAAAAAAAAAGCATGAAGAGAAATCTGTCGTTAAAAATAGTATTTTTAACAGCTCAGTGTTGAAAGCTATAGTGATAGCATATTTGAGCAAAATAAAAACATAAAAATAAAAGCAATATATAGAGAATAATTACTTTTATAATATATCATTCATTTTATATTTTTAATATTACTCTGCAATAGTTTATAAATGTTATAATTTTGAATTTTGATATGAAAAGTCCAAATAATTATCACAATAATTATTCAACAAACTCAACTATGTTTTGTAATTCACACTGTGATGCTGTTAATTATCCCAGAAGGATTATTATCATTTATTCAGGAGAACTCCTAAGACTAAGTATCATTTGCTAGTTTACATTTTGAAAAGAAGTATGAGCAGCTATAGATGTATTTCATAATTTTGTTCTAATTCCTAAAGATCAATGCTGTTAAGTGTTTTTGTATAACAATAGTGTCACATTAGTAAAAAGGATCATCCCATTAAAACACACGAGACAATCAAAAAAATCAAAATAAGCACAATCCATTAATTTAACCTCTGAGACTTCTTTTGCTTATGTTAAAGAAGGCTAAAAATGTGCACATGCTAGAATTGATGGGCTCTCTTCTCAACCTGGCTTTGTATATTCTAAGATCACAGGTGGTTATCTATCATTATTTAATGTGTGTAAAATGCTCTGAAGTTCATATTTAACTCCCTAGGTGCCAAGTAGTCCCATTAAGACAGAGTAAACCTAATGATGAGGAACATATGTTAGTGTTTTGCAAAACTCTTTAGAGGAAAATGAATACTCATTAAATAAACAAAACAAAACATAACCAGAAAAGACATGCATACCGATAGATAAATGAGAACAAAAGGTCAAATCATCAATTAAGTGTGTAGAAACAAGTAAAAAAAATTGCTCTTAAACTGTGGATTCTTGTGTGAGAGATAGCAGGACAGTTATGCCAATATGAATTATAAGAGTGAATACAATGGGGGGCCATACCAGGAGGAACTAAGGTTCCTAAAGCTAAAGTAGATACTAGATAGATGATACAAATTTGCATATAGTTTCAAGAAATCTATCATATTTGCAACTAATAGTGATGGTTAGCTGTCATTCAAGTAACTTCTTGATATAAAGACACATATGTACTTGAAAGTGGCAAGGTATGATAGTGAATTTAACTTTGGGATAATAAAATACCCATTAGTGATGTCTACAGACAGATGGTTTATATGATTAGAACCATATTTGGCAAAATGAATTTCTTAGTGTCAGCAAGTACTTGAAAGTACCGATGTCAAGAAAAAATGGGAGAGAAATCCAGCCAGCTCTTTTATGCACATTGCACTGGACCTTATAACAATATGCAAAGAAGCACAGACTAAGACAAACCAAATAACAAATAGAAAGGGATAATGATTCTGTAACTAAAGCAGCTTTAAAATGGACTATGATGGGGTTGATACCCCATCCCTTCCCCTCACTCCTTCTTTTTCTGCCTCTTATTATTGACTGCAAATATTTTCCACATATTTATACGTAACACCTATGTGTAAAATAGGTGTATTCCTCTAGTAATCTATTCATATATACAATATGAAAACATAACATTTTAAAGCTTTATTTGTTGTTTATATTCACTACCATCAATTATTAGTGCTTTTCAATTAGTTTTTACAATAGCGAGAAGATTAAAATTTCATTCTCTATTAAAATTATGATTCCTGAGTATGATATCTGATGGATGAGCTGTACTTGTCCTGGACAACTGTTAACATGTTCAGTTCTTCATTCTCTAATATTTACTCAATATCGTATCTATGATAAATCAAAGAGATGAGTAAGAATATTGGCCAAGTGATTACCTAAATTGAAACTGTGTATAGGCTCAGCAAAACACACACACACACACACACACACACATACACACACACACTCACACTCACACACACACACACACACATACACACACACACTCACACAAACACACACATATGTATTTTAATGTACTAACACCCCCCTAAATCCATCAATTCTGGATCTGTCTTTTTTTTTATCCAAGGCTTTACAATACAATGTGTATTATATCTATTTAGAAAATGTGTAGCCTTGGATCTATCATACTTAAATCAGTGAACAATGGAAATAACTAACTGGAAGAATTCTGGTTATTCATAGTGGCATTACAGAAACTAAATATTACACAGAAATCCATTAACTTCCATAGGCACCCCACGAGGTGTGAATGAGGTGAACAGAGATGACGGTGAATCTGAAAAGCTGCACCTAGAGCAATGGTCTAGGAGAGAGAGACAGCTGTGTTCTGCTATAATAAGTTTTTTATGACCGTGATATGCTACAGGTAAATTGCATAAGCTGGAGGGTATGACCAGCTAGACCAATTTATGAGATGGGGCAATTTGCTAACATTTTTTTTCACTGGAACAAAAATAATCCTCTAAATTGATCCATAATTTGACTCTGTATAAAGTCTGCCTTACTATCTCAGAACTATAGTGCTTATGTGAGGTTCTTTTAAATTTAAGTGCTTAAGGGTAGCAAAATAATTCTTACTTGAAAGGAAAACTGTAAAATGTGATAAGAATAACAAACATGTTAAATAGCGTTTGACCCAATGAATATTGATTCTGTTGTGACGAAAGTATACAAAACCGAATCACAGTTTTAGACCAGAGGAACAACTTCTCCTACAAACAGATAAATTACAACTGTTTGATTTCAGCTTTTTACTGCCTTCTCTTTTTCCTCCAAGGAACTTTGGAAAATATGCTCATATATCACCTGTGTAAAATAGGAGCAATTTATGTCCCTTCAACTGTGAACACCAATCACACACAGAAGTTTGCAAATTTACATGAGATGGAAAACAATTTCCAGGCAGTCAACTAAGCAACAATAAAATTACACATGCACCACAGCTTTGGGAGACAGAGAAAACTGACTTTCCAGAGGAAGAAATGCAACCCCCATGTTTATAAGGCTGGCCAGAACCGGTTCCCTGGATGACAAAGGACAGTCCCTGGCAGTGATGCTGCAATCTGATCTATGAAGCTAGCCTTCTCAGGAGTGCAAATGCCCTAGATGCCTTGCTCTAAGGGACCTTCTCAGGAGTGCAAATGCCCTAGATGCCTTGCTCTAAGGGACGCTTCTGCTCTGTGGAAGCAGGTTCTCCCATGAAGCTTTGTGCCATTTCAAGCTTATTTGTCTTGGTGTCAGTAAAAGATAACAAATTACATTTTTCTGTATATTACTCTTCTAAACTTAAAAGTTTTCACAATATTTACTGCTTTGGAAATCTAGGTTAGTTTAGTAGCATTCCTTGGTTTAAATTGAAATAATCTGTTTATAGGAAAAGAAAAAATACATTTTATTGGTTATGTGTAACTCAGAAGGTGTGGTATTTAGTGTATAGTCAAGTCAATTGATTATAAAAATACTAATAAGCAGACAGCCTAGTACCTAACACTTTAACATGTATTTTCCTATAGCCATATACATCTTGTATATGGGGTGCATGTGTTTGGATAGTGTACCACACTCCTAAACCTTAATTTTCTATAAGCTTGAAATGGCACAAAGCTTCATGGGAGAACCTGCTTCCACAGAGCAGAAGCGTCCCTTAGAGCAAGGCATCTAGGGCATTTCTATAGAACTCTATGGCAGCAGTTATTATTTATTATTGTTACGGATTTTTTAAAGGAGAGTGTAACTTCAGTGAAACAAAAGAAAGCACTGTTAAAAAACAAATATTTAACAATGTTTACAAAATTTTGTATGTTTGAAAACTCTATGAAATAATTATTAGATCATATAAAGATTTGGTAAATTTTATTAATTTCATGCACTTGAAATACTATGATTTATATTTATTAGAACTTTTGTCAACAGATGACATTCTAAAAGCCTTTACAGGTTTACTTATTGAATCATCAAAAAAAAAAAACCTGAATAAGGCAGTACTAGCTTTATCTTACTTTAAAAATGAATGCCCATGTTGTGGAGCAAATAATAAACTATATTATAGCAGTTTCCAATATCAAGTTGCACTGGGACTCCATCTGGCCCAGACCTGTGAGTGCTACCACAATCTCTGTGACTTCAAATGGGCACATATCCTGCTTTGTTTAGAAGACTTTTCTGTAGATGTAACCAACCATCTTATTAAATAAGAAACACAGAACCAATGCAAAGAAGAATGCCAAGAGGTCAGAGCTAAGAGCTAAAACCTTACCCTTCCTCCTGCGGTGGTCCTACCTCTCTGAACCAGAGCTACTTCCTGTGTTAAAGTCTTTATATAGAGTTTCTGTTCTGCCTTCTCATTGGTTGTAAACCCAGCCACATGACCGCCTCGTCATGGCCTGTCTGTATAGACGTCCAGGTTTTCTATGGTTGGTATTGAGATTAAAGTCATGTGTATCCAATACTGGCTGTATCCCTGAACACACAGAGACTTACCTAGCTCTGCCTACCAAGTGCTGGGATTACAAGTATACGCCACCACTGCCCTGCTTTCCTATGGCTTGCTAATAGCTCTGACCCCAGGGGAACTTTATTTATTAACATATAAATAACATTTTAATACAAATAAAATATCACCATACTTTTCAAAATGTCATCCTTACCCTCTTGCTCTTAAAATTTTTCTCCCCTCCATCTTCTGCAAGATTCCTTGAACTCTCATGGGAAAAGCTTCCAAGAAGTGTCGTGGATGTTTTCCATCTCTAGAACTGGGCCTTAATTCCAAACAGACATTGGTTAGTTACTAGCACAAGTTTGTGCCACTACTGCACTGGCACATCTTGCAAGCAGGTCAGCACTGTAGATCAAAGAGTTTGTATCAGTGATGGTGTTTATCTTTCTCTTTTGGTACTGTGCAGAGTACCTACAAGTACCATGAACACTAATCACTTTCGTTCTAGATATGCGCCAACCAATTCAACTTGTTTATGCTCAATGAGTTGTGCAGTTGTTGTCTTCAGCAATAAGAACTTACATTACTTTGTGGAAGGTAACCAATAGTAACTTGGCAATAACATGGGTTGTTTGAAGGGTTCCAAGAGACCTCTATGCCCAACAAGTTAATTAGATGTAACTCATTCTTGTCACTGGAGGTTTCATTTGGTGCTGAGAGATGTCCACTAGTGGCTTTGTCTTGCTCAATAGTTGGAAATCCCATTTAAATCACCTTAGTATATGTATATATTTTAGGAAGTTCCTACTGCATTGGGTTTCCACACTACCCCTCAAATGGCCGTTAGTTTTAGCTGGCCCCCACCACATTACTATATTCCATCTCTCAACTCTTCTTCTCTCCCCTACCTCATTTGATTCTTCTATTATTTATGCTCTTATTCAGTATCCCTAAAGGACAATTACTTTTAAGTTCTTACTATACATCAAGATCTCTATTGACTGAAGGTCCTGTGTCCTGAAAGAATCCAATAAGAGAACAGGAAACACAAAAAAGAAGATCATCTGCATTCAGAAGAGGGCATTCAGTCACTGGGAATAGAGGCCCAGCAGTGATGCTGGACTTTCCCCTAAATATGAACCAGGATGATGGCCCAACTATAAGAGCTGAAGAAAATCTAAGTCTTCACATGTATTTCTATTTCATTTTGATTTCTGATGAAACGATAAAAAAATGAACGTGGTTTTGATTGTCCATGAAGAAAATAGGGAAATGGTCAATGGTTTCCTTCTCTTCTTTAATTTATTTTACTGAATATTCATCAATTAGTCAATGAGTTAAATAATAAAATGTTTCTATAAATCAAATTATATACAGATCATCAACCCAATTGTTCACATTTTAATTTGGTTTTATTGAACGTGACATAATTTTAGTGTTAGCTTGACATTATGATATTTTACAGTATCAAAATCTTGCTATGAAAAAATGGAGGATTATGAATTTTATTGACTATCTTCTAGAACACTTTTGAAAAATTTGTATGTATATTGTGTATATTTGAGCTATTGATGCAAAACATTAAATTACTTTTACAGGTTTTAGTCAAGGAACATGTCACTCTTTTGGCTTTCATTTCAAAAATAATGTATATAAGAATGATGGAATATATTACTAAGATGTCAACCTGTGCTTTTCATAAATATTAAATTATAATTTATTGTTGTAGTTACATGTGTATACTTATGAAATATTTATGATTTGTCTGTATATTAATACTCAAAACCATACTATTTTATTGTTCTATTATGTGCATTTCCCCTTCCTTTAAGAATGTGTCTGGTAAATGTGAGTGAAAAATTCATTGAGACATCGTGGTGCTTTCAAATATTAGAATACCACCCTGATTAAGAGTACTGAAAAAAGCTCAGAAAAGTATAATTGTTTCCTTCCCTAGCACTTGCCAGAAAGAAGCCAAGCAACTCTTTTTTATTATTATTATTTTATTTTATTTTACAATACTATTCATTTCTACATAACAGCCACAGATTCCCTTGTTCTCCCCCTTCCTCTCCTCCCCCCCCCAAGTGGATCAAGGACCTCAACATAAATCCAGCTACTCTGAACCTGCTAGAAGAGAAAGTAGGAAGTAGTCTTGAATGCATTGGCATAGGAGATCGCTTCCTAAATATAACACAAGCAACTCTTTTTACTTGTGACTGCAGTGAGCATTTCATATTTAAGTATCTCTGCAAAGGCCTTGCCACTTAATGTGCATGAAGGGATAAAGAACATTTTATAAATATTAGGAAATACATCTGCATAGAGAAAATGATTCTGTCTATTTGTCAAAAATTACCACAAATCAATAAATCACCCATAGTGATCTGCAAACACACTAAAAAAAATAATTGTTTTCCAAATTTAGAGACAGACTCCAAGAACATCTAGAAGGCAGGCATTCCCAAGCATGAAGCATATGACTATTCAATCTCTGGTAGATAATAAAGTCATTGATACAATCTTCTTCGAAAACTGTTTTCTAAATAGGTTATATGCCAGCAAGTAAAATTGAAGCCCTCTTGCTAACATGTTTTCTTATTTTCTGTCAGTTTGTCATAACTTGTTTCACCCAGAAAGCTATTATTTCTCAACAGACTGTTTCTGAACTGTGAAATGGTCTCAAATATGGGAAACCACCTGAATTAGGACACCCACAATGCCACTTGCAATGAAGATGAACAAGATCTTCAAATAAATTTTACTTTTCATGTGCTCAAGCATAAGATTTACTCTGTCCTTGCCTTCAATCTCTTTTTCCAGTTATTAACTATTTCACAGTGTGAAAATAAGAAAATATACATTTTCTCACACCAATACAAACACACTACACATCCATCCTTGAACATAACTCAGCTATTCATTAAATACACATTCACTTAACTTTTAATTTTCATTTATTTCGTTCATAGTTTAGCCACGTATCTAGCAGCAACCAGTATTCTACTTTTGTGTGGTGAAGACACACAAATCCTCTAAGAACTATGGTTGACATTTTTTTCTGAACTCACAAACCACTATCATTCTTAAGACTGATTTTTCATTTCTAGTACATTGTCTTTATTTGAATTTCTAACCATGTGTCCTTAGTGTGACCCTTTTTCCAAGGACAAAAGAGCTTGAAGTCTGGTCCAAACTAAAATCAGATTCAAGGCTCAGCACCCATAAACATGTTTTTCATGACACTCTGGGGTTTGTCACTGTTTCTCTGATCTCCATGTCTGACTTAAAAAGCATGTCATTTCTCCTCTGCTCCTCCTCCTTCTAACTGTGAAGATTTTTCAGTTTGCCTGTCATATTGTATTTCTTTCAAGCTTTAATAAAATTATCCTCTAAAAGAAAGGAAGGATGGGGCCCCTCTGAATAAATAAGACGGTTGATTAGCTTGATCTGCTTGGGAGGCATCCAGACAGTGGGACCAGGTCCTGTCCTCAGTGCATGAACTGGCAGTTTGGAACCTGGGGCTTATGCAGGGACACTTAGCTCAGCCTGGGAGGAGGGGACTGGACCTGCCTGGACTGAAGCTACCAGGTTGAACTCAATCCTCAGGGGAGTCTTTTCCCTGGAGGAGATGGGAATGGGGGGTGGGCTGGGGGGAAGGCGGGGGGGGGGTAGGAGTGGGAGGGGGGGAGAACAAGGGAATCCGTGGCTGATATGTAAAATTAAATTTAATAAATAAATTTAAAAAATGAAAAAAAAGAAAGGAAGGAAGGAATGAAGGGGGAAGGGAGGGAAGGGGAGAGAGACAGAGGAAATGGTGAAAGAAAGTCATTGAAGAACATTGAAATGGGGTTGATATAATTTGGAACAGCTTCATCACATGTGGTTTCTTTTGTTAGTTACTTTTGGGAAACATCTAAATGAAGAAACATTGAGGAAATATCTGCTCATATCGAAAAGATGTGGCAGAGCACTCTCATTACAGGGGAGGTCAAGACACTCACCAACTGACATGACCAGGGTCACTGTATGAGTGAGGGCCATGGAAACGTCAAAGGTGAGAATAATGTTCTACAGCACATTATTTTCTTAGGTCTCTGAATTTAATTCTGTTTACACAGCATTTAAAACATTTTTTTTTCTGAAAGGCATTTGGAAGTTATGTGTAGAATGACAGTTGCAGATGAAGTTGAACATTCTCCTCTGGAGTCTGGGAAGCAGAAGTAGAATTCAGCATCTTATTGACTAAAATAGTGCTCCTGAAGATGTCCTGATATGTCATAGTTTTGGGCAGACAATAAAATGTTTCAGGAAGAGTATGGAATATGATGACTTTTGTTTAGTAGAGAAATATAACCCATTTATGTAGGGGCTGGGAAGGTGAAGAGCAATAGTTTCCTGGGCTAGAACAAGGATCTACTTCAGAGATGGAATGGAGACAACATTTAGGAGATAATTGTAGGGGGAGATTGTACTATCTAACATCAAATTTGTTAAGAGCTTAAAGAAAGCGAGTGTTTTATGGAGCCAGAGGGAAGTAAAGTCTCTATCAGCTAAGGGAAATGACTTTAAGTTTTACAGGTCATAGTGAAGAGTTTATAATTACTTCTGGATAATCAGAATTAACTATGATAAAGAAAAGGAAAAAGAATCCCATAATCCCACATTTCCAGTTTACCTTCTTTAAGGGAAGTTTATTTTGGTAGCAGGTGACAAGAATGGACATAAGAATGACATTGTTTAATGCTGTTTCATTAACTACAACGGGTTGGTTTATTCAGACATTGATGGACTAGGCAAGCCAGTGGGAGGAAAAGGTCCAAAAAGCAGGTAACAGAGTCTGAGAAAGCCGCTGCTCCCACTGTTAGGAGTCCCACAAGACCAAGTTACACAACTGTAATCCAAGCATGCATGCCCATAATTGGTTTATTTGATAGTTTTAAAAAAGAGCAGATTGTGGGAATTTAGGATATTTTTATATACCTTATTTGGCCAAAATAATTGTATGTTTAGAAATCATGTTAACTAAGATGTTGGAGGAATAGCTTTAGCATTAGGACAGTGTTCAGGAAACATCATTTTCATTTTGAACATAATGATTTGAGCTATAAGACAGACATGGTCATCACATCAGGCACCAGTCAAGTCGGCAGATTTTACAATCTGACTATGTTGGAGGAACAGCTAAGTTCAGGTCTAGTGGGATATATTCATGCTCTTACAGAGAAAATGTATTATTTGAATTTATCAGAATTTCAGTTTCTATCAATCAATTTAATTTGATATATGATCTAAAATACAGACTTGAAGTCCAGAATTGAGATGAAGTGCACACTGTGGAACAAGAAATATCTAAGTGTAGCTTGCAGGACTCAAGTTGTTTGTATTGAATATGAGCTCTAATACACGGAGTCACAACAAAATCCCATCTTAAATGTCAATGTGATACTGAGAATCATTTGCCTGCTCTACAGTGATCTCTCTCTCTCAAATATAAGAGTATTTTTCTATAAGAATGTAGATTTTTCCACTTTCAATGTCAATTTTAAGAATGTGAATTCTGACAAGGAAAGGAACATATTTAGTTTATTAAAAGCAACAAAGAAGTCTTAAACTTACAAGTAGCCAAGAATTTAGCTAGAAACATAACATCTGTGGAAAGCATGAGATGCTGTGTAGTATCTGCCACAAACATACTTTAAATGGCATGGAAACATAGAGGTGAGCACCCAGTTCAATAGTTAAATATGTATAACAGGACCATGAGATGGAGGGGTATGTAAAGATGCTTGCAGCCAAGCTCAATGACTTGAGTACAATCCTCAGAACACACAGGAGGAAAAAGACTTCTGAACATGGTCTTTTGGCATCTGTATATGTACCCTAGTAAGTGTGATTCCCAGCACTGGCACACAAAATAAACAAATACATAAGCAGACATTCAGACAGACAGACAGACAGATAATGTAATGAGAAATTAACTTTAATAAATAATAAATAAATCATCTTAGCTATACTTGATTAGGAAATAAAATTTTCTGTGAACAGAACCATAGAGCCAGGTTAAACTGAATAACAGACAAGCAACCTTAATAAAAGAAAGGACAAAAGAACATAAGCAGACCCTTGAATTATCAAAAGTCATTGTTTGAATGACACATGAAATAATTGATGGCAATTGCCTGGATATAACTGGGCAGAAATGAGCAGGAGTGACACTAAGGCTGCAATACCATAGAAATGGGGGATTGTAGACAGTGTAAGGATGGTGAAGATGCAAGATCATGTTTACATTTTACAAAGACAACCTAAATACTCTGTTTACAATGCTATGACATAGAAGAAACATGATATCAAAAAGATGTGATAGAGACGCCTCAAGACATTACCTGTCAGTGAGATTAAAGAGAACAAGAAAAGACGCTGAGTGATTTCAAAATAGGAGTGATTACCACTTAGTGACTGTGTTAATGTGTTGAGAGAGTGGAAGCTGAGTATCAGCGAAGACTCAGAGGTGTCAGATGTGTGACTGAATCAACTGTAGTTCTGCACCACTAACGAAAAGTCACTTAATAGAGAACTAGTGAGACTGCAAGCATTCAGTATTTCAGAAGTGTGTAGAGACCACTGGTAATCACTAATCACTAGGAAATAAACTATTTCTCAAGCAGGAGAGATAGTAAAGCTTTCTTCACAAAGCTAAAACATTAGCAGATTCTCTCTCTCTCTCTCTCTCTCTCTCTCTCTCTCTCTCTCTCTCTTTCTCACACACACACACACACACAGAGAGAGAGAGAGAGAGAGAGAGAGAGAGAGAGAGAGAGAGAGAGAGAGAGAGAGAGAGAGAGAGAGAGAGACTTGGGATTTTAAGAAGTCAGCCATCAAGAATGTATTATATTGAGTGATGATTGTCATCAGCCTTTATCCATACATGATGGAAACAGATGCAGAGATCAACAGCTGAGCATTAGTCTGAGCTCTGGGAATCCTGCTGAAGAGAAGGAGGAAGGACTCCAGGAGCAAGAGAGGTCAAAGACAAGACAAGAAAACCCACAAAATCAATTAACGTGCCTGGTAAGAACACACAGAGTCTGAACCAATAACCAGGGAGCCTGCATGACACTGACCTAGGCCTTCTACATAGATGTGAAAGTTGTGCAGCTTGGTCTTCCTGTAGGACTCCTAACAACGGGGGCAGGGTTTGTCCTTAAGCTTTGGCTGGCTATCGGGAACCTATTCCTCATACTGGGTTGTCTTGTTCAGCCTTAATACAAGGGGAGGTGCTTAGTCTTAGTGCAACTTGATATGCCACAGGAGGCCTGCTCCTTTCTAAACAGAAACAGAAGAGGACTGGATTGAGGAGAGTGAAGCAAAGAGAAGGTGGGGACGGGGTAGGAGGACAGGAAGGAGGGAAAACTTTGGTCCAGATGTTAAATAAATAAATAAATAAATAAAATTTTAAAAAAGGTGTAAAAGTATGTTCAACATAAGAAAAGAAAAAGGGGGAACTTTGGAAATTATCAAAATCTAGAGCAATTTCAATAAAACATTTTTAAAGGATAGATAGATAGATAGATAAAAACAAGAAACAAAGACTTTCAAAAGAAGTGTGCCAGAAGAAACCCCAAAACTTGACTTGAACTGTTTTCCTTGTAAGCTCAATTCCCCAGAACCCCCAGGCATCATGGTGTACACTTATAATTGGAGTACTGAGGAGGCACTGACAGGAGATTACTCTGTATTGATTCTAGTATAAGTAGTAAGTTCCATGGCAAGGGAAGACATTATTTCAAAGGAATTGGATGGCATTTCCAAGGGTAACATACAAGGTGAGCATCTCAATTTATACTTTATGTTATACTTTCGTCTCCATATGCATGTATACACACACACACACACACACACACACACACACACACACACACACACCACAACAAGAGTAACAAATATATAAATAATAGAGAGAAGAGAGACAGAGAGAGATACAGAGAGAGACAACCTGTCAGAGAGATGCTAGACAAATAATGTAAAGCCTAGTGGAATATGATTTGAAACACAGGAGCTGCCACCAAGCAATCTCATGGTGTGAAAGCACATATTTGCTATGACCTATTTTTCTTCTATTATTATTTAATGTTACATTTCATGTGAATATTTTATGTATCTCTCTGTTCCTTTGACTGCAATGCTTTGTGTATTTTTTCTAAGTCCTAAAAATTTTAAAGCAAAGTACAAAAGAGGTTATTATTTATGAGAGAACTCAAGTAATTGGGCAGAAAATAAAAATTAAAGAGAAGGAAAGAACTAAAAAGGAAAATAGCGAAAATCAGCAATCTACTTTTTAAACTCTCAGATTAAACATACACTTTTTGATATTTCATGTTAAAAAGACATTCATGAAATATGCCTAGGTATTACATATAAGTGAAATACTAAACTTCAGCGAAGACATTTTGAATAGAAGCATCCTGAATTTGCTACTTCAGTTAAAATCAAAATTTCTATGTCGCAACCCATTTCTGCAATATTGACTAAGATGAGACCTGAATCTGTGGGAAATTATCAATTGTTCAGAAATTAGTTCATCATATAAGGTGCATGATTGAAAGTGATCTGTTCCTATCAGAAGTACACATAGGACTGAGGGATTTCAAGAACAAAAATATTGTTGATGGCTGCAGAGAAGAATAGTTTATAAAACTATAAACTAGGAAGGTTGTATCTGAATATATTAAAGAAAATAAGTGAACCTTCCACTTGTTTACTATTTATTTTTTGGAGGCAGTGGTAAAGACAAAGTCTCTCTATGTAGCCTTTCATGGCCTGGAACTTGCTCTGTACACTAGGAAATTCTTCAATTTACATATTCTGACCTCCTAGTTCTGGAACTAAAGAATACACCATCATGCTTGGCTAATATTCTAATTTTAATTCAAAATATATGTAGTTTGTACTGAATATGTCTGAAATATTTTAAATTTTTAATTAAAATACAATTGCATCTTTTTCTCCCTCAGTCTTTTCTCACTTCTGTCTTCATGCACTTGCTCTTTCAATTTCATGGCTTCTGTCCCTTTAAATGTGGTTACATATGCACATGCACAGGACACTGAATACACACTTACATAACCTAGAGATACAAATTTAAGCTCCTCAGGCAGCATAAAGTTAACTTATTTATATATTTCAAATATATATTTGTTTTTATGTGTACATTCACACACAAAAACACATATGACTTAAATTTCACTATGTGTCTACTCAAATAAATTACTTCTAGTTATAATAGTTTTTCAGAGGATGACTATATTGAAGAACATTTTCTTTACTGAAGTGGTTAACAATATTACCTTCCATCTTCCTATTCTAACTTAAACCTTATTGATATGATCCAATGCTTATGATTCTGAAGTGCTACCATTGTCTTCTTTTAGTAGGTGCTAACTAAATTATACAAGATTTCAATATTAAACTTATGCAAACTATTTTAATTATACTCCATGATTAGTTTTAAACAAGAGCAACCATAAAGGTCTAAAAGGTGAAGTCATTCCCTGTGTATCATATGCCATGTATATTAATAAATTACGAAATAAAAGTTTCCATGGAACTAATCTGATTTTCAGCTTTCCATTTGTTGTTTTATAGTTGTTCATAAGACCATCTTATCCTCCTGTGTATTTCCTCATTATCTAGGATAACAACATTTTTTTCTCTGCTTTCATTTTTTCTAATTTAATTCTGATTCACTTTTATTAGTCTATCTATAGGTCAAACTTGGTTTGCATTCTGTCATGTATCCAATGTTAAACAAATAGGATACGATATCTATTAACTCACTGAAATTCATAGATGTTTCAATGGTCAGATTTACTGTCAGCATGACTCAACATAAAATCACCTGAGAAGAGAGTCTCAACCAAATATTGTTCAGGTCTGGTAGGTCTGTGGCATGTCAGAAGAGAATGATCTTGATTAAGCATTGATTCACATGGGAAGAAGGAACCCACTGTGGGCTATAGTCTCTTCTAGGCATGGAATCCTGAACTATGTAAGTGCAAAGAGAGGACAGAATTTAAGTAAGCATGCACAAATTGTGCTTTTGACTGTGAATGAGATATGAGTATTACTTTTAATTCCTTCTACCAGACTTCTCTACAGTGGTGAACTATATCTTAACAGTATATATAGACAATAACAACAAAAGAAAGGAACAATAAAGCACTCCTTTCCTTTGATTTGATTTTTCTCAGGTTATTTTTATTTATCAAAGTAATAGAAATGAAAGGAGGACAGATGTGTGTCAAAGCAAGAAAAAACAGGAATAATATTTTGATACAGTGTGACTTTTACTCTATTCTGTTAAGTTTTACTTTGATAATATAATTAAAACTGGTTTGAAATAAATTGGAACACAAAGATTTTTAATACATACATGGTTCAGTAATAACATTAGAGTATTTCGCATCTAACCTCATATTGAGGTAGACTGTGATTCTATACTAAAGCTAGTCAGATTGCTGATATGTTTTCAACAATTGGCTCATGCTAATTTGAGTGCTAGGAAATGAGTAATTAACAATTATTTTGCAGTGAGGAACAAATTAGTGATTATAAACCATGAATTATAGGGCTCTTGTGTAGATTTGATAAATTATTCATAATGTCCAAGAGAATAAGTAGGATTTAATAGAAAAGACATGACCATAGAGGTTGGAGAATATGTTGAAGTTTGGTCAAACTCTGCATCTATGTATGTGTAATGGCATTGACTTTGACAAAGAGCATCTGTCTAATGTCTTTTGTGTGAGTTTGCTTCTGACACTGTAAAGTCATTTTTTCTCATAAATTGGTTGTGAAAATTAAATCAAGTATTAATAGAAAGAGTTCTGTAGGAAGCAAATCACAACATATCAGAATATTCTTATAAAACTTAGTCATCATTCATTGGTTCTATTTATTATTTGATTGTCAGAAATTTGAGATCATTATAATACAAAAAATATTGCAAGGACTTCAATTTGTGATAAATGACACACTATGTAACAATTCTTTTCTATTTTTGTCTTCATTGTCCCCTCCTTTCAATACAGTAAAATGATATAAAGAAGATAAGAAAAGTTTCATACTTAGTTTTATGTCCTTAAACACTCAAATGATTTTCAAACTTAATTAAGCTTTCTTCACTCCTGGCTGAAAAACATATAATTACTATATTTCCATACGTGTTGGGCCCTAAGAAGGTATGTATTGATTTGACAACTTTTTCTTTCTTATAAGTACAGACATCCTGGGTAGGATGATGCAAAATCCAACAAACGCACATTTCTGTCATGTGGAGATAAAAGTCAAGAGGTAAAATAAGCTGCCTGGGGGTTTTGAGGATTACAGAGGAGAAAACTGTCCACCCTGTAATCAGTAATAATCTTACTGAGAAAGTAACAACTGCACACAAACATTAATAGTACCGAAGACCATGTCCAGGTCAAGACTACAAGGACCTGCATGCAAGACAAAGGGAACAATATGCACAAAGGAAGTCAAGAGGGTTAAATAATATCTGTTTGAGAGAGAGAGAGAGAGAGAGAGAGAGAGAGAGAGAGAGAGAGAGAGAGAGAGAGAGAGAGAGAGAGGTATGTGCCAAGTCCAATGAACAAAGAGAAGTATGAAGTTAGGGAGAAAGAATCAAAGCATTTAGTCATCGCCAAAATAAGTTCATCTCTGGAAATCTTAGCTCAGGCTCTGTAGTGGAGAGACAAAATGATGAATAGTAGGACGAAAAAAAAAGAACAACAGTAAGTGAAGAAGAAAGGCAAAAAATAAGATCTACCAATAATACCTGGCCAAACTACTAAGGTATAAAGACAGTTATGGGCTTTTCTAAGGTTCTGAAGTGCCTTAGAATGGCAAGTATCATTTGCACATGCAGCCATACACTGTACCCCGTGGTAGGTGCAGGATGCTCTGGCTCAAGTAGGGACCTTTGGAAAAAAGAGTTTGCTTGCTGTACTCACTTAAGGAACTTTCCCATTGGATTCCTATTTATCTCTTTTCCTTTAAGTGTATTAACTAGAAAGAGAATAAAACCTATGGTAGAATTATCTCCTGGCTTATGCATCTGTGGACATAATATCTGGCTTAATTGATTCTGCTTAATGATCCTATTTAATAATTTCATTTAAATTCAAAAGGATAATTTTCAAATAATATAAAATAAAGAGAGGCTGCAGTTACTATCACACTGGGGAATAATCTCACATTATGAAATCAATTGGCATGATTTCGAGTTTGGGCACATTTAAAATGTGACTCAGCCTCTTAAATATATGGCAAAGTGAAAATAAATAATAGTGCATTACAGAAGCAGATTGCATCAAAGGAAGCATAAATACAAAATCATAGTGGATATGAGTTTAAAATAAATCCATATGGAAATTGTATAAATAGAAAATCACTTTCAGTGTGAAAAACATAGATTGTGTAAATTTTGATAATTTTCTAACATATTTCAATGAAGTTTTGAAATATTCAGTGGAAGTCTTAAGTAAATGCTTTCAAAGTAAATATTCTGAATGACAATTGCATCTGCCTAACAACCCTTTCCATGTAGCTTCTTCTCACGTGCTACTTGCTTATAATTATGCACAGGCATAAACATACACACACAAATGGAAACACGCAAGCATTCACTTGCATGCATACACATGTAAAATTCACCCACACATACATATACAAAAAATGACAGCAAACATCATTTCTTGAAACAGAGACACATTTATACTTTAGAAGTGTGAAGTCAGGAAAAGAATGTATCATCCTAGACCATGTAAGAGAGAATAGATAAAAGAAGACTCTTTTCACAAGTAATTAGAATTGCCTGTGATTGCAATTCAGGGGTAACACACTCAAGTACCATGTCTGGAGTCAAGACTCAATTCCAAGCTTCATATCACTGCAACAGGATGCTTTAAAGGGATCAAATCATTGAAAAAAGAAATAGAAAATTGAGGTAACCAAATACAACAGTTTTAATAGTTACTGGAAAATGATGAAGAAACAACAGAATACATTGGAGTTCTAGAATTTTGAACTTGGGAGCAATTATACAGTTTGAACACTGCATTCTTGTAATCTTTGGTATGTGCTGCTGGTACTCTTCACATCCTTTCTCCTTTCAGAAGCCTAGTCATAAGATAACATCAAATAAGTCTTGAAAATATAGTTTAGGAAACTCTCAAACTACTATGTCAGACAAAAGTATAGAAGACAGGATAGGTTCTAAAAAATTTATAATGAAAAACAAAGCAAAACAATAAGCAAACAAAAACTACTGGAATTATGAAAAGCATAGCTCATAATATCAATTTTTAGATATTTAGACTTTGTTTCATAAATAAAAACTGAGATACTTTAGATGTACTTTATGATTACTATCTAACTTGAAGGTGAATTGATAGCTAAGCATGCCACAAACAACATCAAGAAATATTGCTGCATTTAGCTCTATCTATTTTGATAGGAAATTATTCAACTGTCAGGGTGGCAATACAGCAAGTGTGGATTGCTCTTTGAGTTATATTTTGGAGAACAGAGAAATGAACATCTGTAGAAAGAGGAGAACTAAGACTAACACTGGTAAAATAGGTAGCCAATATTCGTGCTATGGTTTTGCTCCTTGTTTTCTTGTGTGTGTGTGTGTGTGTGTGTGTGTGTGTGTGTGTGTGTGTGTGTGTGTGTGTTTGGTGTATGTACTGAAAGTGTAATAATTTCAGACCCAGGAAGGACCTATATTCTTCCTGATACTACAGAGTTCTATATGGGTGAATATTTGGTTTCTCATTATCTGTCCTGGAAGAATGAATACTAAGTCACTTTTTAGATGGTATGAGAATAGGCTTGATTATACTTTAGAGGAAAAATTCAGGAAATTAACATTCCATATGAACATGCAAGCTTTGAGACAAAACTAATAAATGATGTATATTATTTGCTTAAATTACAGATAGACAAATTGAAATTCAAGGACTGTTAAATTTCTGGTAAATAATAAGGTAAGGAAAACCTAGTCATGAAGACTTTCTACCAGAAACTGCTACATCTGAAATGAAAACTTTGCTAGAACATTGATATGAGGTGCAAAAATAAAATGCAAAAAAGTTGCATAAAGATGATATTAAAGAGATGTATAAGGTTATTTAATTTAAGCATCAAGAGGTAAATGATTCTTGGAAAAAGTAATGTTATCCAACTTAGGAATAGCATGCGTTCCATGATGCTGTTAATGACTGAATGATAGAGAATGAAGGTTATGAAGTTGAACTTGAAGGGGAGAACTGGTTCTAACAAGTAGCCTTCTCCACTCCACACTTTCTCCATGGCATGCATGAGTCTATATGAATGCACAGACATGCAGACATACTGACACTCTCACACACTCATGCACTCACACACCACAAACACATACACAGATGAATATGCACAAGCACATTCGTGCATGAACACATGCATGCAAACACACATACAACACATGCATGCACACGTTCAGGAACACATGAGCACAGACGTACATACATACAATAATAAATGTGAAAAGTACATTAAAAAGAGAAAATAAGTCACAATAAAAACTACATGACTAAATTGAAAAATTAAATCTAAATTAAGCTTGATGAGCCCTGCAACACAGTGCTGTTTATACTTTATCAGTTGGCTTTGAAGGTTGTGGCTCATCTGTGATTCCTTGTTCTTGATTTCCTTGTTCTTTCAGGGACAAGCTTTCATTCTTTTTAAATTATTTATTTTTTAAAATTCTCTTTAAGTTACTTATTTAAGTATAATTAAATCATTTTCCCCTTATTTTTCCTCCTCCTAACCTGCCAGAGTATCCCTTATTGCTTCCTTTCAAATTCATGTTCTTTTATTAATATTTTTGTTTGTATGTATGTATGAACTGAACAATGTAATCAATAAAAAATATTATTGGTAAAATTATTAAGGCCACTCCACATACCAGCTAGCTCAGTCAGTAGAGCATGAGACTCTTAATCTCAGGGTCATGGGTTCATGCCCCACTTTGGGCGCCAGATATTGCTGAAATTATTAAGGGCACTCCATATAGTTAAAAGGGAGGTTTATTTTGTGGGGTAACTTATAAGTGAAAGGATAGGTAACAGGGTCTGGGAAAGGTGTGGCATAGTCCTGCAGTGTTCTCTGGAGAACTCTGCTTGGTCTACCTCCAGCGTCCAGGGTCCAAGGAACCAAGAGAGATGCCGCATCCAGATCTTGGGTCTTCAGGTCCTTCAGCCCAGCCTTGTAGGTGTGACAGTTACTGAAGCTTCAATGGGGGTTGGAACTTCCAGATCAAAACTGGAATGGCTACCCACTACATCATATGCTAATAAGGACAGTGGACAACCCAAGAGATCTCAGTTTTTCATACAGAACTACAGGCTACTGAGCCCTAGAAAAATAGCCTTCTCCTGGGGAAGAGCACAACCATTGGTTGTCCAGGACCAAATGGCTATCCCTAAGAACATACATGCATACAGAGACTCATCTTTGATAGCCTAGGCTTGCCTTGGCACCACAGTGATTTGCTTGCCTCAGCTTCCCATGTACTAGGAACACAGGTAAGAGCCATAATCCCTGGGTAAACTTCAATTTTAATTAAGCCAAATGAATGCAGTTCTAAAATAAGATTGGCCACATTTGCAGTGTAAGATGCCCAGTGTGGGGTCCCATATCTGTTATCATTATGTGTGAGAGATGGAGGCAAGATAATCAGGAATTGAATTGTACAATTAACTACATTGATTAAAGCCAGCCTAGGCTATATGAGACCCTGTCTCAGCAAATAAACAAACTATGTAAACTCCTTTTATAGATGTATATGTACTAATTTGGAAAGCATCTATAGTGGTAAATTTTGATATGATATTTTGAAAGATCTTTGGTGTTAGTTATCTCTCCCTGTACTCACTCCTCTGTTCTGATCTCTTGTCGTCCTCCCATTTAACCCTTTCTGTTCCAATATTCCCCTCTTGCCCTTATACCTCCTGCATTCATGGTCACTTAGTAGTTTTCTTATTTCTATGGAATATTATTCAGGTTTAATGGCAAATAAAAATTTGGAATTCATAGGTATATTGATGGACCTGGAAATAATCACTCTGAGATTTGTAATCCAAACTGACAAAGACAAATGCTAAATGTTCCCTCATATGTAGATGATAGCTTGGAATTTTTAGATCTGTGTGTTTAAATTCATCAGTTGATATATATTTAGGCTGATATTATTTCCCAGTTATTGTAAATATAGCAACAATAAACATGAATGAGTAAGTATCTCTGTAGAAGGATTACCCTTTCAAGGGGGGCCATGGCTCTTTCAGACACCATAGGTTATCAAATATAAGACACAGCATCAGGTATTGGACACATATTTACAAATTATCAGTCAGTAGTGTCCCATAAAATCATTCTGAAACATTTCATAGTATTGCCATTGCTCTTGGTTACCCTCAACAATTTGATGGTAAGACACTACTGATGAAGAAAGCACATACTTGATCTTTATGGTATGCTGGCTAATCTTGCTTATCAACTTGATACTCTTGGGAAGAAGGAACCTCAGTTCAGGGGTTGCCTCCTCAGATTTGCTTGTGGCCATGTATGCAGGTAATTTTCTTCGTTATTGATTGTATATGGTGCTTCAACCCACTGGGGGAAGTGCCATTCCTTGGCAGGTAGATCTTACCTGTATATAAAGTGGCTGAGTGATCCAGGAGACAAGCCATAAACTTCCATGTCCTGTATGGTGTGGATCCTGGAACCCTTGCTATGGGTGGCTAGGGAATGTAGGACAAATATACAAATAGACATACAATAAGGTTGTGAACAGATGGGAGTTTCTAACTAAGGCAAAACTGAACCTCAGAGTGTTTGTCAGATATAGCACAGAAGGGGCTAGCTAATTTTGTAGGAGATCTCCATAGGTGATCAGTTTCTGGCTGTAAACATCCAGGAAGAAATAGTCATGGTTGCTAATCTTTGTACACACTGATCAATCATCCATGAACACACAGACTCAGACTCCCTAAAACTGTCATCTCTATTGACTCTGAACCTATGCTCTCTACAATAAGTAATACTCCTCCATGGTTTCTGCTTCAGCTTCAGCCTCAAATTCCTGCTTTATTTCGCGCCCTTATTTCTCTCAATGATGGACTATAACTTGCAGAGAAAAAAACTGATTTTCCCCCAACTTGCTTTTGTTCATACTGTTTTATCATAGTAATAGAGACAGAAACAAGAACATGTAATGCAAGAAACTAAGGTAACATCAACTAGAAAATTTCATCCCTACAAGATAGTTTTCATACTGCTTTAAAGGTCTATGTTTGCTGCTAGAAGAGAAAAATAGTCAAAAGAACTACCCAGCACTCAGCTGTAAAGTACAGTAATGAGTGGCCTAGCATTGGAATACTGAACATATGTTAAAGAGTTAAGTAACAAAATTCTGACAGGATTTAAATCTTGCTCAATTCAAAGATGGAACTCATACCTGGTACCATTAAGTGGGTTTAAAAAAAAAAAAAAAAAAAAAAAAAAAAAAAAAAAAAAAAAACATTTTCTGGATCACAGGCCCTAAAGGAAAACCTAATACTATTATTCTGATAAATGGAAATACTAATACACTGAACCCTAAAATAGAAAATAAACTAGACAGCTATATGCTGTTAGTCATTACTGGATGTTGCAGTGAAGATCATTGTAGAAAACCTTAAAAGACAGTGAAGACCTGGTGGTCAGGGTTGGAAAATATGAAATGATTGTAAAGGTCCATATAAACAAAGAGTTATCTTAGTGATGATTTATATGAAAAAACTTTCTAAAGGATCAATATTATTTTGTTGCTAAGAATTATATTGCTTTATGAGCCACTCTCTAACTTTATGGAAAAAATTTTCAACAATAGTATGTTAAATGTGTACTATCATAATACTCTCAGATTTTAACAAGTAAAATTGACCTTGTGCATTTGATATAAGTTCAGTGCACAGTGCAACTTATCTCTAAACAATAACATCGTTGATCCTTTTTCTTTATGTGTTATTACATTTATTTATTTATTTATTCGTTTGTTTATTTATTTATATTTATTTTGGCAGGCAAGGGCATTTGTGTACCACAATAAGTACATGGAGGTCAGAGGACAATTTGCTGGAGTCACTTTTCTCTTTCTATCATATGGATACAGAGACTGAATTTAGGAGGTCCATATCATCTTTCATTAACGAAACTTATCTTGTCAACAGATAGAGACCATTACAGAAAACCACAGCCATCTGAGCATGGTGGCACATAGCACTCAGGAGAGAGAGGCAGGCAGATCTCTGTAAGTTCAAGACCAGCCTGGTCAGCAAAATGGGTTCCAGGACAGCCAGAGATATAACACAGAGAAATCCTCTCTTAAAAAAAACTGAAGAGAGAGAGAGAGAGAGAGAGAGAGAGAGAGAGAGAGAGAGAGAGAGAGAGAGAGAGAGAAATAAAGACAAAGAAAACCAAAACATATTAAAAGTTCAATGTTGGCGAGAAGGGAAAAAAAATCAAAATTATGGAGCGCAGACCCAGTGGATACACAGACAAAATAGCATCTGTACATAAGTCTCGGTGGTTATCGTGAAAGAAGGGCTGGGAAGAATGTAAAAGCTGGAAGTGCAAGGAGTTTGCTGTAATATTGTGTCTCCTAAGATGAAAGAAGCTACACCTGTAAAGTCTCAACAAGATGACTTCCTAAGCATGACCTAGAGAAGGGCAATACCAACAGATACAGTAGCTAAGAAGGGGAAAACGCTTAGGAGACCTCAACCCTACACCAAGATTTGCAGTCAACTGTGGATGATGAGAATCGGAGAAGCGTCTTCCCTAGGGAAAAGCAAACTAATTGGTTATGTAATACGAAATGGCCAGTGCTGAAAACATAGTCACGTATGCTACTTTATTTATTTATTTATTTATTTATTTATTTATTTATTTATTTATTTATTTATTTATTTATTTATTATTTATTTAGGTTTTTCGAGACAGGTTTCTCTTGTAGCTTTGCGCCTTTCCTGGAACTCGCTTTGGAGACCAGGCTAGCCTCGAACTCACAGAGATCTGCCTGCCTCTGCCTCCCGAGTGCTGGGATTAAAGGTGTGTGCCACCACTGCCCAGCCATATGCTACTTTATAAGGACTGAGCCACTACTATGTTTTTAAAAATGCCCTCCATCCTCTTTTAATATTTTTTTGTTGCAAGTCTTTACAAGTCAATATCATCTGTGTGGTAAAATAAAGTATATTATAAATTTTTATGTGTATTTAACTAAATAAAGTAAAATAAAATACATAGAGTCCCTTAGTTAGAAATGAAAGTATGAGAATATATTCAGATTTGCTTGGATTATGCTTATATATTTCTGCTGTAGATTGTACAGTCATTTATTTAGGAGGTCATTTACAGTCATTTATTTAAGAAGTCTAACAGTTTTTTTTTAATTTGTCAATTGTTTACAAAACGCAAAGTAAATAGCCTATAACTAGGAATTTTATAATGATAACTTGATCAATACTCTCTGTTCTATCAGATATCGATGTAATCTAGCAACATATTTCTTAAGGTGCAAAACATATTTGTTTCATAGTACTAACATGAATATTCATTAACATCAGCACATTTTATTTCTGAAAGCATGCATGCACATATATACATATATGTATATGTTTTCATTTTTTGCTTCATTTTTGTTTGAGGTTTGTTGTTGTTTTTCCAGTTTGCAACCATGAGGATGAAGGATCCCAGTGGTTACTAGGCAAGTGTTTCATTGGAGAGTACTAGTCATCCTTTACACTACTCTTTCAGTGGCTTTATCCTATTCAGTCTATTTTTGAAGGTAAAGCTCTAAAGCATATTATAATTCTTCTGATATACAATAGTGCGTATCTTAAAGATAGTGAAATCTGAACTTGAGTAGAGCCCTCATTTTAATGAGAGTTGCTGAATCATGCTAATCAATTAATCAGCCAATCTAGAATTTACTGAGCAAATGAGCCCCAACCACATTGCTTAATATTTATGGTCCATTAACTGGGACCTGGTCAACAAGGCAATCAAATGCTTTACTACCATTTCCAATTAGGAAAAGTAGAAGAATGGTAAATGATCTGCTGAGCATTTTTAGCAATATATGGTGCTCTTGGGAATTAAGTGAATTTTAAATGATCATCAAGCAGATAAAAGTTTTTGTACCATTTTCTAGAAAATGAAAATTTCTTGATAGTTTTACATTCGTAAATTAAATACTGTATACATTTTGAACAATTATTCCAACTAAAGTCTGTGGTTTATGCTTATCTATAAAGAAGGGATATTATGATTATCATTGTTTCTTAGAAGAAAGAACAAGTCTATGCTATTAGAAATAATTTGATCATTTTAAATAATTTGTTAAATTTTAAATAAGAAAAGCTACCTCTCAATTACTATAATTAAAGGCTTGAACCTGGATCGTGTAACAAACTTAATACATCTTTGAAAAAAGTAATATTATATTCAATAACAAAACTCCAAACATTTTAAATATATATTCTTAACTTAAATAGAAAGGCATCACTTCCTCCTCTCCATTTTGCCCCTCTAGCCCTTAGGTGTCTTCTGTGCAACTACTCCCATGTCCCCTTTCCCACTTTCAAGTTAATATTCTCTTTTTATTGAATATATATATATATATATATATATATATATACACATATATATATTGCATATGGAGTTTATGTGTGCATACATGCACAATTATATAAATACAACCTCCTGAGTCCATTTTGTAGCTGTATGAAATGGTTTCTGGGATGGCCGCTCTGCACTACACAAGCACCAAGGATGCTCACTCAGAGACAGAATAATTCTTTTCCCAGCAGTCACTAGCTGTCTGTAGTTCTTTGCCCAGAGGTACCATCCCTGAAATTTCCCCCTGTGACATCACAGCTCCTGGTTCAGTGAACACCATGGAGGAAGAGCCAGAATATCAGGAAATCTGCTGTAAAACGGTCTTTACTAGAAATGACGGCCAGCATGGAACAATGGCAGTATCAACAAACTAAAAGTTTTAACTGTAACACTTCATAATTAATCATAATTTCAACCTAGAACAATTGAGTAAGGCACCAAATAAAGTATATATATATATATATATATATATATATATATATATATATATATGTGTGTGTGTGTGTGTGTGTGTTCTAATTTGTCTTCAAAGATAGCATTGTATGATATGAAGTTATTAATACTATGCAAAGTAATACTACTACATCTAATAAGTGAATTCAGTAAGATTATGACATACAAATTTACACTCAATAAACAATTCTAGTACATGTTGTAGCTAGAGTTTTCCTGCCTTGCCCACAGTCAGGACAAATCTCTCTCACCCACCTGCCAGTCCCACAGCCGCTCAGACCCAACCAAGTAAACACAGAGACTTATATTGCTTACAAACTGTATGGCCGTGGCAGGCTTCTTACTAACTGTACTTATAGCTTAAATTAATCCATTTCCATAAATCTATACCTTGCCACTTGGCTCGTGGCTTACCAGCATCTTCACATTCTGCTAGTCCTGGCAGCAGCTGGCAGTGACTCCTTCTGCCTTCCTGTTCTGTCTTTTCTTCTCTCTGTTAGTCCCTCCTATACTTCCTGCTGAGCCATGGGCCAATTAGTGTTTTATTTATTGACCAATCAGAGCAACACATTTGCCATACAGAACATCCCACAGCAACATATATTACTAATTAAAATACTTAAAAATGCTTATAAAAATTCTGTTCCACATAAGCATCTAAGATACGTAATAATTCACATTAAGTAAAATAAATAAGTATAACAAAATGTAATACTTCACCTTGAATGTATAAACTTTTTAGAAATAGTTTTTTTTTTTTTTTGGTTTTTTTTTCGAGACAGGGTTTCTCTGCGTAGCTTTGCGCCTTTCCTGGAGCTCACTTGGCAGTCCAGGCTGGCCTCGAACTCACAGAGATCCGCCTGCCTCTGCCTCCCAAGTGCTGGGATTAAAGGCGTGCGCCACCACGCCCGGCAAGAAATAGTTTTTAAAAATCCAACTAAATGAAAAGACAACCTTTGTTTATAAATAAAAATTATATTTGCTATGGAGTTTCTACTTAAAAAAACAACAGAAATCTCTAAGTGATTTATATATATAATTAAGTAGCAACTCCATACCAAAAGAAGATAAGAACTAAAAATTAATAAAAGCTTATGTAAAATGCAATACAAATAGCCACTGAATACATGAAAATATGTTCATTAACAGGGGACACACAGAAAAAGAGCATCAAAGGTATAATGAAATTTATTTCTAGGAAAACAACAATATAAAAGCAGTAAAATAAATGACAAGTATTGGTGATAACTTCTGTCTGAGTTCATGTTCTATTTCTGTGAAAAGACACCATGACTAAGGCAACTCTTATAAAAGGAAGCATTTAATTGGGGGTTTGCTTGCAGTTTCAGATGGTTAGTCTTTCATCATCGTGGCAGGAAGCGAACAGACTTGGAGCTGAAGGAGTAGCTGACAGCTTTGCAGCCTGATCCACAGGAAGCAGAGAGAGAGAAAGTGAAATTGGACTTGGTAAGTGGGCTTTTACGAAAGGAGACAACTTTAGAAAGTTATTCATGTATTTTTTGTGTCAATACAATTTAGAAGACTGCACACATGAAAATTACATATTATGTCTTTCTAATTTACTATTATCCCTTGAGTAAATGCTACCAAATACAAAGAATTAGTGAATGAATTTGGGAGGAATATCTGAAATTTTATCTTTGAGCAGGACAAGAAGTTAAAGCGCTTCCAACATTGCACGAAGCTGCTGTCATCAGGCGGGGCCAATGATCGTTTCAGAAATATTATGCTTTCTTGTATTCTCAGATCTTTCTATTAGTTTTTCTCAGAATTGTTATGACAAAATCTTTTACAAGCTCTACAGTGTTAAAGTTAATATCCATTTATTTATTCCAAGACTTACTTGAATACAAACTTTCAACTTTCGGGACCTCTTTCTCCACTTAGAGATTTCTGTTGTTTTTAGTTTAATATAAGTTTAACTTTAAACTTTCAAAACACAAACCCAGAGGTTAGAGAATTATTTTATAGTACAAGAGTTGTTAGGAGAAAGCTGTAACTCCAATCCATATCTCCTAATACACACATCAGTCACCTGTTATAGCTGTCACCCTGGGCCTCCTGGAATTATGAATTATAAAAAACATGCTAGTTGAAATAATTATAGTAGAAAATCACTGAACATTTACAATATCTCATTTTTCATGCATTCTTTCCTTGTAGGATCTTATTGTACAGTTTAGATATAGATTTTCATTGCTCATTTATGTACTTCACTCATCAGAATACTGTATACATTTCATTTATTTACTTCTAGTAAATTAAATATGGTTCTGTCACAGTATGATTGTGGATGACAAATTCCCTGTATGTTAAAGAGAAATTCAAACAGTGGAAATCAATTGTAGTATTTGTTAAATCATAAATCCTCAATAAGCTCTTAATAATGCCTCAACAGATTTTGTCAGTTTTAAAGGCAGCAGATCTCTCTCAAATTCATATTACTGAATATTTTCTCACAATTCTATCTGGTCCATCTTAGTTTTGATGACAATTTGAGTCATGTGCAACAAAGATATGATTTAGGACTTCTTCAGCTGCTTGGCTACTATCTATCCGAATACAACTTCTGCTATAAGGAAATACTTTCACTTATGTAAATAAACTATGCGCTAAAGTGCTATGTGATTACTTTTATATCACTGGCTTGACCACTTGTATTCTTATCCAACCCACTCCAATACCCCTACAAAACAGTCATGTCGTTTAAGATGTTATATCTCACTTGGGCGGTGGTGGCACACGCCTTTAATCCCAGCACTCGTGAGGCAGAGACAGGAGGATCTCTGTGAGAGCGAGGCCAGCCTGGTCTACAGAGCAAGATCCAGGGCAGGCACCAAAACTCCAAAGAGAAACCCTGTCTCAAAAAAACAAAAAGATATTATATCACTCTATGTAATACATTTTTTATCCTTTCAAGTTCAAATCATGGGTATGTATATTTTCACCTTCAAACTACTTCATACAAATAATTCTTATATACTGTACCAATATTTTGTGAATGTCTATCCCTTCTAACTAGCCAAATAAGTTACATAATTTATGTTCTTTTTACTATTGTTGTTGTTTTGCTTTATTACTTTAGAAGAGCAATTCATTGTACCCAGACACTGTTTTATCTACCTGAGCATTTCTCATGCCCAATGTAGAGGTTGGTGAAAGGAAATTCTGTTGGTTAGTTTTATGTCAACTTGACACAAAACAGAGTCATTTGGAAAGAGGGGCACACACTTTGGAAATGCCTCCAGAAGGTTATATGCAAATATGTTGGAGATTTTGCTGATTTAATGATTAAAGTAGGAGATTTCTGCCTATTGTGTGTAGTGTTAACCCTGGGAATGTGCTCTGGAGGAGGAAGAAAGTATTTGAGCAAATCATGAATAGCAAGTCAGTAAGAAGTGTCCTACCAGGCAGTCAGTCAGTTTCTGCCCTGACTTCCTCAAGGAAGAGTATGACCTGAGTGTTGTCGGCTGAAATAAACTCTTTCTTCTCCTTGCTTCTTTAAGTCATGGTGTTTGCTCACAACACTATAAACATAAGCAAGGCAGAAATGACAAATAAAAACTTTACAAACCAATCCAACATATTACGAAGTAAATACTATGTTCAGGAGGTAATGGTGATTTTATACATACATACATACCCAATGGCTATGCCATTCTTTTATAGGTAGGAACTAATAATAACTCAGTTATGGGAAGTGCTTCCCAGTGTTAACCATGAAAAATTATAGCAAAGCTTTTTTTGAATTCTTTTTTCTTTTTCTTCCCTCTGCTTTGTCCATATATTTTTGAGTGACAATGAGGACATGGCTGCTGTTCTTTTTTTATTTTTTAACTTGCACCAATACAAATCAAAAAAAAATTAAAATACCATTGAATATATATATTTAAATACAGTGAGTCCAACAAAGTTCTGACTTCATATATTTGTTCTCAACTGTCTTTAGACTCCCTTTTGTTTTGTTAATTTATTTTGCTGTTAATTATATGCATGTCTGGGTCTGTGTAGGACAGGGTTTTCCTGTCCTGGAGCCGCTCTCAAATAATCACTCAGAGACATAATATGAATTACATATGCTTGGCCAATACCCCAGTTGTTACTACTAGCTAATACTAAGATTGTTTTTAAATTTTATTTTATAATTCATTTAATTTTTACATATCAGCCACAAATTCCCCTGTCCTCTGAGATAACATCTTACACCCGTCAGAATGGCTAAGATAAAAAACACTGAAGACAGCTTATGCTGAATTATTTTTTCTTTTATTTTTATGAGATTATAATATAATTACATGACTCCACATTCTGTTTCTTCAGTATCCTCTCATGTATCATCCCTTCTTGGTCTCATTCAAATTTGTGTCCTTTTTTCATAAATTATTATTCCACATATATGTATCCATATGTGTATTCCTAATAAACCAATACTCCCAAAAATACAATTTAATAAATATATGATAAGTAAATTTACATTTACTGAACTAGTTACAGGTGTCTAGGTACTGCTGAAGCATTGAAAATTAATGGATATTCATTGTCTACCATGGATACTTAATGGTATTAAAACTCCAGTGTACAAGAAATGTGCCAAGCCTTATGCTACATTTTAAAGTATTTTCTAAAGACTCAAATGGTCTACAAACAGATAACCATAACTGAATTCAGACTTACAATATACATTTCATTGAGTAAAAATAAATAAAGGAGATGTCTGTGCTATATTCTAAAGAAGAATTTAAATACATACATACATACATACAGATGTAAGTATGTGCTTAATTTGGGGTGTAAGTATGTGTTTAATTTGTAGTAAGATTCACGTGGTTTAACTGTCTACACATTCTCATTTGCTTATTTATTGCACAGTGCTTATCTTTGGATATTTGAAGTTTTGGAGTGGTTTTGCTTTATTGTCTTATTTTTAGCTCTGCAAACCTTTATTATAGTTTAAAAGCAAATATTCAGAGCACGCAAGACATAAATCTGAAGAGCTCCCATGAAGAGGAGAAAAGGAGTTAAACGGGCATGGAGGTCAATTACATGGCAGCAGTCACCTACATGGCATAAAATAGAAAGACAAATATATAGACAAATCAAAGAATCAGAAAAAGCAAGCCTAGTCCCCAGACAGCACCTAAAAAGAAAAAGAAAAAAAGAAAAGGGAAATGAATTGCACTTTTCTGAGCAAGGACTCAGAATGATCCTTTTTCTTTTGAGTTTCCTGTGGTCTTTGTCTAGAGGTAGAATCCTATGATATTCCTCTCTTCCAAATTAACTTGTTCACTGACATTCCTATAGTTCTGGTCTTGTTTATCCAGCCACTTCTAGGAAAGATTGTGAAACCATAGAATTCTGGTTGTTCTGGCCCTTACATTTCTTCCATTCCCTCTTCTAGAATGTTTTCTTAGTCAAATATAGAGGAGCTTTGATGTATATGTGTCTCTTGGGGCTGGACTCCCACAGTCAATTGATCCTTATATTGTGCCAGTTATAGTTTTATAAGATGGTCTCCATTTCCTATAAAGAGAGACTTCTTTGATGAAGGATGGTAACTACTCTTTTCTGAGGGTATAAGGACAAGATTTAGAATGTAGTATAGTAAGTAATTATGCTGGGCTAGCTTTTTGAAATTCTCCACACTGATTTCCAGAGAGGATTCACAGTTGCATTGTTTACATTGTAAAGATGTGTCTTTGCCAAGGCACCTCCTGACTGGTTTAATAAAGAGCTGAATGGCCAATACCTAGGCCAGAAGAGGTTAAGTAGGACTTCCAGAGGCAGAGAGCACTCTGGGAAGAAGAAAGGCAGAGCTGCCAGACACAAAGAGAATGCAAGAGGTGCAAGATGGAAAAGCAGTAATATGACATGTGAGAACACAGATTAAAATATATAGGTTAATTTAAGATATAAGAGCTAGTTGAGACAAGCCTATGCTAAAGGCCAAACTTTCATAATTAATAATAGGTTTCTGGGTCATTGTTTGGGAATTGTCTGGCAGGACAGAGAAATACTCGTTACACAGCACCAGCTTGCAATCCCAGCAACGGATAGGTGTTTCTCTTTTTCCACAACCTCTTCAGCATTTGTTGTCACTTGTTTTGATGATCTTAGCAGTTTCAACTTGGTTGAGATGAAAATTCAAAGTTGTTTTAATTTGCATTTCCAAATTGCTAAGGATGATGAACACTTGTCAAGGTTCTTTTTAGCTATTTTTTTTTTCTATTGAGAACTCTTTTTGGAGTCCTATACTATTTCCAAACTAGGTCATTGTTTCTTTGATCTTTTTTTTAAATTATTTGTTATTCTGCATATTAACCTACTCTCAGATACATGGCTGGTAAAGATTATTTCCTATGGTATGGGCTTCCCCTTCATTTGCTTGATTGTCTCTTTAGAGATACACAAACTTTTTAATGCAGAAATGGAGGATCATAAAATCACTTCAGTAATGGTTGTACATTTGGAACATATGTTTATTAAAATTGATTTGATTTGTCAATAGCTCAAATGCCTATAACTTTGGAAATTGAAAAGATGAATACTTTCAAAAAAGTAGTTTTTTCTCTCTTTTTTTAAAAAAGAATTCTTAAAGGCCTGACATAGAGATGTATACTTTTGGAGTTCAAGGCCATCCTGGTCTACAGAGCTAGTTTCAGGTCAGCCAAAGCTATACAGAGAAACTCTGTCTCAAAAAAACAAAACACCAACCAAACAAAAAGAATTAGTTTCTACTGTGGCTTCCCTCAATGATGGGTTGTTACTGGGATCTTGAAGCCAAGAAAATGTTTCCCTCCTCAAGTTGCTTTTGGTTGTTTGTGTCTCTCAGAGCAATAGAGCACACAGAGGAAAAAGAATAAAGAAGAAAGTTAGCCTTGAATGGCCTCTTCCTTTCTCAAAGAGGGAAACTGTCTATGTGAAGAAGTTATACTGGAATCTGCTACTCTCTGTTTTTATAACCAAGTTCTTGGGCTCTTGAGATTCCTACTAGTCTTAAAATATTGAATTAGTTTTAAAAATTCAGGTGGTATAAATAATGTGTGCATGAATGCTGGTTCCAGTGAATATTTTTTGACATTTCTTTATGAGCTAATGAACCCTATTTAAAAAGTTAAAATCATTTCAAATAACTTTTAAAAACTATTTTTTATTGATTATGCTCAAATACTTGTCAAATCTCTGGTACATTTAACTATCCAATTCCATGTTGGTTTTTACTAAACCAAGGCATTAGTGACTAGTGAAAGCAAGGAACAAAGTTAGCTTTTGTGAGCTATTAATGTAAGAGACACAATATTGTGTGCATCACTAGACTCTGTGAGTGATGCAGGTCTATTTGGTAATTTTATTAATCTCAGTGAGAAAACTTCTATTTTGATAGAAATATTAAATGAGTGTGATTAGGGAGGGCCTCTCTCTCATCTACATGGTACATAGAGAAGAGCTGGGATTTTATTCTCAAATACCAGACTCAGATTTACATAAATAGGTCATGTAATTTTGATAATTTCTCCTAACATTATTGCCATTGATCTAATCACAACAGATATTAAAATTTTAACACTATTACACATTTAAGAACATTGTATTTCAATAATAATTTCAACTTCTTAAAACAAATCCATGGGGGTGCATAAAGGTAGCTCTTATAAACTTGTCAATAATTGAGAGTAAATTTGAAAATGTAATTTGCTTATTAGCTTTCTTAATAAAGAATGATGACTGGATTATTCATATAAAGCTTCCATAGGGTTAATGCTGTTTAAGTATATATTATAATTTGACATCCTTTTCATTGAATACATAATCAACAGTCAGGTGTTTGTGAATACCATAAGCCAAAGCCACCACAAAATTAAGTAAACCATTACTATAGTTAATTGTTAACAGCCAGTAGTGTTATCATTCTTTTACAAGTGAAAAAGTTCAGAATAGCCGGGCTGTGGTGGCGCACGCCTTTAATCCCAGCACTGAGGAGGCAGAGGCAGGCGGATCTCTGTGAGTTCGAGGCCAGCCTGGGCTACCAAGCCAAGTGAGTTCCAGGAAAGGCACAAAGTTACACAGAGTAACCCTGTCTTGAAAAAAAAAAAGTTCAGAATAAAGAATATCAGTGCAGCTCTTCCCTCACCCAGGTTTTATTTATTATATTGTGCAGTAAAGCTCCAAGATGCTTTGGTTTTTAACTGCCAGTTTTGATGTGTTGAACTGGCTATATAGAAGATCTTTTACCCTATCTCTTGTCCTGTCACCATGAGATAATACGTTAAAGCTTGCTGCATTTAAATAACAGTTCTCAGCATGTATGGACCCCGCTGTTAGGAAGGTACGCCTCAGTCAATGTCCAAGTCTACTTTTATCGGCTTTGTATTTCCCTGAAGAGAGACATTTGAAAAACTAATTAGAGCATCTTTGAGTATTCCCCATTTCAAAGTCCAGGGTATTCTGCTTAGGTGATCTGCAGAGATGCCCATGTCTTTAAATTCTCTCCTAGTATTCTTTTTATTTCTATCGTTCCAGATGTAGTATTATCTACTCATGTCTCAAGGCCTTGCTTGTGTGAGTCTTTTATAATTTTCTATTTTCCTTCCAACTTCTTTCTTTTTTTGTTTTTGTTTTTTATTTAAGTTTTTTTTCATTTTACATACCAATCACAGTTCCCCCTCCCTCCCCTCCTACCATTCCTCCAAATCTTCTTCCCTCTCCCTGTCCCCTCCACAGAGTGGGTAAAGCCTCCCATGGGGACTCAACAAAGTCTGGCATATCAAGTTGAGGCAACCCCACCCCCATCCCTGCCCCTCTGCCCGCTCCCCCAATCCACCCCCTCACCTCTACCACCCCCACCACTCGCTTCAAGGCTGAGTAAGGTATCCCGCCATACGGAACAGGCTCAAAAAAGTCAAGTCATGAACTAGGAATCAATCTTCATCCCACTGCCAGGGACCCCACAAACTGACCAAGCCACACAAATGTCATCCACATTCAGAGGGCAGGGTTCCCCAGCTATCAATCCAGAGTCCATGAGCTCCCACTAGCTTGGGTCAGCTGTCTCTATGGGTTTCCCCATCTTGATCCTGATCCCCCTTGCTTATATAATCCCTCCTCCCTCACTTTGACTGGAGTCCAGGAGCTCAGCAATACTAACTTCTTTTTTACTTCTCTAAATGACAAATCCATGAAGTCTCTTCTGACAAGCTCCTGTTCAGGTAGGAGCCACACTTCACACCTCTCCAAGTAGGAGCTACACTACACACCTCTTCAGGTAGGAGCTACACTACATACCTCTTCAGGTAGGGGCTACACTACACACCTCTTCAGGTAGGGGCTACACTACACACCTCTTCAGGTAGGAGCTACACTACATACCTCTCCAGGTAGGAGCTACACTACACACCTCTTCAGGTAGGAGCTACACTACACACCTCTTCAGGTAGGAGCTTCATTACACACCTCTTCGGGTAGGAGTTTCATTACACACCTCTTCAGGAGGGAGCCACAATACATACCCCTCCTGCCTTGTTTTACCTTCTCAGCAGCTACCATTTATCCCTGCTTGTTGTGGTTTTGTTCTTCTCTTCTAGTAAGGTTTGACCTTCTATACCCCAGTGTTTGGGTTATAAGCATATGTGTACATGTGTAACATTCATATGGATGCTGGGTATTCAGGCTCAAGTCCTGATGCACATTTATGTGTTGTAAGTACTCCTTCCACTAAACCATCTCCCCAGTCTCAAAAGAATATATTTAAAAACAAAATAAAAACTTTGACCAAAATTAGTCTTGTTTGACTAATGATAGTATCTGTGAAAACTACTTAAGGTCTTTGAAAACTACTTAAGGTATTTGATCATGATTTTATCTTTCTAAAAAAAAAAAAAGTAGGTGAAGAAAAGAAAAAAAAAAAACACTTGTGGAATTCCAAACACTTGTGATTATTTGTGGCTTCTTTTATTCACTTTAGATGATGAATGACTATGTTTAAACTCTTAAAAGAGAAAGTTTGCAAATATAAGGTTGGAGAGATGGTGCAGAGTTTAAGAGTCATGCTACTATTTTAGAGCTCTCAGCATTGATATCCAGCATCCACATGGTAGCTCACAGCCACCTGTGTCTTCAGTGTTTGGGCATCTGACATAGACATCTCTCAGATGTACCAGCCACATTGCAGTACCTAGACACACACTCAAGCAAAACTTGTATATATCTATACATATAATATAATAAAAAGAAAATGTATGAATCTCTTTTTTTAAAGAGGCAAAAAGGCACTAAGATTTTTCCCACCAGTTATTTTGAGGAGTTTAATTTTAAAATTCCCTAGAGAGCACTCAGACATTTATGTGATTTAATAGCTTGCATTAAGTCAAAGATACTTTACATTTATATTTTATAATGAACATTGCCATAATTATCCATTAGCACTTGAATAGATAATATCACTAAAAATATATTAACGTAACTCTTAATTAATCTGTATCCTTTTTCAAGGAAGTGTCTTTTGATGGGTGATAAATATAAAATTAACAATAATAAGATATCAAACAGAACTGCAAATCTTCCATGGAGGAACAATTAGGATACATGTGCCTTGAGCTTGTTGAGGGAACTCTCAGGCAAAGGAAAGACAAGGGCCATATTGAACCATAGTGGAGGGACAGAGCACAGAAGGATTAGTGGCCATCAATATGTTCAAGTTTCACATGGTTGCATCGCTCATTGTAGTTCTGGTTAGTACATGTACCACAATAATGAGGATTTAATTAAAAAACCAATAAATCCTGCAGGGAATATGTAAACTGAAATTAAGTATAGAAAAAAAATATAAAAGAGAAACAGTTTATTATTAAATTATGTCTCCCAGCAGTCTATTAAGAGTCCAAATACTTGACTCAGAAAAGGGAGACACTTTTAAAATACAATGGGAAACCAGAATGATAAATATTAGATTGAGCATGCACATTGATTTTTATAAAAAAAATAATAAAAACATGATTCTAATGATGAACATTTTTTGCATTATATTTCTTGTACCAAATTATTTCAAACTACTTTTTGAACCTAAGCTATCAAAAGTCCTTAAGAAAATAAAAATGACATAATAAAATCATTTTCATGATAAAATGCATACAAAAAGGCTGAGAGATACGGTTCAGCTGCAGAGTGCTTGTCAATTTCAGATTGATCATAATATGTGTATGTATATATGAGCAATTTCCATTTAACCATATACATTATCCAACCTACATTTAGATAATTAAGTACAAAAATAAACCCTGTCATATGTTAAGGAAGGAAGACACAACAAACAAGTAAATTAGAGTCTGCCAGAAAGGGAACATGCTTCCTAGCAGCACGTTGTGAAACATTTTTTATGGGCTTGTAGACACTGATGGGAAATTTAATGTAATTTTAAGCTTTAATCCCAATTGATGTTTGTTTGTTTTGAAAGTCTCAGGGATTAGCTAATATGACTACCAGTACCCATGGGAGAACCTTGGAAATAAATAATTTGAATTATTAAATTCAATCATCATTTGGATTATATCACGGAAGTCATGGAGAATACTGGCCTCCATATATGTTAATGAGCACATTTTAATAATAACATATATGGTGGCAGGGCATACTCAGAGACAGTGCTATCAAGGGAAAAGGCAGAGGTATTTATTAAATCGAGTTTTAAAAAATGGGATAGGAGAGAAATTGTGTCTTTTAGTTATGGCAGGAACAACTGTTGCATCCACAAATTCACTGTGGCTCTGTTTGCTTGCACAAGGTTAAAAAGAGCCAGTCACAATTGTAGTCTTACTTGCCTCTATCCTTAGCTGATATGGGCACTTAGTATCCTGTGAGGGAGGCTCAGATTTCTTTAACGTTGTTGCTCCAGGTTGGTGGACCACACTCCAGTGCATGGGCCCACTCCCAGAAATATATGGGTGGCATAAATGGAGTCCATGGGTCGGTCAGTTAAAAAGAAGCTACACAAATAAAGTCACACAAATATGACTTCCTAAGAACAAGATGGACATGGAAGACACTAATGGACGTGCTAACGTGGACCAGGGAAAGACTCAGGAAGCCTTGACCCTACACAAAGAACTGTAAGTAACTAAGAAATGCTGAGAAAAGGAGAAACAGTGTTCCCCAGGGAAAAACACACCAATTGGTTACCAAATACACAGTTGTCAGCCATGAAAACACACACATAAGTAACATTATGCAAACTAAACAGGCTGTATTTAGGGATGTGTATGTATACACACACACACACACACACACACACACACACACACACACACACGTAACAATTAGTGAAAAGGAGGCCATAAATTTGAAAGAGAGCAAAGATGGATATCTGAGAGGATTTGGAGTGAAGATTCTCTTAATGGGTAAGTATTGTCTAAACACACACACACACACACACACACACACACACACACACACACATACACACACACACAAAAACTGAAATAAATATTTAAAAAGGGAAAAGAAAGAGAGCAGGAAATCGAGGGGTGAAGTGGGTCAGGGAGGAGTTATGAGGAGATGTGGAATTAATATCAAAATACTAGAAGTGTGGAAGTCTCAAAGAATTAGCAAAAACATAATAATAAAAGGAAAAAAATATTCTTGTTTATACCCATCCTCTGCTTTCCCACAATCGTAACAATTGGAGCTTCAATAAATTCAAGCAGCCGGGGTTTCTGAGCAATTAAGTGGTAGGGTGGGGGGAGACGTTTCCTAATGGCTCCCTGCAAAATTGCAACCAATTTTCTGTGAGCTAGAACTAAATGTCTGTGTTGTTAACCTTCTGAGATTTGCCTTTGTGTACCACAGCACAACAGAACCTATCCTGAGAGAAGCATTCAATCAATTATTGAAAAGACACTGATGTGTTTTGTCCTTCGATGCAAATGTAGATTGTAAAGTGGCCACACAGGAATGACAACATCAAACTGTACTACGAATAATGAAAAATTTATTTTTAATGCCTACAAAATCATACATACACACACACACACACACACACACACACACACACACACACACACACACACACACACACACACATCCAAAGTTGTCAGTTATTCAAACTATCCAATACATATGACTACTTAGTAGAGGAGCCATCCTTCTTATGGAACTCAAGATTGAAATGCATTTCAGTTTCTAGTAACTATTAAAATATTCTCATCATGATTTGGAATGGCTTTTAATTTGACAAAAGACAAACAAACTAACAAAAATGGTAGAAAATGATTGCTGGCTTAGAGCAGATAGAGAGTTGCAATCCAGTTCTGAGTAGGAATTGGCTTTAGACCATGCACCCTGTGAAATGTGATGAAGCTCTATCTGCAGGCCCTTCCTCTGCCATACTGCACACATTTCTGTGGCTTCATTTTCTTTCCTCTTTCATTCTCCTAACCTCGTTTCTTCACGGGGACATTAACTCTCTTCAGAAATCATCTTTATTTTTTGTTTAACTCTTTCCCTGTCTTCCTTTATTGAATTTTAATCACTGTCTCCAGTTAGTGGCAAACATGAGCACACAAAGTGTGGTAATCCACTTGGCAGGGGAGGGTGGGTTGCAGAGGGAACCTCCAGTTGACCACAGTCCTAAGGATAAGCTCCTCTCATCTCCCCAACATCTATCTACTGCTAATTGTTCTTCAGCAGATTATTAATAGTTTAAATACTCATCAAATTGCTGCTTCCTCCTGCAACATTCATATTCTTGTTTCTGATCTAAAATTCACCATATTTTAATAACATTGGTTCATTATTACCACTTCTCATGGCATTCATCATTTCTAATCCATCAATTATTTAACTTCAAATTTTTCACTTTAATGTTTTGTAAATTCATGAAGCATTTAACTTATCTAATATTATTTACGTGTCACGAAGTATCAATATGTAACTTTGTTATTACCTGTACTATGTGTTTCATTTTTTAAAATAATGGATAAAATGCACAAAAGAATACAAGAACAAAAGTAAAGAAAAAAAAGATGAAGAGCAGGTGAAACAGGGCTTCCATGGATTTACACACAGCTGGGAGCTTGTGAGAGGATAGTTCCAACCTCCATCCCATCAAGTTGCATTATTTGTTCTTTTACTCTATTAATCCATTTTCCCAAATATTATACTTCTATTTACTTTCCTCCTGTATAAACCCTGAGAGCTTTTACTTAATCCTGGTCTCAGAGCTATTGAGTACTATAATCATTCTTTGGAGTAAGTCTGCTTGGGGGAAATTTACTCTTTACTGATCCTTAAAGAACATTGGACAACATTTCACAATATATTAGGAACATTTTAAGTGCACAAAATACTGTGTGTGTCTTCGGGTTCTGTTGCATTACCTTGCAAAATACCTAGTGCTGTAGTGTGGAATTGAAGAAGTGACATTGAATACATATTTTTGGAAATGTAAGCACAAAATTATTAGTATAGTATACATATCATAAACTTCTAAATGTTAAAATCCTGGGTAATCAAACAATGGTAGCAGTAATCATAGCTGCCTAGAATGTCCATTCTCACAACTCTCCAACTAAGTGCTTCAGTAGTGTATATTAATAACCTATGCAAGATTTCTAAGGCAACCATAAACTCACCTGTTTGACATGTGATCGACAAACATGTTTTCTCCCATAATGTTATATTGCATACTAACATAAAAAGAAGTTATATGAAATGTATTTATTGATAAAAACATATAAAGAAATTAATGTAGTCTTTGCAATAAATATTTGTGCCTAAGATTTCTTATTTTAAAACCTTATTGCATACTTTCTACCATCATGAATTAAAAGCTACAGTGATTTCATTTGGAAAATCTTCTTTTTAATGTTCATTTATTTAACTTTTTAAAACTTTTATATAAGAAATTTTCTAGTTGTTTTACATATCAGCCAAAGATTCGCCTGTCCTCCCTCCTCCCCCCCTCGCCCCCCCCATCCAACCCTCAATCCCACCTCCTCCAAGGCAAGGTTTCCCCTGGGGAGTCAGCCCATCTTGGGACATTCAGTTGAGGCAGATCCAATCCCCTCCTCCCTGCCCCAAGGCTAAGCAAAGTGTCTCAGCATAGGCCCTAGTTTCCAAAAAGCTGGTTCATGCACCAAGGACAGGTTCTGTTCCCACTGCCTGGGGGCCTCCCAAACAGTTCAAGCTAATCAACTGTCTCACTTATCCAGAGGGCCTGGTCCAGCCAGCTTCACGGGGGCTCCTCAGCCATTGGTTCACAGTTCATGCGTTTCCACTAGTTTGGCTATTTGTCCCTGTGCTTTTTCCAATCCTAGTCTCAATATCTCTCGGTCATACAACCCCTCCTTTCTCCAATCTTAATTGTAATTTTTTCATGTCCCTATGAAATTTAGTTCTCTACACTCACTATTGAGAATGCTTTGGGGCATAGAGATATGGTTCAAAGGCTAAAAGTGCATTATGTTATTCCAAAAGACCCAAACTCAGGTCCCAGTAGCTACATTTGGTAGCTTGCAACCATCTATAATATAGCTCCAGAGGCTTCAGGGCTCCAGTGTCTCTGGGCTCTATGAGTATTCACCTGCATTTGCATATTCCTATGGATACACACACACACACACACACACACACACACACACACACACACACACACCTTAGTTACAAAGTATAACAAATCTTTTAAAATATTTCCCTGGAGTTGTTTTCTAACTACCTTAAATTAAAAGTAATTTGAGGCTCTGAAGTTCTTCATAGTCTCCTCTAAGAAGCACAGTACTATTTTGTCTGGTGTGTGATATTCATGTATATAAGATGTATATTGTATCCAAAATGCTAGACACAAAAATATCTTAGGTTAGAGTGTTTTTTCAGAAATGGAATATTCCCTATATAAAATGAGATAACTTTGGTATGAGACACATGAGTAAACATAGTAAATCAGTATTTTTTCATATGTACACCTTGAAATTAGTATTTTGCATTTTTGGAGAATGTGCAGTGTTTTAATCAATTCTTTGATATTTCACACATAACATACATTTTTCTTGTTTCATTCTCTTTCTTTCCCTATCAAACATACCTCCTACTCCTCCCACCAAGTTTATATATTACTTTCATGGTGCCTTGTTTTGGATTTTGCTCTGTGATGCTCTGGATTTAATCAGAACCATTTATTTAGAGATGAATGTGAAGGTGTCCATGAGAGCATGAGAAACTTACCCGTGGCTACATCACTAAACACAGTATCTTTCTCTTCTCCAGCAGCACTTGACTTTCTGCTGGCTCCCCAGAGAGGGCTTTGACTTTGTAACAAAGGATTTACTGAATCTGTCTTGTGCAGGTTCTGTGTAAGTTAACTGAAATGATTGCAAGTTCATGAATGACACGCACAAACCACGTGCGTACGACAGTGTTTTCTCCCTCCCTTCCATCCTTTGTCTCTTACTTCCTTTCTGTTCCTTGATCCATAATTTTCCCAGAGCATCATTGGTGAGGAAATGGATATATTGTTTAATTTAAACATTCAATACAGCTGCAAAGTGACACTTCTTTGATCAAGCTGACTTCCCTATTATATGTATATAAACAAAATCAAATTAAGGTTCAGCTTGATATCATATCTATTTAACAAAACAAAAAGTAGTAGGTTTATCTGTGGTGCTTATGCTCTCCCTAGCCCATAGGCCTTTGACCAGATCCTAATTATAAGGTATGAAATTCCCCCTATAGAGCAGATCATACATACAAGAAAATAAATAAATAAAATAAACTGTTAATTAACCTTTAACAATCATGCAACTATTGTACCAGGAGACACCTATGTAGCATTAAAGATCTAAACCTGGAAAAGACCATTATTGACTCTTCTTTTTTTTATTAGTAAGAAATTTTCTATTCATTTTACATACCAACCACAGATTCCCCCCTCCTCTCTTTTCCTGCCCCCCAGCCTTACCCTCCAACCCACCACCCATTCCCACCTCCTCCAAATCAAGGTCTCCCATGGGGAGTCAGCAGAGTCTGGTAAATTCAGTTGAGGCAGATCCAAGCCCCTACCCCCTGCACCAAGACTGCGTAAGATGTCAAATCTTAGTCAATAGACTCCAAAAATCCTGCTCATGCACCAGGGACAGATCCTGAACCCCTGCCTGGGGGCCCCCCAAACAGTTCAAGCTAAACAACTATCTCGCATATCCAGAGGTTTAGTCCAGTCCCATGGGGACTCCACAGCTATTGGTCCACAATTTATGAGTTTCCACTCCTTTGGCTGGTCATCTCTGTACATTTCCCCATCGTAATCTCAATGTCTCTTGCTTATAGAATCCCTCCACTCTCTCATCGATTGGATTCCTGGAACTCAGCCTGGTGCCCGGCCATGGATCTCTGCAACTGCTTGCATCGTTAACTGAATCAAGGCTTTATGATGACAGGGTATTTACTAATCTGGTTAAGGACTCTTCTTAAGTTACTTAACAACCTACCACATTATAAAGGATAATCAGCAAGGAAGAAGCTTCCAGTTCAGTCCCAAGATAGTTTCTCTGTCTTCTTCAACCAAGGAGATGCAAATAGAGTCTTACTATAAAGTTCTGAGCAACAAATAGCAACGCCCAAAAACTGTAGTTTTTGCAGCCTTTGATACCTTTCTCACAAAGAATTTCTGGAGGAGTCTCACATTTTGCTCTTGGGCTTCCATTGGATAACCCATGGATTCTGAGAACAGCATTATCCATCCATGCAGACTACACCCACAATACATCAAATTATTTTCATATACTTATGCTTTTAATTAGTTTATAAACTAGGGGATTTCCAAAAAGAACCTTTAAACATTTCACCATTTTCTACCTGCACTCTTCTATAAACTTCAACACCCCTAGTATTCTCTCCACTTATTTCACTGACAC